>NC_140126.1:16494052-17094052 GCF_964035555.1 Netta rufina
AGGAAGAAAGAAAGGAAGAAAGAAAGGAAGAAAGAAAGGAGAAAGAAAGGAAGAAAGAAAGGAAGAAAGAAAGGAAGAAAGAAAGGAAGAAAGAAGGAAGAAAGAAAGGAAGAAAGAAAGGAAGAAAGAAAGGAAGAAAGGAAGAAAGGAGAAAGGAAGAGAAGAGGAGGAGGGAGAGGAGAGGAGAGGAGAGGAGAGGAGAGGAGAGGAGAGGAGAGGAGAGGAGAGGAGAGGAGAGGAGAGGAGAGGAGAGGAGAGGATGAGGAGAGAGGAGAGGAGAGGAGAGGAGAGGAGAGGAGGAGGAGAGGAGAGGAGAGGAGAGGAGAGAGAGGAGAGGAGAGGAGAGGAGAGGAGAGGAGAGAGAGGAGAGGAGAGGAGAGGAGAAAAGGAAAGAAAAGGAAAGAAAAGGAAGAAGAAAAGGAAAGAAAAGGAAGAAAAGGAAAGAAAAGGAAAGAAAAGAGAAGGAGAAGAGAAGAGAAGAGAAGAGAAGAGAAGAGAAGAGAAGAGAAGAGAAGAGAAGAGAAGAGAAGAGAAGAGGAGAGAGAAGAGAAGAGAAGAGGAAGAGAAGAGAAGAGAAGAAGAGAAGAGAGAAGAGAAGAGAAGAGAAAAGAAAAGAAAAGAAAAGAAAAGAAAAGAAAAGAAAAGAAAAGAAAAGAAAAGAAAAGAAAAGAAAAGAAAAGAAAAGAAAAGAAAAGAAAAGAAAAGAAAAGAAAAGAAAAAAGTAGTGAGATAGATATCAAAACTATTGTTTCAGGATTTAAAGCAAACTCTAACTCCTGGGATATAGAATTCACTCTTCATGGAAGTAGATTATGCTGTATTCCCATCTTGATCTACTCTGAGGTTTTCTATTTTCAGATATGAGACTATGTCCTGAGACTATCTCAAAGGCAGAATGTCATGACATTGTGCTGCATATATTGTGTCTGTGGTCCAGTATTCACTGTACTCAAACTGCACAGACAAATGTTTGCATGTTTTCTGTACATTTGCAATCATTTCTTAAATCTGCCTAGTGACTGGGAGATGGGGTTTGGAAAAGCAGAAGAATGAGTTTCACTGAACTGTAGTAAGTACACAGGCAATATGGGCTAGTTTGAAGGGCACTGAGTTGTATCATATTCAGGAATGTCTTTTCTTTGCCAGTCAGTTGATAACTTCTATTGCAGACATGTTTCAAAAATAATCATATATATTTTTGTGTCCTGTGAGAAATTTTAAGACTGAACCCTCTGTATGGTGTGGTCTGTACTGTTGATTACAGCCACAGTTATAAACAAACACAATACATGGAAGTCCCGTATAAAAAACTTATTTTAAAACAGTCTGTTTTCAAATCAGGCTTGATTTTGAGCTGTGTTTCATGTGCAGTCCTCTCAAAAAATGAATACATATACTTTGGGCCAGGTTTTCAAAAGGTCAGAAAAAAAATAAAATAAGTGTGTGCTTAACCCTCTGGCAAACATAGTTAAGAACCTCAATTTCTGTTGGAAAATTGGGACACTTTTGTGGCTCCTGAATTCCTTGCTGAACAAAATTATATTAAGGAAGTGTAATCAGTCATTTCCTCATGTGTTATTACTGACTTATTTCTCAAGCGTAACCCCCAAATAAGTGTTTTAGACCAACCACCATAGGTCTGGTTACCTGTTATACCCTGGCTAAACTAGTCACGTATCCCATGTTAGCTCAGAGTAGCTCCTCTCAAAGTGCTAATGGGAGTTCTGAAGAGAAATAAGGAATTGCTAGCAAAACCGGATTTCTAAAAATTATTTGTGAGAAATTTTCTGAACGGATCTGATCATGAAGGCAAATGAACAGAATGTTTATGAAATCAGAATTTGTCTTATTTCCATTTACATATTTTAAAACTCATTGTTAATGAGATAGAGCACGACAATTCCCATATCACCACGGATCATAGCTTCAAGCTGCTTACAACCTTATCTATGGTAATGCATAATGGAAGTAGGTGCCTTGTGAAAGGTATAAAAGGGGAAGCAAACAGTGATACTTTCCCAGACTGGAGCAAATTGTGTTCAGGGGTCTCATGAGCCAAAAGCAGTATCTTTCATAGAATCAGAGAATTACTCGGGTTGGAAAAGACCTCTAAGATCATCTAGTCCAACCTTTAACCTAAAGCCCACCACTAAACCATGCTACTAAGTTCTACATCTACACATTTCTTGAAGACCACCAGGGATGGTGAAACAACCACTTCTTTGGGCACCCTATTCCAGTGCCACAAAACCCTTTCTGTAAAGAAATTTCTCCTAATATCCAATCTAAACCTCCCTTGATGCAACTTGAGTCTGTTTATCCTCATCTTTATCTCTTGGTGCTTGGGAGAAGAGCCTGATCAACACCTTGCTACTACCTCCTTTAAAGTAAATTGAGGTCTCCCCCAAGCCTGCTTTTCTCCAGGCTAAGCAATCCCAGCTCTCTCAGCTGCTTGTTCACCAGACTTGTTCACCAGACCAGTCACCAGCCTCATTGACCTTCTTTGGACAAGTTCCAGCACCTCTGTGTCCTTCTTGTAGTGAGACTTTCATGACTATATGAAAGTCCTTTCATGACTCTTTTCCATGGACTTGTCCAATGATCTCTTTAAAATCATATAAAATCTTTCTGTCCACAGCGTCCTATAAATATACACAGTTAATCAAAGCTTTCTGCCTTGGCTTTGAATTGGCCACTTGCTAGATTGACCTGATGTTTCTTAACTGTAATGTTTTGAGAAACAGTGAAAAATTGTCTCATTACCTGCACTGTACCTCTGTCATATCCCTCCTTTTTCTCAAGGCTGAAATTCTCAAGCTATTTCATTGTTCCAAATACAAAAAGCATTACACTCCTTAGTCATTTCTTGTCACCCTATTTAGTACTCTTTGTAAGTAATACATCCTTTTTTTGGAGAAATCAGTTCATATTAGCATCATTTAAAAAGTAATATTAGAATGAGATGAAGACAGACAGGATCAAATAAATTTGTCTGAGTCATGCACGTCTACCTCACAGTTATCATACCAAGAAAATAAAGAAACGTGACAAATCAGCCAGTACATAAAAACAACTAATCTAGTGTTAATATAGATTTAGGGATCACAATAATCACGTCGAGACTATTTTATTGACTAATCACTTCAAAAAGAAGGGGGTGAGGAACATAATGTTTATGCCATTTTCTTACTTCATGAATGTTCACTCCAAGTACTATGTGGATTTGCTATTGAGTAAAACCCCAACATAGTCAACACTTACATGCATTAAGCATTTCGGTAGAACAGGCTTGAAATTTCTTGAAAAAAAAAATAAAATGCTTGCAAATTTACCAGCTGTAACTCACACAGCTTTTTTGATACATTGATCTCACGCACCTCAACTGAGTTCAAAGCTTCATAAAAGTTTGGTGTCACTTTTCAGAACAGAAATGAAAAGAATGACTCACAGATGGCATGAATTTCTTGGTTCTTTTTATTTGTAGTCTGTATGATATATTGTGATCTACTTTCTGGCAAAAGCTTAGCAGGCAGAGGTGTGTGCAGAGCTTTGAATAGACACTGAGTAACTGCACACAAAAATGGAAGGTTGCATATGTAGTTTTACATATGCTTTCCTCATTTACTTATTCCATTTTGCTGTGCCTGCAAATTGGGTAAATAATTTTGTATATATTCTTGCCTTTGATTGTTTATTTGCTTCTGTACAGTTTTTTGTTTTGTTTTGTTTTCTGTGTATCCTATTTAAGCACTCATTAGTTTTTAATTGCAAGTTCTGTCATTAGAAGGTAAAATGTATTGTCAAGGCCACAGCCTCTAAGATTACTGCAGCAGTACAATCCTGCCCACAGGTCCAAGCCACGCCACCTGTGCTCATGCTGCAGCAGATACTAGGGGGATACAGCACGATCAGTCTCCAGTGTCTGGCCGCCTCTGCTGTAAGGTCCTGCCTGTTCTATCCACTTTTTTGGCTTAGTTTGGTTAAGACTGTGGGAAATTGAGCTGTTGTACCACAGAAATGTTGATGTCCTGCTAAAATCCACTTCTGGCTGCATGTTCTGTCAACCAGTTTTCAGGGCAGTGCACCTTCCCCCAGAGTTTCTGTGCCTCCACGTTTCTTGCATCCTGCCACCCAGGATCACCCACAAATGGGGAGCACCCAGCACTTGTGACCATGCCTTAGGATAGACTCAGCTGCTTTGTAGATGTATCCTAGCACACCATCTCTCCCAGAGGCCACCAAAACAAAATCAAATGGGTTGTAAGTGAGCTCTTGCATTCCCTCCTGCAAAGGCAGGCAGAAGCCAGCCTCATGCTGAATTCTGGGTGCCCAGGTGTGCTGATGAGATGGGCAGGGACACGATCAGTTTCTGAATCCTGTCATGGCTTCAACACAAGACACCAGGTCTTGCTTCAGGACTGGGGTGAACCTACTTGCCTGCAGGAATTTGGGGTGTAAGCACCATGAGTTCTGGCGGTATTAAGCACCTATGAGTTTAGGCAATAACTAAAGAGGGGCTTCTAGTGCTCCAATTTTGACACCTAAATCAGGAATCAAGTGGGACTTGGCACCTCAGCACATGGCTTACTAGAACAGCAAGTTCTGTTTTGCCTCCGTGTCTGGATGGAGGCCATGGTGAAGAAGGCTAACTTTGCATTAAAAATGAAAATAATTGGTTTGTGCAGTAACATGCCTCTTTCCTATTTCCACCCTTCACTGTTTTTTAGCTCTGTTTAAAAGGCAAATGTTAGTGCCAGAGGAAGGAAACAGACAGCACTGGAAAACACCAGGCTTCTTTTAGTTAAAGCACACACACAGGGTATTGGCAAAGCAATTGAAGTCTCAGAAGCACCTGTCCCCAGGATGTTTTTCTACAGGGGGAAATGCCAGCCTGCTGTTGCTTTGATAGACTCCAAGGTGCATTACTTAATGACAAAGAGAAGCAAGGGATCATGCTTGCTCACCAGAAGTCTCATGTGAACAAGCAAACAAAAATTCTTTGCCACAAATGTAATTTATCTCCCAAATGCACTCTTTCAAAAGGTATCTGGAAGTCACAATCAAAGTCACCGCTCTTTGCTGAGATAGTAATAGCAAAGTCCTCTTTAGGGGGTTAATGTTTTTTTAATACTTTTCTTAAAATATTTTAGCCCTTGAGCTTGTTTGGAGAGCACATGTCCCATCCAACTGGCCTGCAAAGCAGACCACAAGAGTAGGTAGATCTCCTGGCATAGCTGCAGTTGCAGAAGATGCTTTGAAGAACATTAATGGTCACCAGCTACTTTCATCCCCATTCCCTGGGAGAGGTGACCTTTGCAGTGATGCCACTTGTGTCTGTCTTGCTCTTTGAGAGAGAGGTGGAGGTCTCTAGAATATCAGAAGTGTTGAGGAAGGGGAGAACTGAGCAGAGAAGGAAGGTCTTGCAGTTGTCTTGATTGACAGCCTACAATGTGAATGAAAACTTTTATTAGGTACTATTCACAGCAGGTGTGAAGATAAGTGCCTGCCACTGCCCTCTCAGAGCCAACCACAGAATGCAAACCCAGGAAAACAAGGCACCATTAGCTCCTCTCCTTTATGCAGTATGACGTTGTTAAATGATTAATTCCTATGGCTTCCTGGACTTTGCCAGTCCTATGCTGCTAAGTTACAAAGTGAACAGCTTCCTTCAGTCACTTCTTGCTCAGCCATCACAGTGCTGTATTACTCCTGAAAATATTGGGTTGGACAGGCCACTGGAAAGAGCAGCACTAAGGAGCACAGCTCAAGCTTGTCTACAAGCAAGGATAGCTATCAAAGGAATGCAGCCTTGAGGACATCTGTTAAACACAGCATAACATCAGGGAAGAGAAATAAAATTGTCTTGGTTATAGACAAACACTGTGAAACCAGAAGGTGTTCCTGATCAACTGGTGAAATGTCAACATAGCTCTTGCCTGTATTGGCTGTAGAATTGCACTTAAAATGGGTTAGCTAGCATGTCCTCTTGATGTCAGTTTTTCTCAGGAAGGTGAGAGGGTGCAGAATGTTCTTCTCTTTGCACACAGCTCTCCTTTCTGTTTTCTGTTGTGTTTTTTTTTCCTTATTTTTTTTTAAAGCAGACATAAACAAGTTTTAATGAGCTTTGATGAAGGCAGAGAAGGAAGAAAATCATGATTTCAGGCTGTTCATATGCTTACCAATGGCTAACTTAACAACTCTGTGTGCTCTGTAGCTCACCAGGTGAGCAACAACAGCATGACAGTGTCCTGGCTGATCCCTGCTGCTGTAGCATGCTGCAGGGGCTGCTGAGAGCTTGCCAGCTTTCTCTGAGTCAATACCAGAGGGGAGAGGAGAGATAAGGAAATGAGACAGAACAGTGTACAGACAGCAAAGGGAAAAGTGAGTGAAACAACAACAAAGGGATTTAAATGATGCATCTTGCTGCATCTTCCGCACACACTGTTCTTATGGTCAGGCAGCACTTCGATATTTTGGATTTTCTCAGTTTCTGCTCCATTCTGCCTTTCCTACCCATTTGCCTCTTGGGTCTTGCCAAATCTTTGTAGTTAACTGCTCTGCCCCGTCTCCTCCACTTCTGCAGTACAGATCATCATGGGTGGTTGGAACATGGTGTTCTTTGAGCTCTGCTGCCCTAAGCACCACCAGGGAGTTGCCTCACTTCAGCCTCATACTCACACAAAAAGTCTTTCTTCTCAGATAATAACAAGCAGCAGGAATTAAAAAAAAAAAAAAAAAAAAAAAAAAATGAAGACAGTATTAAAAGGCATAGATCTGAAGCCATCAAACACAGGCATTTTAGAAGCACATGGTCTCTAAGCACTATTAGTGAAATATTTGAAAAATGAGTCAGGAGAAGAGGAAAGGTCACTGGGAAAAACATCTGCAAAATATTCCGTAACAAAATGAAAAGCAATCAAAATTCAGGAGGTTGTACATCTTTCCACTTTGTTCTGAAATATTTTTTCTAGACATACTCTGCTAGGTGAAAATGTCCCCTATCTCTTTGAAACTGTTCCACAGACATTCAGACACAGGGCTTCTGTTAAATAAATGAAATCTTTGCTTAAGGTAATACGTGGGAAATTAAATCTTTGTGCAGGATGAACAAGATCCTCTGTTGCAAGGGTCATAGAATCACAGAATCATTTAGGTTGGAAAAGACTTTCAAGATCACCAAGTCCAACCATCCACTTAACACTGCAAGTCCACTGCTAAAGCATGTCCCTAAGTGCCACATGCACACGTCTCAAATACCTCCAGGGATGGTGACTCCACCACTTCCCTGAGCAGCCCATTGCAATGCCTAAGCAGCCCGTCTGTCAAGAAATTCTTCCTGATACCGAATGGAAACCTCCCCTGGAGAACCTTAAGGCTATTGTCTCACATCCTCTCACTTGTCACCTGAGAGAAGAGTCTGACATTCACCTTGCTACCACTCCCTTTCAGGTAGTTGTAGAGAGTGATGAGGTGTCCCCCTCAGCCTCCTTTCCAGCAGATGAGACAACCCCAGTTCCCTCAGCCTCTCCTTCTAGGTCTTGTTTTCTAGGCCCTACAGAAGCTTTGCTGCTCTTCTCACAATGCGTTCCACCAACTCAATGTCCTTCTTTTAGTGAGGGGACCCAAAATGAACACAGTGCTCAAGGTGCCACCTGTCTCACCAGGACAGAGTACAGAGGGACAATCCCTTCCCTAGTTCTGCTGGCCAGACTGCTTCTGGTGCAGGCCAGGAGGCTGTTGGCTCTCTTGGCCAGCCGGACACACAGCTGTCTCATGTCCATCGGGCTGTTGACCAGCACCCCCTGGTCCTTTTCTACCAGACAACTTTCCAGCCACTGTTCCCCAAGCCTGTACAGCTGCAAGGGGTCGTTATGCCCCTAGTGTTGTACCCAGCATTTGGCCCTGCTGAATGCCATACAGCTGGACACAGCTCATCGATCTAGCTTATTGAGAGCCCTCTGCAGGGCCTTCCTAGCCTCAGCCAGATCCACAGTCCTGCCCAACCTGGTGTCATGGGCAAACTCAGTGAGGGTGCACTTGATCCCCTCATCCAGATGGTTGATAAAAATGTTAAACAAAACTGGTCCCAGTACTGAGCCCTGCAGTGGTGTCTTCATCTGCATTAGATGAGATTCGCAGAAGTGTTCTGCTGAATTCTTGTAATCCAGCTCATCCTATGGCACCTCTCCAGTACATGTCATAATCAGTTGGAAGTGATTATTTTAAAATGCGCGCAAAACATTTCTTGACTGGCTGAAAAAGGGAGTTCTGTGTGATCCTTTCTGCATCTGCAACAACAGTTTCTACAGACCATCTACAATTATCTTACCTTTGTGCAGCTGAATCCATTTTACAGTAGAAGCTGCCTGTGGGGAACCTACTGGAACAGCCATGTTCTCCACACAGGGTATTTATCAACACATGGAAGGGTGTTGATAAATACACTGATAGTGCCTATCAGCTCACCTGTGCACAGCCCAGACTGTTCAGGGGAATCTCCAGGAGTGGCTGAAATTCCCACCTGTACAGTTCCTGTAAGGCACATATTTTCTTGTGGAAGAAGCTGGGAGTTTGATTACCTTGTCAACTTAGGTTTGATTACCTTGGTCACTGCATTGTTCCAAATCAGTGCATCATCTCATCTTTGTTGGGTATAGCTGGGGAGAGCCTCGATCACCCAGGAAATTGAGGACTAAGCAGATAGTGTGTACACAGGCAAAGCCCGATAACCAGCTATAGCACTACTGTAACAATAATTTCCTTCTTATATCAAAGCCATAGCTGTAATATCTATTTTTACTTGAATTAATATTTTTGTGCTTGAACACCCTACAAGTCCCATTCTACTTCGATAAGGGGGACCTCTTCATTTTTCATGTTTTCATGCAGTAAGGCCTTGTTGTGGTTGTGGTCTGTTCTCTTGATTCTGTCTGTGTTGCTATATTTCCTGAAGTTGGATTCCTGTCTTTGTGACACTTTTCCTTTCATTTTCTGCTTCCTCTGTCCAGATCTTGTCTACCCGTCTTACCTGCCATTTCATGATCATCTCTTGTGCTAGGTATTCTGTGTTCCTATCTTTAAAACCTGCTCTCCATAGAAATGTCTTAGAGATTCATTCTTATTCTTGTCATCTTCTCAAAGGCTTCAGTGATGCAACTCTCAAATATACCCCCATTGTCCCTCAACCCCTCTGCCCTCTTGTCCTGCTTGTATCCTCCTCCTTTCTCCTCTTTCTGTGTACACAGCCACCAACAGTGAGGGTAGAGTGCTTATGCTATCCCTTTCTTATGCATCATATCACTGTTACCCATACAATAAGGTTTATTTATTTATTTTTCTGCTTGAAAGACATTGTACATGGCAGGTAATGGAATATTTACCAAAACAACATCCTTGTTGGGGGTTAGGCAGATTTCAAGGCACTAAACCCCCTTTTTCACTTCATGTTCACCTTTCAACTCTGTTTACTTATTTGAGAAGAGCTGAAGCATGCAAACGATGGGCACAAATGATCGTGGGAGCTGACAGAACTAGATGGTGGTCAGGCTAGAGCTGTTATGTATGGAGTAATAATTATATTGTCACAGCTGTGCCTTGTTTTTACTGTAAATACAGTGTGATGTTCTCAGCATCCCAGGGAGTGGCTCCTGATTTTATGCCATTTTATTGAAGTTATCACCAATCCAAGCATTCTGGATTCAGCTCACACAAGCACAGCAAGCACCTGCTGCTGGTCAGGGCAGTCTAACTGCCACTGCTCAGGTTCCTCATATAGTCTGAGTGAGATAATGGCCTTCAGCCATCCTCTTGGATTGCAGCGCAGACGTATCCTTGAAATCAAATCTACTTCTTCGGAACAGCTGATTTTCTCCTTTTTCCTATGGAGCAGATGTTAACAGCTCTGGGAAGATCTGACTCTATTGCTGTGGTACAGAATCACAGCTGAGTTTCAACACAGAATACTGAAAACATGGAGGACCCTTTTTCCCCATTGCAGTCCCCAACAGATTTGAAAAGTTTTCTCCTGTATGGAGTGCTGCAGGATCACAGAAGCCACCACCAAGTGAGGTTACACTGGCTTCAACATTTTCCTTCCATTTTAGAGGAAAGGTGTTGTGTAAGCCCAGCTAAGGTACAACAAATGCTTTGAGACATTCAAACCACCTCCTGGTGTATGATTTCTGTATGTTGTGTTTTACCCACAGTTTTCCTGCTTTCCAGAGAAATGTAGAAAGGAAAAGTTTTCAAGCTAACATATCCTCATGCCTGGAAGATTATCTTAGCACTTCTTGCTGATATTATTAGAAGTTGTCTGACTAAATCCCTCTTACAGTGTTTGTACCTCCAGGGGTTTATTATTGAAACTATCAACAAGGACTAACTTTGGCCTGTGTTTAGCTCCTGTGCATCTAAATAATTTAGCACTTTGTGACATTTCAAAAAAAGTCACCTTATATAAATTAAAAATATGAAGAATATTCAGAACACAGAATTTGCATCTGTTATTGGCTCATGCTGAGTTATCTTGCCAAATTAAATATAATTATCTTCTGTAGATCTATGCAAGTACTCAACCACTTACCTGGTTATAGGACTGTACATATGTGCATTATATCCTGTTTATCAAATATATGGAACTAATATTATCTAAGTAGCTGAATTTAAATTTCAAGTAGCCTTTGGAAATAGAGTAGCCCACACACAACATTAAAAAAAAAAAAAAAAGCTGTTTTCTGCCTTCCTGCCAAGAGTTTGAAGTTACTGACATTTTCTTACTAAACATGGTGGTAGCTGCACACTGCTTTTCAGCATTAATCAGAAGGAATCAAAATAGTTCAGCAAATGAAAAGCTTTTCTTACAGTAAAGATTTGCACTGTTAGATTTTTAGTGGATTAGATATTTTGTAAACTCTCTTAATATTGAAACCTGAGACAGTGGAAAGACAGAAGTAGGAGAAACTTCTGTATTACCAAGGAGTCCTCATGTGGGCAATGTGGCAACTATGAGATGAGATGGAGCATGGTGTGTGTGTGTGGTGGTTGGGGTGGTGTGTATGGGGGAAGCTTAGTAAATAAATAAACAAGCAAACAAACAAAGAACAAAGAAATTGCAAAGAAATACAGAATAGACAAGACCCAGCACTGGCAGAAACCTCTGTCAGAAGGATTATAGGCTGACCAGCAAGTTGCAAAACCTGGAAGACGGCAGATGTGGTAGATAACATGGGACAAATCAGGGCAGAGAACAGAGCTTATGAAAGCTAGCTCTGATCCTTACAGACTTCCATGTTCATGTTAGCTCTGACTGTTACCTTTGGGGAAAACTTTGGGAATGGATAGATAAAAGTCCTTCCATAGAAATGAATTAAAGACAAAAAAAAGAATAACAACAAAAGGTTTGTTTATTAGTGTAGTGTGTTAGCTGGGGGTCCATTTTTTGCCCCACAGTTTTAACCTTATCTCAAGTAAGTATCAAATAAAGCTTTGCTTGCCTTGTCTGCCTTTTTACCTTTTTGTTTCCCAATAGAGTCATCTGTTTTTGCACCACGTTAATGACACGATGGAAATGGCTTTTTCCAGTTGAATAACGCTCAGAGGAACTTAATAGCTGGAGATGGAACAGTAGATTATTCCTTCACAATGGCTGCATATAGAGAGCATTTCTAAAATAATACTATTCTCAAATTGGTGTCAGTTTTTAGATGAAATTGTTTTAAAGTAGAATATGTTTAAGGGAATGTATTCGGGCCAGTCTTGATTTTATCTGACTTTGTATAAAGCAAATAACACTAATGTTACTCCAATTGTGGTACAATTTTAACTGCTCTTGCAAAATCACTCTTTTATATGTGTGCTCTCACATGCTTACTTTCCGTGTGTCACATCACTCTTCTTTGCCCGAGAGAAGTTTGTGTGCTTATTGGAGATAATGCAATATACATCAAACTTACAAGTGCTGTTTATTTTCTTAGGTTTTGAATTTTTTGAAGCAAGTGCCAAGGACAACATTAATGTCAAGCAGACGTTTGAGCGGCTCGTGGATATCATCTGCGACAAAATGTCAGAAAGCCTGGAGACAGATCCCACCATTGCTGCTGGCAAGCAGAACACACGACTAAAGGACACCCCTCCACCACAGCAACCCAACTGTGGCTGTTAATGCAGCTATCAACAAAGGCAGCTCCAGTGCATTCTGTTGCCAACAGAGTATTTATGAATGGTCTATATGCCTTTATTTATACTGTCTTATTAATTTATTTGGGAGAAAAGTCTTTTATTCTACATCAGCAACTGGTTGAGTATGTGTATAGAAATGTTATTAGTTTGAAAGAATGATCCATTTTTAGCATCTGGCGTTTGCATGCAAGATGGCAATTATTTTCTCTTTTCTTTTTACTGTTTTACATTACACTTACTTCAGCTGGTGCCATGCCCTCAGATCATATTTGCCTAGAATTGACTTGCTTCATCAGTTTCAAATTTTAGAGTTGAATCCTTAGGGTAGTATGTAAGGTATTTTAGAATAAGCTTCCTGATGACATTTATATTTCCTCCTGACTGAAAATCAATTTAGAAATATCGCTTTAAAGAACTAATCACTCATTCTGTCTGGATCATTTGTATAAGGTATACTTACTGGAGCATACTGCCTTGACAAATCTGGGCTCAGTAAGTTATACATCATGGCTGCTCAGAAATTGCAGAAGTTAGAAGGAACAAACTTCCAACCATCCTGGACCCCAAGCCATCAAACATCTCTTTGAGATTCCAACTGGATGTGGGTGTTCAGTGTAGGTCCTCAGAGATACCAGGTACTTGATCCTGTCTGGCTAGTTAATCCATTTACAATCCTGTGGGACCTGCATATCTATCTAACACCTTTCTGAAACTTTACTTAATTTCTCATTTCACCATACCCTGGTAGTATCTGTCCCAGTAGAGGAGAGCTGACCAGCTCTTTTCATTTCCACCTGAATTAAAATATTAAACTCTCAGTACTGATATTACCCCTAAAAGAGCCAAATCCATTTTGCTCAGTTTTTTGTAGCCAAAAACTGTCTTGTCATACTACTGTCAAAACGACACACTTAAGCTTTCAGGAATTTCATCTCCCATTCAGTCACTCAGGCAGCCACCACCAAACTGGCTTCAAGTACCTTTATTTTGCTCAGACTTACTGCAGAAGAGCTGCTGATGTCAGTGAGTTGGAGTTTGACCTCATTTTTACTTTGATGAGGGTATCTTTTTTTGACAAGGCAATCAGAAATTTCCAAAATTTTCAAAAGTTCTAGGAGTAATAAATATTATTTATTATGAAGTTAGTCTGAATATACCTATAAAATCAGGAAAAGGCTGTGAAATACACAACAAAAGGCAGGACAAAGCACACAAATTCTGTTTTTATGAAGTGTTAAAAATAGTCATATTTGACAATTTTAAAAAGTACTTTAGTAATTGGTTGGAGTTTCTTACGTCTATGCCCTATAGTGCTTTGTACAGCTGCCTTATTTGGGTCACAGTGACATTTTTAAACTAAATTGCATAATTGAGAAAGCATTAACTGTTTTATTGTTCCTATTAGACAGGCTTTAGGACAAGGCTGACATTTCTCAGGCTGTCTGCAACAGGAAAAAATAGGAAGACAAAAAATGGAAAGTAACAAATGGTACTGAAAACTGCTTGAAACTGCAAAGAAATCCATCTATACGCTTTCATTTTTTCAAAGGTAATTTATATAAGCTCCTGAAAGACACAAAGGAAAATGGCCACTGTTATTTATTTATTTTTACTGGTTAAATAAACTACATAAACTTTGACATAGTGAAAATGACTTTCAAACAAGGCATATAGGCACATGCAAAATGGATATGCCACCAGGGGGCTACACTGGCTGCCTAATTCATATTAAAAGATGTTCTTTCTTTAGTCTAGGGTTTAAACCATGTCTGTACTGTTAACTAGCTTCCTTAAACACCTATTTTTCTAGTAGACAAAGAGTCTGAGCCTTCACATGCTGAATTTTACAAAGAAAAAGTAAAAACTACTTTCTTCTTTGGACCAGTGAGCAGTCAGCTAGAAGAGGCAGATGCTACCCCAACCGTAACCCTGCCTCTCTATGGGGATAACGCTTTTCTCTCTCCTGTCTAGGACAGCACACTGATAACTGTGTTGAGAGACTTTCAATGATACCTCTTCATCCAGTAGGTACCAGCTGTTTTGAAAAGAGAAGTGGTAAGAAACCAAGGGAGATTGCAGCCAGTTCTCTGCCCTAAGCTTTGTGCTTGCTGCAGAAAAGCAAGCAGGCAAGCCTTGAGATAACACTTACCTGCAGCCCTCAGCCCGTTAGAAAAGGTCTAGGCAAAGCAAGGTAAGGAGAAAGGAGGACATCACTACATCTTATAAAAGCTTGAGCATGTCCTGGATCATGCAGCACTGCTACACGTGCAAATATTCAGCTTTGCTCTGGGATGCTGGCTTCAAAACAGCTATGTCCTGTGCACACTGTAACAAGGTAAAAAGCTCACAGGACACCTTGCTACAGCCACACCTTGATTGTACTCCATTGCAATGAATTCCAGACTCTCACTGCCTCTATGTGATGATGTAGTTTTTAGTCAGTGGTGGTAGTACATTATCAACATATATCTTTTTAAAGAAGTTGAGTGATAGATAAATTATTCTTTCCTTGTACGGGATGGATTATTTTGCTTTTCATTTTGCATCAAGGAACTGGTCAGAAGAGTAACAACAAAATCAGAGAGTAAGATTTTCTCCTTCCCTTTTCTGAGACAAATAAAATGCCAGGCTTCCAACATGTCTGATCTTCTGCATGGGATGGGAAGGATGGGGAAAAAAGGTGCCAGAGCTGCTCATGAGACTGCCAGCCATGTGTTGTGAGGAAAAGGCTCACCTGAAGCAGGAGTGCAGTCACTATAAGAACTCCTAGGATCTTTGTATTAACACTCAGACTTTGTCACAGAAATGCAAGACCAGCCACTAGATAAGAACTCCTAGGATCTTTGTACTGACACTCAGACTTTATAATAGAATTCAGAATTAGTCAGATTAATTAAAATTAATTTTTAATGTGTTCACATCAGATCCTTGGAGGTTTTCAAGACCAGACTGGATAAAATTCTGAGCAACCTGCTTTGACCTCTCAGTTGGCACTGGTTTGAGGAGGAGGTCATGCTGGATGATCTGCTGATGTCCCATCCAATCTGCTTCAGCCTACCAGCCCTTCCTCTGAAATTGGAAATGCCTAGATGTTTGAATATAACTGTAGCGAACAATCAGGGTTACCTGTGGTTGGAAAAATAGGTTTTTATTTTCCATCCAGTGGAACAAATTGGCTTTTGAGAGGCATGATAATCTCAATACTTCACCTTCCTCAGTTTGGAACTGGCTATTGCAGAGGAAGAGACAGAAAGCCTTTGGGGAAGTAACTTACTATCCCATCCCCAGGCTTTCTAAAATTTTAGTTTGAGTTCTGGGGGAACAAGCAGAAGTGGGATTTTCGTTCTGCTGACAATTATGGCTTGGCCTGTTTTATAGTGTAGGATGTCCAACTGAATCCCGTGTCATTATAATTCAGCTCCAGTTGACTTCTGTGGTAGAACTGCAAATTTCTTAAATGCGAGCAGAGGTACATTAACACTGAGCCCTTTGGAAATCCCATCACAACCTAAACAAGGATCAAAATTTAAACTACCAATGCAACCAATGAATCATTCTTCATAGATTCCAGTAGTCACTGATTGTGCACTAGGCATGGGAGGAGACAGAAGCAGGGTTTGGTTAGATCCCTAATCTAAGCACTGTTGTGGTACAGTTCTGTCAAGAAAAAGAATCAGGCTAAAAAAAATAAAAATATTTACTTTATTGGTAACAAGAGGTTTGGATCGTTAAATTGAAAACCTGGGACAAGATATGCAAAACTATTTTCAGCCTCATCACAATTTTTGGTGAAAAATACTTATAGAATTATACAATTTGCACTAATTTGTTGTCACTCTCAGCACAGAAATAAGACTGATTGTCATGGAGCTTTACTGGTCCATCCACAGATGACCTTTTCATCCAAAACATAGGTCAATTGAGGAGATACAGAAGTTGCCACACAGAGTGTATTGCATTTTTGGGAGTCTAGATGCCTCTGGACAGAGGGTCCTGAGCTCCATAGTGCCAGCTGAACTATCACTGCACAACTCATTTTCCAAATTACGATCTAGACTAATGCTTTTAGCAGCAGGGTAATCCTGTGCATGGATAATACACCAGCCATAACATGCTCTGATAGTGTCTTGCTTGCTGCATGATCAAAGTTGTTCTCAGAAAATGCCTTGGGATAGCACATGGGAGCACAGGATGTGACCAGCTCCTGCAGTGCCTCATGGAACTGATAAGCCAGACAGCTAGCAAGCCTCATCAGGTTCAACCTTCAGATGCATGTTTTTGATTCTGATAAGAGTTCATGTTCACAAGTATTTTGGTCCTTACAGCACAGCTAACTTACTACTCTACATTTTTTGTTCTTGCTGATGTTTTTTCTTTATTTTGACCTGTTTGTTTGGTATACTGAGGAAGTAGCCTGATTTTCTGTCCAAAAATACTCTTTCTCTCAGAACAGCTGTGTATGTGACTGTTACCTGGAACTGTTTGTTCCTCTGTGCTTATACTTAATGTGATGCCTAGAGAAACTACCTGAGCAACTACATCTCTGTGGCCTTTCCAGAGCATCAGTCTGAAAGATTAAGTTTTCTTCCCAGTCTGCTCAGCTCTGTATATTCAGCTGTACCACCTGCAACTTCTTCATTTTAGGAAAGAAGTGCTATTTCATGGTACACAAAATCTGCTGGAGTTTGATCCTAACTTTGAGAATGCTTTGAGTTTAATTGTCAGTTCTAGGGGGGGAAAAATGGTGATACAAATTCTGCGCCTGATGATGATGCCTTTTTTTCTGCAACCACAGATGAGAGATGCTGCATTTGCATTCCAGACAAACCCCCCCACAAAACAATCCCTCCCCTAAACTATACTTTTCTATATATACTGGGGAGAGGCAAGCTTTCTTCTTTGCATTTTTAAGGGCATCAACTAAATTACTGTTCTGCTGATTGACTGTTAGGACAGTTTCCTCCTTGGCCTGTTTCTTAGACACACAGCTTTTGAACCTAGTTCTTCTTTAGAATGACAGATTTAGCAGTTCGAGACCATGAGTATGTAAATCCTCACAGATGAACCCTCAGGGGGTGTGAAGCAACATGTCTTCACTTATGCCAACAGGGAATAGAGTTTTGTTGATTTACACCATTTAATCCGTACACATAGTCTCTTCAGTACAGACTGACTCCAGATTCTCCAAGACTCACCATTTGTTGAGTGTCATTTAAAGAGGCAACTCAGTTCAATGATTTGAATGATTTTCACCAGTTTTCTTTATTAAGGAGGGGTAAATGCAGTTCATCTTTGCAATGTAAGCTTTTTTCCTTTCTTTCATTTTTTAATTCCCCTTCCTTTATTTTACTTTGTTTATATGGGGATGTTCATTGAATCACAAACTGTAAGTACACACAAGTAGTATGCATATTGCAGTGGTATGTCTTTGAAGCTTACTCAGTTCCTACTGCTACTTATTCAAGTGTAATGCAGAATTCCCTAAATGCCACAGTGGGATTTATCCAAAACTTATCATTAACACCAGAAATCAGATGGGTTACGTCTGCAGACCATAGGATTATTTACCATGGTTCCAGCAGGTGTAGGTGGCTTGTCATTTATAGAATGAGTTACCTGGTATTTGATTTGGCTGGGAGAAAGTGGAAGTCCAGTAACTTCAGAATCATGCATACCATGCAGAAATGAAAGCTGGGGATTGCTTACCACTTCTGGCGATAAATTTCCTTGAGTAATTCTGACATGTACCTGCAATTAGTCTTAAATGAACTGTTTGTGGTGTAACT
The DNA here is from genome assembly GCF_964035555.1 of Netta rufina. NCBI lineage: Eukaryota > Metazoa > Chordata > Aves > Anseriformes > Anatidae > Netta > Netta rufina. The sequence continues at coordinate 16,512,016 of NC_140126.1, forward strand.
GCTGTTTAATATTTTGTCAGTAATGTCAGATGTGTTGTGGCTCAGTTGGACTGTCAGGATGTGTAACCTATATACTAGTATTTGTGAAACTGAAATGTCTTAAATGTTGCATGAAAATATGTTATAAAAATAGATATGTTTTCTATTTTTGGAATACCTCAAAACTGAGGAATCATGGGCCAATAAGTGCAATATTTAATGACTTACTCAGTGTATATAAACTTGTGTGAAAGGGAGAAGTGTCATGTATGTGTGATAAGCTGTTGATGATGCCTGTGTGGCTTAAGATTTCCAGTAGCTCTATGTGTCTTGTAGTAAAATTTATATCGTAAATGCTTTACCAGTGTAGTGTAAAATTACTCTATTCTTAAGTCATTTAAACTATTTTTCATATACAAGATGATGGTAAAAGATGTCTGTCTGTTCACTGCAAGTGCATGTCAATTTTACTTTTAGAATTGTGAGCATCCTTTTTGAAAATGATCACATTACATCAACACTAGTGGGACAACGCTTTCAGTCAGAAGATGCTTGTAACCATTTCTAATCTGCATATATTGTTAAAGCATGTTCTCTAGAAGCATAAAAAGAACCTCCTAGAGCTCAGCATTTACAGAGCATTATCAGTTACATTATCTGTTTACCTGTATTACATAGTACCATGTTGGTGTATTCTCTTTAATCTGATGCAGTTAACTCATAATACTAAACTGAAATATTAAATAAGAGAATCCAATATTCTTGCAGATGACTTGGCAAACTTCAGTTGGTGCTCTGAGTTAACATATTTGGGAACAGCTTGAAGGTCACAGGCAAGAAGGTCTAGCACAGTGGACAGTGACCTTAGTCATTTATGCCAATTAATTTTCTTAACTTTTCTAGATCTTAAAGATGGAATTATATCCTTAAATATATTCACCCAGACTCTTCACTCAACAGCTACATGGCCCTCAGTCTACATGGCAACAAGTGCAACCCAGAATCTAACCATGAATTGAAAAGGAGACATCCAATCATTCCTATTTCCTTTCCTCTTATCTTTGCATATTTCTAATAATTCTGTAAGCACACAAGCAAAGGCCATTGCTATTCAGTAAAACTCTTAGGTACATTTGAGACTTTAAACCCCGAATCACCTGTCTGTGAGTGGTTCCCAGCAGTGACTATGGAATCTGCAGAGAAGTTTATTCTGTTAATTCCTGCTACATTTCTGGTTTCAAATAGAGTGTGTCATAAGCCCTGGGAATTTGCTAAATAAAATTTTGCCATTCAGTCTAGGCCAAGGGTAGTAACTGGTTTTGCTGAAAAATTTTCCTAAAAATAAATAAATAAATAAATAAATAATTAGTACCACATTGAAAAGTACATAAGTAGATTATCAGTTTGACCTGGTGCATTTCTGTGACAATGTACAAGGCTGGTTTTTACAGTTTTTAAAATTAGCCTGATCAAGAAAAGAATCAAACTCTAAGGCCTACTGGAAAACCAGAAGTATGGTTTTCCCTTCCTATGTGTTCACATAGTTTCTCTGAGCAAGTAAAGTAAACAGATTACATTAAGTAGCACAGGACAGTACTTGCAAAGAACTGAAGAGCCCTCAAAATTCTTCCTCTTTGTATACCATCTGCCGTGCCATCACCTGCAAAATTACACAGACCAGGGTAAAATGAAAATATATTTTGAGAGAAATCTGGAATTGCTTAGTAAAAGAAGGAAATCCTGAACATCTTTGTAGCTGAGCAGGAGATAAGTAACAGTCAGAATAGGAAGTACCACTTAAGTGAATATGCAGGCTGCTACAGGACTGAGGATTTACCTATTTTTTTTATTGCTAAGTGACCTGACTGTTCAAGGGCTGGCAGAAAATTTTACCTAGTATTTTTATTATTCCTCATATAAATATATACACAAAGACAAATGCTTACCTTGAAAATATGTAGCTGTTCTGGCTCCTTCAAGTTAACTTACTTGCTGAATTGTTCTTGAAGAAAAGTTGAAGTACTTGCTTAGGATACATTTGTGAGGGGGTGAGGCTCAATCTGTCCCTCCTCTTCCAACTAGTCCTGCAATATAGTGACTGTGGTTCTAAAAAATATGTTAGTTTAAAATGCTGCTGGATGACAAATGTTGTGAATCTTCTGCATCCATCTATGGGAGCTCTTGTCTGAATGTGAAGTACAAGTTTTATCCATGTGCAGAGTTTAAAATCTTTGTGAACGTAGAGACCGTGTGTATTCCATTGGATATTTTGTTTGTATGTGACTTCTGTATACCAAGTGGATTTTGTTTGTTTAGTTTTTTGTTGGAAGGTTTCATTCCTTTTATGATTACAATAAATATACATGAGACTATATTCATGAATATCTCAGTTGTGGTGACATGGTCTTACCCCTATCCTATCTCTCTTAATGTCTCTTCACCTACTATAACTGTTAAAAACAAACAAAGAAACAAACAAAAAACTTCAGTTTTGACAATATTGCCACAACTGCTGAATATCCCCTCAGCAGCACTGGTCTATCTTAGTTCTTTCTCCATCCCACAAAGTTTACTGAAGATTTTGCCCTAGGATTCTGTGGGAGAAATATTATACATTTTCCTACCAAAGTACTGTGTTGTGGTAGACTATATGTTGGTGTTTTAGCATAGGTGAAGTTTTTTTGTTTTTTTTTTTGGCTGTATACACTTTCTCTTTTCACTATATAAATTGCTAAAACTCCTGCTCACAGGAATCATAGAATCATAGAGTATCATAGAATATCAGAGTTGGAAGGGACCCACAAGGATCATCGAGTCCAACTCCTGAGTCCCCAAAGGGAAAAAAAATAATAAAAAAACTACATCTCATCTGCAGAATAAACATTGCCTGATTAATACCCAGTTCTCAATCAACACCAAGAGCTTCCTAGCATATTACTTGGGACCCCATATCAACAGAAAGGTTTTTCTGAGTGGTCTATCTGTACAGCTCACTGCCTTGATTCACAGATCTTATCTTTCCAGTTCTTGTAATTGAATGAAATACCTCTGAGAATGAAATTCCCTTGTTCCTCCCAGCTACCAGCACCTTTCTCTTGCAATTGATCTGTGAGATTGGCCCCAATATAATTCCTCTGCCTACTAGGCTGAGTGGAGGAAAAAAAAAAAAAAAAAAAAAAAAAAAAAAGACTTTGAGGAGTAAGAAGTAAAAGATAATGGGGAAGAAACAAGCAGACTTCTGACTTGTACCTTGTGCCTTGGAACTAGGATATTTTTGCATTGCTTTTATTTGGAATATGTTAAGGCTTTAAACAAATAGAAGCAGATGGGCAGATGAGAATGATGATCCAAAAGGATAAAAACCTGTTTCAGCAACAGGTGTTTCTTTTTCAAGAAAAAAACAATTTAATTTTAATTTCAGTCAGGATGCTGGAGTCATAGATAGAAAGCTCCCAACTGCAAAAGAAAAAGGCATCAGAAAAGGTACTGAAAAAAGTATAAAATGACCCAGAAAATATTCCTAACTTTGTTTGAGGAAGGACAAATAAGCAGAATTTCCCCATGAAGTGGGCGAAGATAATTTAGCAAGAGATTATACCAAAAAGAAGAGAAACAAACTGTGTATTTACACCCAACTGAATGAGCTCAGACAGTAAATCAGAGAACTGAGGCAGTGAAGGGCAAGGATTTGATTTTGCCCAAATCTGTGCAAACCTTGAGCTGTAAAGTGAAGAACAAAGGTCCCTTCAGAAATCTTATGAACTTCCTTGCTATGTGTGCCTGTTTACACACATAACAAGGAAGTTCTGAAGAGTTAAACTATAAGCTAGAAGATTTACAACTTAAGTGGGTAACATGGAGAGGCTGTGTTTTAAGTCAAGGTGAACTTAGGTCATCAGTGGTAGTCATAGGTCATGGTGTGCTGGTGTGAGGTCCTGCCCTCCATGACTTACTAGCAAGAGGTCTACCTAGGTCCCGGTCCAAATGTTCCTGGGCTCCACTGGGTCTTGAGGAGCTGGAGGTGCTGGAGGAGATAGCAAACTGACAGCAACCTGACTGAGCGCAGGAGCAAACTCAGACAGCTCTTCAACTCACCGCAGGGGAAGGAAGAGGAGACCAGAGACCACTTAAACATTAGGGGAAAAAAAAAAAAAAAAAAAAAAAGTGTGGAAGGGGCAAAATCAGTCCACACACCGTGTTGTTAGGAAGATAAAAGCAGTCTTCTTGGAGAGATATAAACTGTATTGTTGCACTCTTCACTTCTTAGTAACAGCTAAGAAGGTGAGGATAGGATATTCAGGTTCTCCTCTAAGCAGAAACATACTCTCCTGAGGACAAACTGCCCTTTCCTCATATTCAAACAAACATAAAGAATGACTTTGGAAAAACAAATCATTAACAGCACATAGAGAGCCCATAATGCCTGCTACAGCTCAGCCAGGCATGGACATACACGTGTGCATAGCAGGGCAGCTTTGCTGTGTGGCCTGTGCTAGACTGCTGGGCTTTCTGAGGCCCCAGGAAGTGCGTATGCACTTGTTTCAAACCATTGTTTGTGGTTAAAAACTAAGGCTATGAATAGCTTTAGAACACCTCGGGGTGCCTCACAGGATGTCTGCCTCTTGCCAGCCTTTTAGGTTTAAGTAAGGTTTTAGGGACATAACATCAGGCAGCCTATTTTTTTACAGTCCTGCCCTGCTTTTCTTTCATGAAACTGTACTCAAAACTCTCCAGAGCATGTCTTCACTTTTACTGTTATTTTTAATACACAGCAAGGAAGAAAAACGCTCGTCCTCTGACCCCAATACTACAGGATCCTTCATGCAGGCATTATCGTGGGTCAGCAACGCAATGTGTTGCTGCAGCAGGACTGTGCCACAGCTTGCACTGCTCCACATGCTGCCCAGCCAGCCATGCCCTGCTGCAGCTGTGGGGTGCCACCAGCTCAGGCAACATCTGGTGGAGGTGGAACTTGCCTTTGGGCCATCTCTTTTATTTCTGCTGGGGAACAACATCAGAAACTGTGCATAAAATAAAGCCCATTACAAATTGCAGTTTGTTTTCTCTCTCCAGTAATTAGGAAGATGAGTCTTCTGATGTCTTTCCTTTGTGAGGACACGTAACATAGTACACATGCCACCTGGCAAAGCAGGAAAACACTATGGTTTTACCGTATAGCTAAAATCAATATGCAATAAATGTTTCTTAGTGTCCACACAAGACAAAAACATCTGCACTAACACCACTGCATCACTGACAGAGGGATTGAACAGCCTCCATCCACATTACAGGGAATGGTTCAGTGGCACTTGGTGGCCATTTCAGTGCGACAGGAGGGCACTGATGAGTACATCAGCAGCATTTCAGACAAATCCCTTCAGTGTGTGGCTCCTGTGCTTTTGGTCAGCAGGCTGGCTGCTATCTTCTTTTACCATATGGGTGCTTCCCATACCTTGGTTATAACATGATGAAAACACCTGGCCCTGGGATGAGAATTTCTGTCTGGAAATTGCTCAATTCCCTTTCGGCATGTGAGTCCCAGTTTTCTTCCACTAATTACTTTCCTGAAATATAATAGTAGAGATTTTTCCTACTGCATTAGCAGATAATGACTTCACTATTGTGTTTCAGAGGGAGACAGAAAGACAATTCATTAACCTGTTAAACTTTCACAGTTACATTACCAGTCTTGGCTAACGGTGATCTGCTCCTGCACAGTCCCATAAAGCAGAAATCACTGACTTGGTGTGGATGATGCTTGGCAACTGCCACAAAATCAAAATGGAGAAAACACAGAACCACATTTTGGAGACTCAGGTAGCATTTTCTTAGTGCATTGAGCTCACTGGTGGCCCTGACCTTATGAGTTTGTTTCTGCTGCCCTAGCTGAGCCAGGTGCCTCAGCATTGAGCAAATAGGTGCTTTTCCCCCAGTTCACCACTTAGACTTCAACGAGAATTTGTGAACTTTTAGTGCTGAAACTCTGAGACATGAGACCTGTTTCTTGAAAATAAAGTCCAGTAATCAGAAGAACCCTTCACTGTGCCAAGAATGGCATGGACAAATGCTGTGTTTGGATAAAAAGCTACATGCGGTGTATGAGAGATGAGGAGAGACAAGCCACAGCAGAAGGCAGCTGGGCCTGGATGGTTTCAGTGACCACAGAGACCTCATCAAACTCAGCAAAGCTGCCTCCAAGTATGAGCAACGGAAACTACGTTCTTGTGGGCAGCCTCTTTCCTGGTTGTCTGCCTGCAGCCACCCTTCACTGTCCAGCTATGAGATTTCTGTGCACTGTATTTGCTCCTGCTTTCTGGAAGGTGCTGCTCCAGCCCAACAAGTGGTTTCATCTCACAATGCAGAAAGTATGAGAGAAAAGGACAACGGAGAATGGGTCTTCAAGGGCTGCACAAAATCTTGGTGTTAAGCAAATCATATTCAGGACCATGAGTAAAGTTAGTAAATTGGGACTGAGACAGTTCCTTTAGACATCACAGGGCTTCCAGCATGTCACTATGCCTGATGTGTGTAGTTGGTAAAACTTGCATTGACTGTGCTGAGCATGCCTGGATACAGACGTCATAGGGGGGACTCATGAGGAGGTACTTGCTGCTGCAGCCCCTTGCTGCCATTTTCAGCGTGGCCAGCCCTCAAATTAACTAGGTTATTTCAACTTGACATCAAACTGCCCAGTGCTGAAGGGCTCAGCCAAAAATCTTGCATTCTGATGCTGCACTCTTCCAGAAATGTTTTTTTTTTTAGAATCTGGTCTCACAACAGGAACCAGCCTTTACATTACACAACGACACGCAGGTGTCACTGGGTCACATCTCCCTCCAACTCCTTCCCAACCTATTTCCCCCCAGGCCACTCAGGAAGGCAGCGGGTTCCTTTCTGCTGTGGTTTATAATTGCATTAGATAGCCCTCTAATGTGTATGTGCTGCAAATACACTTCGCTGAGCCTCAGCAGACAGTCACAGCAGCCTGGTCTCTATCCCCATCTCCTGCCAGCCAGACAGCAAGGGGAGACAGGGGCACGCAAATGTGGGGCAGCATAACCTTTTTTTTATTAAACTGCATAAGAGGACCCTGGATCAGAAGAGACTTTCCTCACAGCGCCTGCAGGTGGAGAGATCACTGCTGGCCTTTAGCATGCTGGAGATACTCTTCAAGGAGGTGGTCATTGCTTATTACTTTTGTATTTGTTACAGGCTTTACTGGGGTTGCCGAGCACCTACCCACCTACCCAGATCACTTGCTGATTGGGAGCCATTTAAAACAGGGCTGCCTCAGAAACTGATTCCAAGCAGCACAGGTGTTTTTTTCAGAAGGCCCTGGAAGCAGCCCAGGCCCTATGTCACAGAGATCCACACCAGCGGATGTCAGTGGGAAGCTGAGGTATGCATGGGCAAGGTGGGCACCAGACAGCTTTAGGCTACACTACTGGTGCAGGGGCAGCAGGGGAGGAAGCTGATGGGCTGATGGCAGTGGTGGTGACAGGGAGGTGGCAGTGGAGGTGATGAGCACAAAGCACAGCAACAGGAGCACATGGTCTTCAGGAAATATATATGAAGGGGGGAAAAAAAAGTCCAACTCTGTAAAAGAATCTGAAATTTTTGTTCAGTGAAGAAATCCTTTCCTTCAAACAGCATTTTTCCAGAGTATTTTGCCTTGGAAGCAGTTTTGTCCATAAGAAGTTTACATTTTTAACCCTCTCACTCAACTGCAGGCTGCTTGGCCCGATCAATAGCTAGAGCTGACCTGTTGTGTGAAATTCACTTTTCCCATATCTCTGAACTCAGCAGCTGAGTGTCAGGCCTGAGCACTAAGCCAGGCTGTTTTCCTTCTGCAGCATCAGCCCATCAGTAGATGCACAATAGCTGCTCTCCTGATCAGAACAAGAATTGAAGTGTCCTCTGAGGTTGCAATGAATGTGGCTGTGCTGGTCACTTCGACCTTCTTCTGCCTTAGACAAAGTGGCATGCCAGAAGAAAAGAAACACCCTGAAGGGCCGGGAGTTGTTATATCCTAAGAAAATCCCTAACTATAGAAGTGATTACATCCGAGGAACATTCTTTTCGACCTAACCCTTCCCCATCCTCAGCAGTTCGCATTTGGGGTGCACCAGAAGAGCTCCAAGAGGGGCCGGGAGCCGCCTGGGGGCTGCGCTGGCACCGGACGCCGGCAGCAGAGGGAGCCCGGGGGCCGGCAGAGCCGCCGGGACTGCTGCGCCCCGTTTATGCTTTGCACATGTTTCCATACACCGCCTCCCGCAGCTTGCCTTTACGTGTGTGCAGTTTTTTATTTTTTATTTTATTTTTTTATTTTTTTATTTTTCTTCCAGGGGAAGATCTGTTTTGACTTCGCCACGATGTGGCGACAAGGATTTTCTATTATATTTTTTTTTTTTGAGCTCAGTGCCATCTGCTGAACGCCTTGCAGATATCCTCATCTGCTGCCTTATACCTGTGTCTCTCCTAGCGTGGGAAAAATGTATGTTCCCTTCAGGCCCTCTCCCTCCTTTCCCACGCGGGCCACTTCCTGCTCCATCCACAGCACACATTTTTGACGGCAGCTGCTGACATTTTTCAACTCTGTCTTTAATTATAGCTTTCAATGTTGTCATCCTTCTAATTTCCCAAACCATGAGTCTGACTCCAGAAAAGCTGTGAGATAGGCGCCTAAAAGCCATATAATATATTGGTTTCATCCGTTCTATTGTCTGGCGTGTAGGGGTTTTTGACCATACTCCAAGTTTGTCTGGGACATGTTGAAAGATGCTGCTTAGGTGAAGAGAAAAGGAGCAAGGGAGAGAAATGCTTCATGTTGTCATCTCTACCATATGCGTAAAAAGATGGGACCAAGAATGCTCTCCCACTGCTCCTTGTAGATACCCCAGTCTCTGTCTCCCTATCCAAGCTCAGCACCACAATCATAGACTCACAGAATGGTTTGGGTTGGAAGGGACCTTAAAGACCACCCAGTTCCAACCCCCTGCCATGGGCAGGGACACCTCCCACCAGACCAGGTTGCTCAAATCCCAATCCATCCTGGCCTTGAACAACTCCAGGGATGGGGCATCCTCAGCTTCTCTGGGAAACCCGTTGCAGTGCCTCACCACCCTCTGAGTGAAGAATTTCCTCCTTATATCTAATCTAAACCTACCCTCTTTTAGATTAAAGCCATTTATCTTTTTACTATTACTACATTCCCAGACAGAGTCCCTCCCCAGCTTTCCTATAGGCTCCTTTAGGTATAGGTTAGGATGCTATAAGGTCTCCCCAGAGACAGACTGCTATAAAGTCTCCCCAGTGCTCCACCTGCCTCTGATGCCTCTGTTGACAGCCTTGCCCTGAGCACCAACAGCTAGAACACCTCCTCCCCCACACCTACCCCCTTCCCCTAAGAAGTAGTGCTGAAACTCTAATCATCTTCTACCAGCTCTAAGACAAGACATTATGGTACCATAGTTGGGAATACCCCTGTATAGATAACCTTGGAGGCTTACCCGAATTTCTGCATTTTTTCAGACAGGATTGCTTTCTGTACATTCGCCAGCACTTGCAAGTAGGCTCACAGGGTCACCCAGACAGGCTTTCTGACATCCAGCCAGAAGCAAGTGGTGCTGCAGCACAGGACTATTGCTTGTGGAGGCCTGGGCAGAGGGCTGGCAGACAGAGAGAGCCATGATAGGGGAAACACACAGCTCCAAGTTGTGCCCATGATGTAGGATGTGCTGTAGTGTGAGCCCAGGTCTCACCTCCCAACCCATTCTTTGCCCACTTGATGGCCATGGAAGTAGGGACTGAGACTTTTCCAGTGGGGAAATGCCAAATACATTTCCCCCCTTCCTTATAGCCAATGCATCTTGCTCTCCCTCCCTCTCCTCTCAGGCAGTGGAGAAATCATCTTTGCTTGCCATGGGAAGGGATTTATCCAAGATATCAAAGCAAAGAAACGTAATACAGAATATAGGAAACATCCTCTATGATGATGCTAACAATCTCTCGCTTTGTTTGTTTTTCCACATGGCAGGCATGTGGTCCATGAGGCTGTAGTCTGCAAAAATGCTGTATTTCACTGCTAATTTTCATGGTGTTTTGTTTTTTGTTTTTTGTTTTTTTTTTTTTTTTTACATCTCACATGCTTTCTAGGATTTCTGTTAAAAGCCTAGCTAAGACTGGCTCATTATCATGTTCAAAATAATAATTAAAAAAAAAAAAAAAAAGGCTTACATTTTCCAAAATATTTATTGTAGAGGTAAGCTTGCAAACCTGGATTTTAAAGGCTGTCAGACCCACTAGGGAAATAGCAGGAAACCCAGATATACTTCTTTCTAATCTCCATGTCTAAGTGAAGCAGGCTCAATCCTGACCTGTGGCACCCATGTTAGAAGCATAGAGTATGGGATTGTGTCTGTCCGTCTGACTGATTGTCCATTTGTCTGTCAGGTACAGACCAGCCCCAGTCTAGAATAAGCAGAGGCTGAGGATGCCACATCCTCCCTGTCTTCCCATCTCGCCCATGGATAGGGGTTTTGGCGGCTTAAGGCTGGCATTAACAGAAGGTTTAAAGCTTTGAGGGAGAAAGATGATCTGGCTGAAAATGCTCATGTGGTCTCCTCCTAAAACATCATCCCTGAAATGGGAGAGGAGACTGCTTCTCTCCTTGCACCACTTGCATCTAAAATATCACAGCTGGCCCCGGACAGCTCTGCCAATGCCTGTCTCTGCCGGGGATTTGGTCCCAGATTTCAGCATACTGCCTTAATTTGCCTGCAGCAAGCAATTAGGAGAAGTAGCCCAGATCTGATTGTGACAGCAGCAGCAATTATTACCTGCAAGAATGAGCAGCATGAAAAACGGGAAAAATGAACCCCAGAAACAGTGGCAAGACATGGCAGCCCACTTCAGACATGGATCATTAGCTTTTTTCTCGGGGAGGACCACTGTGACCATCCATGGTACAGCGTCCCTTACCACATCCATTTTTACCCTCTTATATTCCAGCTTTAACTTAGCCATCAGTTTGTCCTAGTACCAGCCAAGTCTTTCTCTTTGAATGGTGACTCTGGGACAGAAAGATATGTTGTAAAGACCCATTCACTAAAAAAAAACAGCCATATCCTGGTTATTGGCCCCAACCCTGTGAGATGAGGGCAGCCTGGGAGACCTCACCTCTGTTCCCAGTGCCATCCTGGTTATCTGTCCACTGCAGTCTCCACTAGCTCTGAATTTCTCAGCTTTGAACAGAAATTGACTGAAAATGGCAAGAAGGAGTATATTCCAGCTGGACTGGTACCTGCAAGAGCTACCAAGTCACAGACAGAGTGATGAACCAAATACACACAGGGGATGAGGCTTTGATTTATAAAATTCATTGTCATTAAACAAATGAGTGAAAACAACTTCATACTTCTATTACAGGTCATGATGTGAGGGGTTCCATACTTCATTAATTTCACATAGCCTGTGGCTGCATGGGGGTTTTGCATGTTATTATAGGACAACACAAAGACGTGGTGGTGAGTGAGCTACCACTGTGCCAGAAGAGCTTCCTTGGAACAGAGAGCATCTCACCTGCCTGGCTGTGACAGGAAGAAAGCAGACCCTGAGGCTGCAGGAGAGTTTTTCAGCTCCACCTGAGCGTGGTGAAGCAGAGCTCATGTTACTAAACTTCCACATCTTCAGGCATAAGCAGCAGGAACCTTAGACGTCACAGGGCATTGGGTCTGAAAGAGGTGGCCAGCAAAGAAAAAAGGACAGAAAACCTCTTGCTTGGTCAAAAATACATCTCTTAAAGAAAGGGTACAGAGTAGTCCTATGCTAAGCGTTACTGTGGCTAGCCACAGTATTTCCAGCCAGGACTCAGAGATCTCTGCGGAGCAGAGTTTTGGCTCAGTGCAAGAAGGGCAGATGGATTTGACTCACCCAGTGACAATCCACACTTGTCTGCTTCAATCCCTGCATTCATTTGCAACGTGTGCAGCAGAGATAAGTGTATTGGGCAGAGAGCAATGGTACTGACATGAAGAGCTTATGAATTCTGACATACTGACTCATAAACTGTCACTGGCTTTAGAGGCGCAAATTGCACTTAGCCCCCAGTTCACCAGTGCCAAGAGAAGGGGCCACCAGTGCTGGCAAGATCCAGGAAAGCCTCCATCCCTCCAGAGCAGGAGGAGAGCAGGTGTCAGATAGGGAAAGGTGCATGAAGACATAAGGAGTGGCATGGCAGAAGTGGCAAATTTAGGCCTTACTGAGAGAAGTGGAAGTGAACAGAGCCATTTACAAAGCATCTAGGTGAAGGAAGTGGCATGTGAGAATTAGGAAACATCAGGTACAGAGCAGGTTGTGAAAGGCTGCAGATACTGAGGGAAAAGCACAAATTATAAGAAAAGCTGAAATATGGGAGCTACTTGAGACCATGAAAGCATCTTATTTTTGATACCAGCATCTCCATATTTGCTTCTTTTTGGGTGAGAGAAGAAGCTGCCCTGCTGCAAAGGGAAGCAGAGTTTTTGCAGGCCAGGCAGGACAGGGCAATAGAAGGTGCAAACTGGGTGACCTCCTCTTATCCACCATCATGTCCTGCACCTGCGTTTGACAAGGGTACTTGGAAACCTGCTGGCTGACTTGTTAGTCCTTACAATAGAACTGCTTTCCCCCAGGGATAACAATAACAGCAATGCTTTCATGAGGCCAGTTTCAGCTCTCTTACTGCCTGCCGTAAGGCTGAGTGAAGGCCATCTTCGTATGTCTCCATGAATTGTCCAGGAATGACTTTGCAGACAACTGTGCTGCAGGGTCCTGTGATCTCAAGGAGTAGGAGGGCCATGAAAGGCTGCTGGAGATGGTAACAGCCTCTGCAATGGGAGCTTAGTCTGCTTCTGCCTGAATGCCTTTGCTAAAGACTGGAGGGCATGCATAAAGTCTTGTAAAGTGTGCAGACAGCAGTCACTTCCAGGAAAACCCTGAGCAAAGAGGTGGAGAAGGTCTTACAGAATGAGAAAGACATTTCTTGTCATTGTAGTGGAAAATCCCTTCCTTGGGCACATGACTGTTAGCTCTCCCCAAATCCTTTTTTAAAGCTGGATCACACACTGACATACAGAGTAAAATAATGGCCTCAGAGTTGCTATTAGATAATTCTGGTTGCTTTGCTGGAGTCTTCCAGAACATACCATGTCAAGTAGGTAGTGGCTTCTCACAGAGCTGTAAGTAAACAATATGACAACTAGGCTGTAACTCTCCAAATAAAAATAATTTCAAATGTCTGATTACAATCTGACAAACAATCTACAGTCTTTTTAATTCTCCAACATCTTGGCTAAAGCCTCTTTTTTTATTTTTTTATGTTAGGCTTTTGGAGCTTAAGGTTTTACCATTATTTTAACTTTTATTAACTTATTATAAATTCCATTGTTTTCATATTTAAAGCAGGATAAACTCTTCAGTTAAAATAGCTGTGTTTTCTCTACCACTTACAGTGATGACTGTCTCTGGAGCAAGTTGACAATGTATGTTGTTTTTACATTTCATCAAAGCAAAAGACCAAGAGACCCTCTCAAGGGAGTGAGCCTCCTCTCTACCATGCTTCTCAGGCTCATCACTTTTTATATAGGCAAAGTGGGAAATAAATAAATAAATAGAAATAAACTAATGAAATAAATAAAAACAGCAAAGAATGTTTTAAACATAATCCAATGAAGCTTTTGTTAAATGGCAAGCATGTCCCAATTTTTTTTACACCGCTATGTTACTTTTAATGTGTGTGGTTTTTTTCAATGGTTTTGAGACAACAGAGAATTATAAATTAAAGTCTATTGTTATCATGTGCTAAAAAGACAGTCTTCCCACTGCAAAAAGGTCATAGTCTACACCAGAAAAGCAATGATGTGTATAAATAGATGTGTTCAACACAAAACAACAGCAGTTATTTAAATCAGCACAGAACACCAGTGATCACATACTAAATGTGTGAAGTCTGATTCACCTTTCATGTCCATGTTAAATAAGAACTTCTCAATAAAACTTCAACTTATTGCAAGGTTAGCAGCTATATTGGGCCTATGCTGTAAGGTTTCTGTAGAGGGGTGGGGATGAAGATTTTGGAGCTACAGCCAGCTCAAAAAGGGACACACCCCTGGCCAGAGCTGAGCCAGCAGGCACAATGTTTGTTCGTCTGGGAGAGCAAATTTTAAAAAGGGGAAAAACTGCTGCATTACAGCAGTTGGGAGAGAGGGATGAGAGCCAGCCCTGAAGACCCCAGGTGAGTGCAGCATGAGGGCAGGAGGTGCTCCAGGCAGGCAGCAGCAGATCCCCTGCGGCCTGTGCAGGGAGAGGCCCCTGGTGGAGCAGGCTGTCCCCCTGCAGCCCATGGGTCCCAAATGGAGCAGATCTCCACGCTGCAGCCCCCCCATGGGTGGAGGAGCCCCCAGTGGAGCAGGTGGATGTGGCCTGGAGGAGGCTGCGGCCCATGGAGAGCCCCCGCAGGAGCAGGCCCCGGGCTGGAGCTGCAGCCCGTGGAGAGGAGCCCACGCAGGAGCAGGGGGTCTGGGGGGAGCTGCCCCCACCCGTGGGGGACCCGTGCTGGAGCAGTTTGCTCCTGGGGCATGGACCCTGTGGGATGGAGTCGTGTGGGAGCAGGTCTTGAAGAGCTGCTGCCTGTGGGCAGCCCCCGCAGGCTCATCTGGGGAAGGACGGCATCCATGGGAGGGACCCCATGGGGAGCAGGGACAGGGAGGAACCATAGAGGAGCTGCAGTGACAATATGCTATACACTGGCAGCAACCTCAGTACATCATCCCTCTGCGCCACTCAGGGGGAGGAACAAAAACAGGGTGAATAGAGGAAAGGTGGTTGTAGTTTGCTTAAAGCTCTACTGATATTTTTTGGCAATAAATTAATTGTTTATGAGCTAAGTCTGTTTTGCTGGTAATTGGCAAGAGATCTCTTTGTCCTTATCTCAACCCCTGAGATCACAGAATCTCAGAATGTTTAGGACCCAAAGGTCCTTCCCTTCTACTCAGCACTGGTGAGGCCACCACACCTTGAGTACTGTGTCCAGTTCTGTACTCCACATTACAAGAGAGCCATGTAGCTATGTCATAGAGTATAACAATGGGCTACAAAGATGAAGGGCCTTGAGCACCTCTCCTTTAAGGAAAGGCTCAGAGAGTTGGGACTGTTGAGCCTAGAGAAGAGAAGGAGCAAAGAAGATCCTATCAAAGTGTATAAATACCTAAAGGGAGGGTACAAAGACCTCCTTGCTGCTTGACCTGCAGGGAATAATGCATAATGCATCCCTGGATACCATTAGCTTTCTTAACAGCAAGGGCACATTGCTAACTCATGTTTATCTTGGTGTCCACAAGGAATCCTAGAGCTTTTTCTGTAGAGGTACACTACTAGTTACTGGCATCCAATTAGTCTTTGGACCATTGACCACTACCCTTTGGGACTGGCCATTCTGCCAGTTTTTAATCCGCTTAGTCTACCCATCCAGCCCATACTTACCAGCTTGTCTGTGACAATCTTATAGGGAACAGTGTCAAAGTCCAGTTAGAGAAACAATAAGGAATATCACCACCCTAACCAAGACTATTAGAGTGAGCCAAATTCAACTGCTGGCCTCTTTCTTTGTCCCTTTCTTTGCACTCTTCTGCACAAACTATTGCATTTCTTGGCTGTTTCTGTTCACTGTGCTCTTAACTGTTTTCTCATCATACCTTCTCTTCCCTGTTCTACCGAAGACAAGGAGAGAGGGAGTGGTGTGTGGGCACCTGGTGCCCAGCCGAGGTCAATCCACCACACCAGTTTACAATATTTTATTTCCAAAAAGTGTCTGTTCGTGCTGTTGCATGTGGAATAAAGGTCTGAGCATGTTGGCCAGCGGGTGTGTTACTTGTGGGATCAGCCAGTGGGTGTGTTGTTTAAAGGATGAAGATTACATTTTATATTTATATACATTGACATCTGTGGATGTGTGTCTACCATATCTTCATTTAAGATTTAGGAAACCAGTTGTGTGGAGGGGAAAGGAAAGAGGATCAAAAGCTCAGTTCTGCAAAAGTGACAGCAGAGCCTGTGGAAAAAAAAAAAAAAAAAAAAAAAAAAAAAAGCAGAGAGGGACAGAGACCAATGCAATCAGTTTGAAGTGTTTATAGTCAGTTTTACTGGGTGTGGAGTGGAAGGAGGTCTCAAGCAAAGAAGGAATCCATGTAATTCTTTCTCCTGTATCAGGAAAAAGACCCTGTATTCAGCATCTTCAGCTCATCCTGTCCTACCAAAGACATTGATATCCAGTTTGCAGATGTCCAGACAACCATGCACTATAATCATGTAAAAGAGACACATCTCTGCATCTATTGCATCTCTGGTCAATCAGAAGCAAACACATTAGTGTTTCTTTCAAAGGCCAACTTGGTATATTAGCTTTCCTCTTTTACATTGCATAGAACAAAGTGTCTCCACCATCCATCTCCTTTACCTGGCATCAACGTATTACCTGCAAAAGCCTCTTTGTGTCCTTCCTGAGCTCCACTGAGGCTTTCTAGGAACACATACAGTAAGTGTGTTGTTATTACTTATTTTAAGGTCCTAAAAGATCCTTTTGTTTTCCCAACAGAAATGTTCTGCATGATCAGTCACCATCCCTGAGAGTGTTTAAGGAAAGCCTGGACTTGGTGCTTAGAAACATGGTTTAGTGAGTGACATTGGTTGTAGGGGGGATAGTTAAATCAGATGATCTTGGGGATGTTTTCCAACCTTAGTGATTCTATGATGCTGACCTTATTCATGTATCAAATAAATCAAATTTATATATACAAATAAATCCTGATCTATTGAGATAACTCTGAGCAGCACCATGACAGTTGTATTGCCTGATTCCTCATTCAGCATGGAAACTTTGTACTTGTATGATGTGGAAACTTCACGTGGGATTTCCTAGTCCTCATCAGCATGTTTTCATCCTTGCTCAGACAGCCAGAGACTTCCTTTTGAACAAAGTTTTTGTCTTGCCAATTCAGACAGGACTTGTGCATACCGTCAAATTTCACTTTTGAAGAATGTGATGGGTAAGAGAATGAATCATAAAGCATCTGGGAAACTTGTCAGTTGGGCACTGACAAGAAGTAGCCTCTAGAAAAAGAAGTCTCTTCAGAAGAGGCAGTTTCTCCAAAAGAAAAATAAAGCAGTTGGCATAAAAGGGTAAAACAAAACTTCCATCTACTTGAATGTCATACTAGAAGACATTTTGGTCAAACAGATTTTTGAGTAGCTACGTGTAATTCCAAGACAAGAGAGAGGTCAGATTACGTGATCTAATGATTCTGCAATCCTCAAAGTCTGTGGATAAATAAATGAGGAGGGAGTCAGAGATATGGGGTGTTTTCAGCTGAATGACTCTGAAGTTGAAACTGCAAAGGATTCCTGCCTCCACTTTCTGTATTTGAAACATTTCAGTCAACAGGGCTGATGGTTTCTTTCCCACCAAATCATGTCACTGGCTTTTACCAATGAATTCACTCTTTGGTTCATATATGACACACTAATGACAGACCACCTTTAAAACAGACATTTATGAGTCACCTGCCATTCAGCTGTGCTCTCCAAAACTGTACTTTGAAGACATAAGACACAGCCTTGAAGAAACGCTCTTAAAATCTCTGAATCATTTCCCCTGATGCTATCATTCTAGAGCAGTCTGAAAACGCTGAAAATTCCTGGAACAGCACAGCTTGATTTAACTACAGCAAGCATACCTCTCCATGTCTCAGAGCAGTTTTATTTTGCTTCAGGCTGAGAACTTTGACCAGTAACTCTGGAAGCACAAGGCAGGCCTCAGGGCAATATGCCCAGCTTCCCACTGCTGCCTCTGCTGCCTGCTGAGCTGGAAAGCTTCATGTTTTCCTGTTGTAGGAGCTGTTAAAAACTGGAGATATCAGGAAAAAAAGGAAAAAAAAGAAGGAAGGAAGGAAGGAAGGAAGGAAGGAAGGAAGGAAGGAAGGAAGGAAGGAAGGAAGGAAGGAAGGAAGGAAGGAAGGAAGGAAAAGAAAAGAAAGAAAGAAAGAAAGAAAGAAAGAAAGAAAGAAAGAAAGAAAGAAAGAAAGAAAGAAAGAAAGAAAGAAAGAAAGAAAGAAAGAAAGAAAGAAAGAAAGAAAGAAAGAAAGAAAGAAAGAAAGAAGGAAAGAAAGGGAAAGACTCACATGCTTGCAAACGTGCAAATTCATACTATCGTTCTGTGAAATACTCTTTAAGCTTTCAGCTCGTTTCCACATGGTGACACAATAGAGCACATGTTTTCAGTACTTGGAGGAAGAATTTCCTGAATGAATTCACTGCTTCCAGCTTCCTGAAAGTATGTTTTAATCAGTTCTCCTTGGCGGGCATATAAGACACTCCATATTTCTAATGAGGCTTGCATAGTCTCAAATGGAAAGGGGGAAAAAAATCACCACTTTTTAGGTATGTAATTCTTTCCACACATGTCCGTGTCCCCCCCCCTTCCCCCCCCCGGTTTTCATAGCAAGACTATGCTTTGAATTGATTGAATTAGGTTAGGATCAGGTGGCACTGCCATGCATTAACGCAACGTGATGCTGGTTGTGCTAGAGATGATTCAATAGAGACAATGAGCTAACATTATAAAACTGAGTCTTCAGTTCCTGCTGTTTTCATTAGGAGCCCAGATTTCCAAGCCACATTTATGATTTGAGTTGTAAGACATCTAGATGAAATTTTTGTCTGCATGGGGGCTTCAGGAAGACCAGTGCTCTGCTTACATTCCACTTAAGCTGTGTTTTGAACAGCCTAGTTGTCTATATTGATTTTTGGCAACAGTCACAGCCAACTTTGATATCAATCAGAAGCAAAGCCACGGTGCACATGGTGAGTTACAGAGGCCATGCCATGGCACAGGTTCAGTGGCATAATGGGAAAGTGATAAAGACATCAGCTTCAGCTCCCTGTTCTGTTCCTGACATCCCACATGTGCTGGTGGGTGAGAGGGTACAGACCAAGCCAGACAGCTCAAGCTTTTACTGGGTATTGAGGAAAATGAATGTGGTAAGTCAAGATCTGCTTGTTTATTGTTTTTCACAGCATTA
Organism: Netta rufina; assembly: GCF_964035555.1. Taxonomy (NCBI): domain Eukaryota; kingdom Metazoa; phylum Chordata; class Aves; order Anseriformes; family Anatidae; genus Netta; species Netta rufina. The sequence continues at coordinate 16,531,107 of NC_140126.1, forward strand.
AACCATCCAGAAGAGCACAAACTTAGGACTGTATACTATCCCCAAGTGTTTTGCCTTTTCTCTCTTCCCTCTTGCTCAAAATTGGAAGGGCTATATAAGCAAGTTGTGAGTAAAATGGTCCCTTGGCCCCTTTTTTCTTTCATACTGGGATGTCCTCTGTAAAGCTGAATGAAAAGCCTGGGAGTGAGGTGCAACACATCTATGGCATGTAAAGCCTGAAGTAACTGTGGAAAAAAGGCTTCTGGATTTGGACAACAGGCATTGTGTAGAAGGCTAACACCTTGGGAACGAGTTTTTTCCTCACAAAACAGGAAAGCAGGTCTATACATCACCAAGTGCCCTGGACATGAGTGGCCCTGGGTTAAGCTCTGCTCGACCCAGACTGATGATCCCACACTGGAGAGGAATGAGGTGAAGTGGTGCTGTAATTCTGCCTTGGATGAGCCTGCACAGCTCTCACTGGGCATTGAACAAGTGTGCCTGAGAGCACAAGGTGACCCTGGGACAGACTAATGATGCTTGCCTTGCCCCTCTAATGCTGCTTTTATTCGTGGGTATTTATATCATCAGGTGTCACAGAGAGAAAGCAGAAAAGCAAATGCTACTTTATTTTTAATCCTTATAAAAAACTTAATTCCATAAACCTCCCTCAATGTGTCAAGATACATGCACATGCTCAGAAGAAACAAACATAGGAAAAGAGGGTGGGAAGTGTCAGCAGATTTTTCACGTGGCTTGGCAGTCATGTGTCCCCGGTGTACCAGGGGACTCATCAGTGGCAGGAATAGCAGGTGACGCACTGGCAGCCTGTGCTCTTGCACATCCCTGGTGCAGGTTGCGTGTTCACTCTTCAGATGCTATGTGTCACACAAGGGAGACAGGGGATTTGTCAAGGCTGAATCCACCTGGGGCTGGCTGTCAGCATGGCATCCCTACCGCTTGCTTCCCTCACTTGTTGAGATGCTTTCTACAAGGTGTTTTTTCCCTAAAGAGGTGTGCTTGCTGCTGAGGCTGGGAACAGAGCAGATGCTGTGCTTGGGACGATTTCTTGAAACAGAGGGGCCCTAAAACATGTGTCCTGCTTGCTGTTCTGTACAGCTGCACCTGTGACACAGGAGGGCAGATGTCACAGCGCATGTCACTCTGGGAAGAGCATCTGCGCCACAGTCTCTGTGGCTTGCTGCACATGCCCTCAGAGAGTCTGTTCAGTGGTCCATGCTGCACAATTGGCATCCCGATACAAGGTTCTGATCTAGGTCAGCAAGCTTGTTTATTAGGGAGGTAGCTGGCAGAGACTGCAGGGAGAGCTGCCTTGCATTCGTTGCTTTTCTATATGCCTAAAGGGAAATTGGTCTGATGACCATTATTTCCCCCCATCCCTTGTTTTTTTTTTTCTTTTTTTTTCTTTTTTTTTTCTTTCCCAGTGCAGAAGAAGGAATCGTTTCAAACACAGATGGGTTTTCCCAAGGAGTGCCTTGCTCCATGTCAGGTGTTTTGCTGCAGCATGAGTCATAAGTGTCCTGGAGACCTGAAAGTGTGATCTCTGCCATCTCAGCAGTTCATTTCACTGCTCATTTCATCAGTGGAGAACAGCATGCTGTTTTCATTACTGCCTCTAATTAAATACTAGGAGGATGTCCAGCACTAGCACTGAGGCATCCAGCCATAATGTGGCTAGTAGCACATGGTTTCCCATGCTCATGTGCAAAGGAAATTCCTCTGGCTGGGAGATCCCTCCATGAGATAGGGCAAAAGCATGGGCCTCCTACTGGAGAAGGAAGCAGCCAATTTTCACAGCCGTGCTTTTCTCCCTCTTCCACATCTCCTGTTCCTTTTAGGGCTTCTACCCTTCCAACACCCACAGAGACTCCTGCCAGAGCCTGCTGCCAGCTTCCAGGCCAGCCAGCATTCTGGGCCTCCTTTTTCTGCTTGAATACTCCTCTTGTCTCTGCAGTTTTTCAGGTGGCCACGTTTTATGTTAGTGCCCAGGTGAAATTATTAACTCAGACCCAGTTCACAGGCCACTTTTCAAGGACAAAAGATGCACCTATGTGTCACCACGCTCAAATCCATTCGGGATTTGTGCCTTTCTCTCCAAATACCATGAAAGGAGAGGTAGGGTCATGCAAGGCTTCAAAAAGAGGGCTTTTTTCCATGGTCAGAAGCCATACAACCTTAGATTTAACATGTATGCCTGCTCTTAGTGGTAAATATCTGCCTGGCCCAAGTACTGCCCTATCCCGATTCCAGGCACAGGCAAATAGCTCTAATGCAGGCAGAGGATGTACGTTTCATCTCTATCCAAGTGGACCATTGGCTTTTTTTGCACTGTGAACCAGTCTTGACAAGTTTTGAGTATGTCAGGCCTCCTTTAGCCACCCTGGCAGTTATATCTGAGCACTTAGGCTATATATATATATATATATATTTATTTATTTTTTTTGCTTTTACTTTTCTCCTATGCTGAGATGTCTTGATCTGCCATGACAAGCTCAACTTTTCACTGTGATATTTTTCTGTTATGGTTGCATTTCCCCAGGCAGCAGTGAAGGCTGCTGGGTGTTTAAATCTTAAATGAAAGGCATCCTCCTTGTACTGATGGGCTGCATCCCCACAGTCAATGAATGGCAGAGAGCCTGCATGCACATATGGTGAGCTGTTGCACTCAGTCCTGCACAGAAATGTGGACAGTGTCAATGTGAACATGGTGACACCCATCTTTGTGTGATGACAACATGCCATTTTATGCTGCAGTAGCTTTTGTATTCTCTAATAAGCATTATTTCACCAGTTTGAGGTGTTGTCTGCCCCATTTCATCTTCAGAGGTAGAGGAAGTAGACAGGAACCCAAATGTTAGTTGTTTCAGTGCACAGCTTCACGTCTTTGCACAAATCCATCATCAGTGGCAGTGTAATCGATGATGCTGGGCTTTGTGCTGACGTGGTTGAGTCATGGGCAATGTTCCCTGCAGATGACTGTGCTGTGGAAGAGGTGCCTCCCCCGCTGGCATGGCCGGCAGGTCAGGGATCCCAAATGCTCAAGATCTACTCTGCCAAGAGGCACCAGAGGGAACCTTTCACCTCCTGGTACCTGGAGCGAGGCAACTAATGCTCTGAGGAGAGAATGGGGCCCAAATCCTTCTGCATAAATGGTGCAAAGGTTTATTTATAACACAGTGTAAATGTCACCTTTTATGATAAAAAAAAAAAAAAAGTTTATCCTGACTCATTGGTCGTGGTTGAAAATTCACTGAACCCCAGAATGGCTGAGGTTGGCAGGGGCCTCCGGAGCTCATCTGATCCAACCCCTGCTCAAGCAGGGACACCAAGAGCAGGAGGAACATGAGCTTGCTATGCATTTATTTACCTATATCACTGTCTATACATATGGATCTGAAACATCAGAACATGGTAGATGTGAGCTGCTCTGCCTTAGGAGCAGTGTAAAGAGCAGACACGCGTCCTTTCCAGTGCAAGAAAGTGGAATGTTCAAGAGTATCAAGGTGAAGGCATACCAAGCACAAAGAAGGTAAGCTCATGGGAGTGGGGAAAACAATGGCGACCGAGTGCTCCAGCCTAAGATAAAACAACCCCTCCATACAGAAAAAATAAAAATGGGAGAGTAAGGGAAGTTACACATAGGAAAGGTGGGAGCAGTGTTAATGTGATATGATGAATATGACAACGCGTTGTTAAAATACAGTTGCCAAATGCGTTAGTTCTGCAGTGCTGTGAGAGAACTGGGCTTGGAGGCAGACTGAGGCTGCAGCCTCCTCTGGCTCTCCCACCCCTCCCAGTCCCTTCTGTTCCCTCCCAGGAGCAGAGAAATGGCTTGGGGAAGGGGCTCGTTACAGCCCCGCTGCTGGGAGGGAAGGAGATATTTAATCCCTTTCTCAAGGAAAATGAGTGAAGACTGGAAGTTACATGTTTGCAGGGGTGTGAAAGATAGAAAAATGAATTTACCACTAAGAGAACTACAACAAAAGCCCCTTGCATTTGCCCCATAGGACAGTCTTGGTGATATAAGGCAGAAACACACTGGACTTACCAAGAGACAATGAACTACAAATGTCATGATAACACACAGTGTGAAGCCTGAAGGCATCCATGCCTCCCCCACAATGTGGCATTGGGTATCCACTCATTTCCCTCTCCAAAAAATAAATCTCAACATTAGCAGGCAGAGAGGCAATCTGACCTGCTTCCATTTGAAAAAACACACTGTTATTAAAAATGCTCCAGATAACTTGCATTATTTCAACTGAATGAGGATGGAGTAAACAAGGCTCCAGGCAGTGATGTTGGCACAAAGTCCCAGGAGAGGGGTGATAGGTGGCTGTCCCTCTGCCTCATCTGCTTCAGCAATAACCAGGCTTGCACAGGGTTACTGCCAACACCTGATAAACATATTGTCAATTGCAGGTAACAAAAGAGTAACAAAAGGAGAGGGAAAAAGAAGAGGGGAGGGGAGGGGAGGGGAGGGGAGGGGAGGGGAGGGAGGAGAGGAGAGGAGAGGAGAGGAGAGGAGAGGAGAGGAGAGGAGAGGAGAGGAGAGGAGAGGAGAGGAGAGGAGAGGAGAGGAGAGGAGAGGAGAGGAGAGGAGAGGAGAGGAGAGGAGAGGAGAGGAGAGGAGAGGAGAGGAGAGGAGAGGAGAGGAGAGGAGAGGAGAGGAGAGGAGAGGAGAGGAGAGGAGAGGAGAGGAGAGGAGAGGAGAGGAGATGCTGTTACAGTCTAATCATTAAAATTACAAAATCCACTCAATTCTTAAGACATTTCTGGCCACCTCAAAGTGAAGCATCTCATTCCCCAGCTCCCTGTCTCTCTGCTACAGTGATGGACCCAGCAGAGCTGGAGGAGAGATCAGTCACATCAGTGCATGCCATTCCACCTTAGCCTGCATTGCTGGCAGAGGACAGTTCATTCAAAGTCAGCAGACATTGCACTGAAGCAGTCAGTAAACATGCATGTATCCCTTCTTATTGGCACTGTTGCAAGGCAGGTTATTTCCCAATGACTGCCTGACCAGGAGTTCACTCCTGACAAAAGCTTGCATTGCTCCAGATAGACTCATTGACCTGGTCACTAATGGACTGTGCAGGGTATCTGTCTTCTTAGTGCAACTACTGCACAGGAGACACTTGCTCATTCCTAAATTAATACCTTATAAAGCTCAGTAAGCAGTAGTGTTTTCTAAACCATAAAAGGTGTTCTTTTTTTTTTTTTTTTTTTTTTTTTGTTTTTGAAAGCCTTAACTCATACCTATGTATAACAGCCCCCATTGGCGCATTAAAACTTGTTAGCTGATGTCAAACACCAACCCACCACCCTGACATGGACAGTTTCTCAAAGTAGATTTTAACTTCCCTCTGTATCGGGGGATGTTGCACCTTTATTTTTGGTTAGAAGAGATGACAAAATAAGTTGCAAATGATCCAAAATAGGATTCCATCTGCAGTGCCCACGGATAAGCTGTTCCTCACTACTGTTCTCCAGGGTCTGATTTACTCTAAATGAGATGTCCCGTCGGCCTTTGTTCCAGGGCCTTTAGGTCTAAGCGTGACACCAAGAGGTCCCTCCCTCACCCAGCAAGTAAGTTGTTGCCTACCTCTCTCAAAATCTGCTGGAAATGCAGGCTGGAAATAGTTCCTCAATCAGGATTATGCATCCCAGCATCCCCCCTCCATTTGTCACCCTCAGTCCAAGAGGTGCCCAGGAGGGAGATGGAGGCCTGGTGGGTGGTGGAGATGAGCTCCTCTGTAGGCCGTGGGGCTCCGAGGGGCCATGTGTTGCTTTGTCTTGCTGTAACCCACCTCCTAACCAAACCTGAGCTTTTTTTAGCTGTTAATTAATGGATCCACAGAGACTGTCACTGAGGCAACACAGAAATCAGGAGTGCTTTTCTCTCCCCTAACAAGCACATGGTTATTTTGCTGTTTAAGCTGTGCTGCAGATTTCAAGGTTGTCTTTTCTATTGTGTGTTTGTTTCCTCCTCTCTGGGAACCTTCACTTCACCTTGGATGGCATGCTCAGCTTTCCTAGCCCACCATTATTACCTCCAGCAAGGCACAGAGACTTTGTTTACTCCTTTTACAAACCCAGCCCTCCTTTCTAAGCTGTGGCGTAAAGCGGCAGTGTGGATCTGAACACTCACTCTCCTCTTTCACTGTGACAAGAGACAATGCTGCCGGCCCTGCTTCCCTGCTTCTCTTCTGTATTAATTATTAATGAAGCTGAACAGTGGAGTTGTTCAGCTGAAGCAGCATGAAGGAGAAAGGAGTGATTCATACCCTCTCTTGTTCAGTCATTCCTGCATCGTGCTAATGGCTTCAGAGTAACTCAGTGGATTCTGGATTTTCACTGGATTTATGTCCCACCTCCCTTCTCCTTTGTTCCTTTCCTTTCCTTTCCTTTCCTTTCCTTTCCTTTCCTTTCCTTTCCTTTCCTTTCCTTTCCTTTCCTTTCCTTTCCTTTCCTTTCCTTTCCTTTCCTTTCCTTTCCTTTCCTTTCCTTTTTATTTTATTGGTTTATATCGGGCACAAAACTCTACCCTGTTAGGGGAAATTTCAATTTATCAGTGCTGGTGTGGACTGTAAATTACTCCATCAGGCCTTGAACAATAACCCCACAGCAATGCCTGAAATACCATGTGAGCTTCTGGCTAGGAAAGCTAATTTGAAGGTTTTTTTTTTTTTTTTTTTTTTTTTTGTTTTGTTTTGTTTTGTTTTTTTGTTTTTTGTTTGTTTTTGTTTCCCTTTTATTGGTATTTTTTCACAAGCAGGGACTTTTGCTCCCAGAAAGCTCCCAGGAAGTGGTGGGAACTGCCTTGGTCCCAGACAGCAGTGGGAACCTACTGCCTGCTGCTGGGAGAGGAAAGGAGGCACTTGGAACTCATCAACATTCATCTGAATGCAGCAGAGAAGAGGAAGGCTTAGGTACCCAGGAGGGTGCCTTCTGCCAAAGGGAGCCAACCCCTAATGTTTGCTCCCCAGGAAAAAAAGCTGCTAGGAAGTTTTGTGATAACAAGAAGAGCTGCTGGACTCTCCAGAGATGCAGTAGAAAACTGCCCAAATGTATCTAAAAAACAACATCCAGGTTTTTGAGGCTGGCTGAGCCAGTTCAGGTAGTTCTAGCTCAGCCTCAGCTGAGCAAGAGCACAGTTATCCCCCAAACATCACCCTGCTCCCTAGCACCACAAACCCTTTTCTCTTCTCGTCATCACACTAGGTTCTGTTTTTCACTGTTCACCAAACCCTGAGTATTTTGAAGATTTTGCCATCCAGCCAGCCTTCCAGAGAAACACATTTCATGGACACCCACACATCCTACTGAGTGGTGGCTTGGGCAAACAGCCCATCTAGAGCAGGGAGCTCCAGTATACAGGAACATCCCATGGTGACAGCACAGGGACTCACCACTGTCCCCAGCCACTGCGTAATTGGGACAGGCAAACCAAATAAAGCAGAAGGTCTAAAGCCACCTGGGAAAGATGTACGGGCTGAACAGGATCTGCAACAATATATATTTTAAAAGGCCATGCCTGCTGGTCTCTCTGGACAGCTGCAGATATAACATTATCTATTATATTATATAATATTATCATAATATTATATATTATATAATATTATCATAAATAAATATTTTATGAAGATGGGACTCACACATGGGATTTTTTGATGGGTGGGGAAAAGGAAAATCCTACAAAATACTTCTGGTAAAGCATGTTTGAGAGTTGCCTTGCCCAACTGCAGGGGGAACATAGATAAATAAATAAATAAATAAATAAAGCACATCCAATTCAGCTACAAGTCATGCTGTTTTTTTCAAGTTAGAAATTCTGATAGATAACTTGTTTGAATACTAACGTTTTTCATTAATATTAATTACTGACTGTAAGAAGGGCACTGAGACACAACCTGGGTCTTATGGCTCCTGCAAGACAGCTCCTCTGCCTGTTGAGCTGTCTGTGGTTAAGATATTTCTTGAGTGAGGTTTTGCTTCTTGATGTCCTCCCACTTCTCCCTCTTCGGTTCTCAACCTCTCCGTGGCTTTTCAACACAAAGGCCCAGGTGCCTACAGCACTGGGGGACTGAAGAAAGCAAAGTAGACAGCAAGGAGTTGCATTACTGCAAAAAAGTATCAGAACCAGATTGTAATAGACTTGTTTTCCTTTTTTTTTTTTTTTTTTTTTCCTCACTGTTTTATATAAATTTGCATGAAATATTTCCAGTTTTCCTTTCCTCATTTGTGCATTTCACACTGGATTTCAAAGCAATCCTGGACAGACGGTTTTTGGTAGGGTTTGATGTGTTCTCATCAGCTAATTGTACCTGAATATGGCTTATATGCATAGCCTTCAGAAAAACTGTAAGCAGTACAGAAATGCTCTTCTCCTGAAAAGCCATACCAGCAAAAAATAAAAATAAAAATAAATTAAAAAAAAAAAATAGAAAAAAATCTAACCAAGACCTACTGTATCCTAGCTGTGTTCCTACACACACACTCCAACTTGCTTAATTAAATGAATTTAATTCATTCAGCACCTGGGGCTGGACACCTCAGATAGGGACATCCCCAGCTCTATGCCTCTTTCCATTCATTCTTTCCACCCAGGTGCTTGCTACAGAAGGGAGGACTTCTTAAGTTTGTTTTGCATTTAGACACACTGGGAATCACTGCACTTCTTTAAGGGATAATACTCACCAGGGAAATGGTGCATGCAGTAAAGCAGCTCTTTCCTTTGCTGTGTAGGATATAGCTGGTATATGTGAGCCGTGGAGTCCCCATTCCCCAGCCCCTAGGAAACACAGGTGAGGCACTAACACCTGCTGTCTACATGGCTGTTCTTTAACTTTTGAATCCACCAGCCAAATTTTACCACCTTTAAAGGCTTTAAGTTTCATGAAAAAAGCCAATTAAAGGAGAACCCCCCTAACCTCTCCCCCCCCCCCCCCCATCAATACATCTACCTATGTTGGTGTAGGCTCAGCCAGGAGTGTGCAACAAAAAAACAACAGAACCTGTGAGTGGGGATAGAAGACACAAGATGTCTGGCTCCATAAGATCTGTGATGGGCAGAATTGTGTGGCTTTTTACAACCAGTGCTCATTTTATGAAAGTGAGACTATGAGAACATGCTATGCAGGATGCTGTTGCACAACACAGCCTGGCGTGATGCTGTGACCCATTTCTGGATAAATAACAAAATTTTCCGCTCCTGCTGGACAAGGAGACTTTCTGGAGGGGTATCATCACCATGACACCAGGACAGTGAGAAAACCAGGGAACTGGCCAGTCCACCCTTCAGTTATTGACTGGAGGCAACGTCCAAACACTCAGCACAGAAGGCTGTGTAGCTCTTGCATAAAAATTTTAATGGAATTCCTTTGGGATGGAGGAAGAGTGTTACATGAAGCACAGGATCTGGGAGCTGATTAGGCCATCCAAGTGCAAAGTTATTTAATGTACATGGAAGTGAAAGGCATGTGCACGTGCTGGCGCACACAGCTCAATCATATGGCAAGAGCAGAGAGCAGGAACCTGGCTCCGCAACCTGCCCAGATCCTTTCCACTGGCAGAGGCAACTTCTCCCATGTCTGGATGCACATATCCATGTAGCCCACCACAATGAACCAACCCCATCAAACTCAATTACCTGATGGTGAAAGGAGGAGGAAACCCAAACGTATTTTTGGGCAAGAGAGAGAAGCACTAACTAGGACAGAAACCCAGGGGCTGGTTCCCTCCCTCTTCCTAGGGATGCCCACCCACCTCTCCGGGACCAAAGTGATGCAGGTTGGGGGTGGCGGAAATGGGTCCCTATAGTGGGAAGAGCTGGTCCCTAGACCTGGGTGCTCTTCTAGGGTCTTAATCTGGTGGCAGTTCAATGAGTGGGACAGGAGGCTGCCTGCCTCCCAACCCTTTTGGGTGCCCTCACCCCACTGGCAGCCCGGATGTTTGGGGCTGCACTCATTAAAAACACACACGCAGATATATATCCCTTGCTGTTTTGGTTCAGCTGAGGAAAATGGGGACACTGCTGTGATGCTAACACAGGGTGACACACAGCCGCTGCAGTGAACAGCATGCCACGATGGAGCAAATGTTGCAGCCTGTCTTACCCTGCTGTGCAAGCCCTTTCTGCAGGGGAAATACCTACACAGACACTAGGAACAACAACTGCCTGCACTGCTAAATCCTATGCCTTTTCCCTCCCACAAGCACACAGGAAGGAGCAGGACAATGAAGATTAAATGAGAAAATCATCTAAGATTGGAGGCTGTTATTATAAACAGAAAGATAAAGCTTTTTTCCTGGGAAGAAAATGCTTTGGTATTTTGCAATAAATGGCCCTACTACTTTATAGTCTGAAAAGTACTGTGATAGAAAAAGCCCTTCCATCTTTCAGCACCAGTTTTCCCTTCCTCTATCCCCACCATTCAGCAACAAGCCCATTCCCAGGTACTGCTACAATGAAGTGAATTTTACCCTTAAAAGTAAGACCTGTGGCACTGAACAGTGTGTATGTCACTCCCAGCATCCATCCATAGCACACTGTTCAGCTGTGAGGGTGACATTGCCTCAGACCCTGCTCCCCAGCATGGTCCCTGCAAGCATGAGGCAGGAACGAAGGCAGCTGCTGCTGCTGTGCTCTGTGCAGCCTGAACTGCTCGTTTGCCAGCTCCCAGTCTGTCAGCTCCATTGCTGGTGACTGGTTCTGACTAATGGACAAAAGGACAGGCCAAGGGACTATCACATTTCTGGACCCATATGATCAAGCCATATCCTAAACTTCTCTTGGATGAGATAAACAGGTCATATTCCCTGAATCCTGCTAGACAGCCAGATTCCAGCTTTTTTATTTTTTCTTTGCCTTTTTTTTTTTTTTTTCTGCATCTCAGCTAGCACTATCAAATCCAAATACCTCGATTCCACTAACATCCTCAGAGCTACTGAAGGTTGCTTAAATTACATTCTATACTTATTAAGCTTTTTTTTTTTTTTTTTTTTACAGGCTCAGCTTTGTAAGAAGCACATCTCTGCAACTGCCATTAGCAAGCATCATCTCACACAGGCTGTGTTACTGATTCCTTGTTTGTCTCTCACCTTCTAAGTGTATCCCACATTCTCCATTCCCAGGTGCATGTGGTTAGTAGAGACATACTCCCCCCACTTGTGGAAGAGAAGAGAGAAAGCAAGTGTGCAAGAAGCAAGGTTAGGGCGGCTTTTTGCTCATGTTGTTTGTTTTTGTTTTGCTACCAGCTTTGTCTTTGCACTATATACATGTATATTAAATAAACACATACAATCTTAAAATGCCACAGAGGGCTTCTCTTTCCTCTCAGTGACAAAGACTCTAAACCCAAGAACTGTTACAAACCTGGGTGCCAGTGGAGGATTTCCTGCTCATAGGTGCACAGCCAGATGGATCATAAAGGCAGCTCTTCATCAGTTGTTGCTGCTCTTTCCATAAGAAGAGTGACATGGCTCAGTATCTCTGCATTCAAGTGGTACTTTGCATCTAAGCTCAAGTAGCCTTTGCATTAGGCTCCAGACAACACCATGGTTTAGGAGGTCTACCCCTGACAGCAATGTGAAATGCTAACCGCAGGCTGAGAATGCAATGAACAAGGCACAGCTCTTGGTCTTGTCAACCCTGCAGCCAGTCAAGTTTTTGGAAACTTAAACAGGTTCATAAGGGTTTTGGCATATTAGTTCTGGAAAGTTTCAGCTATCAGAAGGTACTGAAGTTTTTCAAACCACCTCTAACTCTCTGTCTAGCCCTGCATATTGATGGCTCGTGGGCACTTACCATATGCCAAGTCCAACACATGTACAACACATGTGCCAGTTGGACTTTGATTGCTACATGCTGCATAACCCATATTTTATTTTCCAGCCTTCTCTGCTGCATGGTAGGTATGCTATCATAGTCATCTGCACTCCACAGACCACAGAGGATACAACATAAAGGCTGGTGGAGATGAGAGGTTTAGTGTTTGGAGGTAACCATGCAAGGTGACAACTTTCTGATCTGCATTTGCTGTCTTCACAGCTCAACAGTGCTAGACAGTATGAGCTAGCTGGGCTCAAACATCCTGAATCTTCTCCCTCTTGCTCTCACTGAGGTTTGTGTACATTGTCATCCTCCTCCTTCTTTTGTAATATGTCCTCTTCTAGCAGAGAGTCATTGCACATCCTTAAAGCTCTGCTAAATTGCATTGTATCAAAACAATTTTTTACTTTATAAATGCCTGACAAGCACTTAGTTCTTACTATCACAATAGCTCTGAGGACCTTAACACATTTGCTTTGTGAGAAGAAAAAAATTACAGCTTGGGGTCTAGGAAACTGAGGCACAGTAAAGTCAAACTCAGTTCCCTGGGTCCATATCCAGGCAATGGGATCACCTTTGATGGGATGAGATGATTTTGTTTGGAATATATTTTTCCCTGCCCAGGTTTTTCTCCCATTTTATCACTCTGATTCCTGTTGTTAGGATGTCTTATCCCCCTTTATTACTTTTGCAGATTTCTCAGCCAGTTTCACAGAAGCAAGATGGACATTTTCTATACATTGTAGGCTAAACTAAACTGAACCAACAGCCTTTTATAACGTTTGAATTTCTGCTCCTCCCCTCCTCCTTTTTTTTTTTTTTTTTTTCCCCTTAATAAAGCTATGCAAAATTATTCACAGCTGGTAGATAAATTGGGCTGGTCATCCCAGTGTGTTTTTCAGCAGCTGTGACTTTTGTTTTCAGTACAGCAGAGAGACTAAGTAAATGAAGCTGCAGCTAGTCAGACTGTGTCCCCAAGAAACAGAGGAGTCATTAGTTCAAAAATATTCAGTTCCTATAGCAGCAGCTGACTGCAGTGAAACAAGGAATTCATTTTGGTTTTGCTCTGAAACATGCCAATCTACCTGAAGCACTATTATTGCCACACGTGCAGACTGAGACAGTGCCACCAGGGGATGAACAAACTAATCCTGCCAGCTTCAAGCTCACCACTTGTAAAAGTGTGATACCTGAGCTCTTCACTATAGAGATTTTAATAGAGCTAAGAAGAATCTGGAGTTCCTTCCTCCCTTCAGGCTAAAATCCACGATGTATGCAGAACATTCTCCCATTAGGGACACTGAGAAAGTGTGAGGATGGGGACAGCACAGATGATGGGCCACCTGGTTTACCTACCCCATGGTGCTCAGCACACCTTCCTTCATCTTCACAGCCCAGCTCTTACCAGCCTCTTCTGCCGCCAAAGTGTGATTTAAAAGGAGTCCTAAGGGTTGTAATCCTTGCAAACTAACTCCAAATCCAAAAGAGTATATAAGAAGGAGGATCTTAAGGGAAAAAAAAAAAAGGACATTGATTAATAAATACACTGATCAAGTAACTTATGAAAGCCACTTTGAAAGCATTGAGTGCTCTACCACATTTCTTCAAGACAAGAGCTGGCATTTACAAAGTCTAATTTAAAAACAAAAACAAAAACAAAACAAACAAACAAACAACAAAAAAAAACAAAAACAAAAACAAAAACAAAAACCAAAACAAAACAAAACAAAAAAACCTTTTTATCATCCATTTGAGCAGGGATTTTCTGGTCAATATTTACCTACAGTATTCTTCTTCTTCTTTTTTTTTTTTTTTTTTTTTTTCCTTTTCTCTTTCTGATATCCCCATGTATTGCTCTGGTAGCAATCTCTATTCTCCTGCCTCATTTCAGCTGAAGTCCTATTTTCTCAAGATAGGCTTCTTCTGCCACTCAAGTCAATAGTAAAATTTCCAGAAAGTTGAGACTGAATGCCTTTCTATACAACTGTACAGCATGTCTCTGGATTAGACTTTATGAAATACCACATTTTACTAACTTGTCTGATTAGCCCTCACATTTATTTTGTATTATCTACACAAAACTCAGTATAATGAAAAAAATATCATAATCTAAGTATTCTACGGATATGTTTTCTCTTAAGTTGTCACAGCTATGTGTTAAAAAATAAATAAATAAATAAAAATAACACCTTGCAAAAGGAAGTCAAATACAGTAACTAGGCAGAATCAACCCATGCTTTTATTTCCATTGCATATAAAAATTTCATATGAAGGTATTGATGTACAGTACTATCCCATAGGCTGTAAGAGAGGCTAAGAAACTGGTGAAGTAATTGTCATGTGCAATGTTCACACAAGTTGCCACTCTCAAGACATCCCCAAAAGAAAAAATCAAATTAAAACAACAACAAAAAATTGTTCAGGATTTCTCTCATTATAGTGTCCCTTTTATACTGTTTAAAACAAAAGCAATCATTTTCCTTTGGGCCAGGGCTGCTAAAATCTACAGTTTGTGTCAAAAAGGAGGCTCTGTTTTTACTTGAAAAAGAATCGCTCCTTTCACCGAAAAGTCGCATGCTACAAGGGCTGGGCATCACTGGAATGGAGGAGAGGCGTTTACCTTGCTCTGGAAAATTCATTTTTATCAGTCCTAAGCAGTCTGGAGCAATGTAATATTCAAACAACAAGAGATGCTCAGAGTCCAACCTGCAAAACTAACGCTAGTGTTATTAAAAGGTTTACCAGATCTAGTGCATTATGCTATACATACCTGTACAAAGCCTTACATACATCTATACAAAATAAAAGCTTTGGCTGCTTATAACACTATTATTAGTGTTAGAAAGCATTTCCAAGTCTGAAGTTGTCTTTTGTCCTACTTTACGGATTCTGCTTATACAGTGGCAATTTGTGCTACTGAGTAAAGAAAGAATATTAGGTGACAAAAAAAAAAAAAAAGAAAAAAGTGTATGAGATATACCCTTTTAATTCCAATTATTTCATTTGCCAATATGTATTAAAATCAGATGCTTGTTAGAGCTGCTTTCCAAAGCTCTTTCAGCAAAATTCAGCAAAATTCAGTATTGAAATATAGTATCAGTATTTATTTTTTTTTAGTAGTAGCAAGTAATGGCTGCAATATGCAATAATCCCTGATGATAGCCTGTAAAAAGATAATCAGAGAGGCAGTACAATTATATTGCCCAAAGTCTGGAAAAGCTTGAACTTGCAGTAGGGTCATGAATGAAAGCTCACTGTAGTATCATGCATACTAGCTTGTATTTGTAATCCCCATAAGCTAGCACTAAAAATAGGGTAGATATGCCCAGCCCTAGCCCCACAGCTACCTTACTTTCAAATGCAGCAAAACAGAAGAAAAAATTGTTTAAAGTTAAGGCACAGCCCTGGGACCAAAGACCTGCAGCTTTTTTTTTTTTTTCTTTTTTCCTTTTTTTTTTTTTTTTATTGATATATCTTTATGTATTTTATACTTTTCTTGAATCTTCCATAAACAAGCTCTAAGGTGACATAGAGTATATTACAGGAGAAAAAATGTACAAGGAATATGTATACACAATAATCATTCTCTCACCAAGAGTTTCCAAATATAGCAACACCACCCTCACAAGGATGATGTTATAATAAGAACTGGTAATTTACAATTAACATTACAGTATGTACATTACAATAAATACATGGTTGTAAACAGAGACAAACAAGACTGTATTACAGGTAAGGTCATTTGGTGAGAAAAATGCATGGCACAAATAAAATAAATAATGCATTTTAAAAGAATTGTCAAAGCTTTCTGAAAAATCCATTTCATTCAAGTTTTTAAAACTTCTGAATGCTATTTGTTCTATCTATATTCTTTCATTATCTTTTTTAACAATGACACAAAACAATTTAAAAATTCAAATACAGCATTATTGAGTACAGTAACTTGCAAGCTAAAGTGTACTGTTATAAGCAATGTGAATTTTCTCCCCCCCTTTCCTCCCCCCAATACCCAACTCATCGCATTTTATTATGGCAAAATTATTTAAAACACATAAAGCCACTTGTAAATTGTATTGTTTTAAAGCAGTGTGCAATGCTAAAACACACTTTGGCAAAAGAGGAAAAAAAAAAAAGATTGTACAGTGCATTATATCCCCATCTCTAAGAAATGATACAATTTTCTATGATTTGATTGTCCATATGTATGGGTATATGTCTCACAATACAATATGGTGTTTTCTCTTCATTTACTTTCAGTTAGTGCAGATACAAAAGCTTTTCAGGTCCCCATTGGTCATTTTGGAATTTATATTGCTTTTCCATTATTAAGGTTCCAGGCACTCTTAGGGATTGAGAGGATTTTTAGGTGGGTCAGGTTCAGGAAGAAATGATGAAGAACAAAATATTGTTGAAACCTTAAAAACATGAGTTCTCTTCATTTTCTTTCCTCCTTCAGTATCATCTGTGCTAAAGCCCTGTGAGGGCTAAAGGTAGAGAAAATTTTGACCTGGATATAGAAGAATGTGAAATGAATTTAAAGGCTGAATTATTAGCCAATAGTTTTCAAATAAGTTCTTATCTTAAAGAAGATCTCACACACTTAAAAAAAAGATAAAAAATAAAAACCAAAATGAAAACAAAAACAAACAAACAAAAAAAAACTACAACAACAACAAAAAACAACATTTATATCTGCTTATTTACTACCAAATTAATCCAAACAGGGAAATAATGTCTGATTCCATTTTCTTTTGTTAAGAAATCATCTTGATATTGTCATTTTACCAGAATTTTACAGAATGGAGTCTGTGCCTTCTCTAGGCAACTATTTCCCAACTGAAAACTACAATTTTAATGAAGGGTAAAGCAGTGGAGATAAAAAATTCCTGTTTCATATGAGCAAGCACCAGGACAGGCAAATGTCAAACACGAACTCCTAATTCCCTTTAGCTTTCCAAGTTATGAAAGTTTTCAGTACCAATCAAACCTAAAAGTAGGCTTCTCTCAGCACAAGCTGTATAAAGGATAAAAAAAAAAAGATGAGATTAAAATAATGTGGAGTAAACTACCACTCTCATGACATACTTTTTAATTACTTAAAAACATAGAAAAAAAAAGATGAACCTGGCTCTTCTTGCAATAAAAATATGAAAAAATAATGCTAATCACAATTTTTATATTTTACATGTCTTGGATTAGCAAATGGTTTAACTAGATCACTAAAAGATAAAAAGAAACTACGGGAATCAAAATTGGAAATAATACATTAATGCTTTTATATGCCAAAATATATATTCCAAATACTGTATTTGCTTGTTCTGATTTAGCAGTCTATAGTTCCCAGGCAAAAAAATGGTCTGCAAATCATGTTTCAGAGGGATACATTTCACAAATATAGTCGAAGAGCTGCCTTTATATTAAAGACAATTCATTACCTTTCTTACTGGCCCTAGTCCTGCAAATCTTAATCTTAACAGTTGGTTTCAATGGTAGTACTACTTCTGGTACTAAGTCAGAATTGACAGGATCAGGCCACTATGAGGACAATAGCAAAACATAACTTCCTCTAATATGTCTGGGAACATTATAATGAAAACAAAAAAAATTCCATCAGACTGTAGGAGTTTTGGGTAACATAAAGGATGTTCATGAAACTCACTAATACATAAAATAATAGATGTTTAAAATTCAATATTGTTTTGAAGTTCTAAGGTGCAAAACAAGAAGGAAATAAAAAACCCTAGAAGTATTATCCAGTGTAGCACAGATTTGTACTGAAAACTTGCAAATTACTCTTTGGAAAAAATAACCAGTGGCAGATGAAGTTGGAAAGTGTTTTTCTTTAAATATAATACCTCAGTACATTTAATAATAAAAGTAAGCTCTACAAAAGATCTCTCTTTTACATATTATACAAAATGCAGAGTTCAGTGCAACCCATTGGGTTACACTTTTTTCAGTCACTTATCAGGAAGACTTGAAATTAGAAAATTATGCAATTTCCACAGCTCATCTTCCTACTGGTAACAGATTCGTGTTGTGTCCCATCATTTATGTGCATTTGCTTTCCAGTAGGAACCTCAGTTTATTTTCTGTCTGTTTCCTCTGATGACGAACATTATCCAATGCTTAAGTCGAGAAATAAAATAAAAATAAAATAAAATAAAATAAAAAGTAAAATAAAATAAAATAAAATAAAATAAAAAACTACCAAAGCATACCAGCATTCGGTTGGCAGGTGGTACTCCTCTGAAAATATTTGATTTAGTTAATCAAATCTGTGAAATTGAGTTTAGTAAGATGTAGTTTATGGATCTTCTTCCCCCACTTTCTGAAGCAATGGAGGTGAAGATTCTGGTTACAATATTCCTGAGTGCCAAACTGAGTCATCAAGGTCAGTTTTGATTAACAAACGTCCTAGCAGATGACAGTGAGTTGTGATCATGATTGTAGCATACAACATACACTTTGGAAACCATTACTTAATTAGAGAGAGGAAGGAGGGGAGAGGGAAAGGGAGAGGGCAAGACAGAGAGGATATGTCCTCATTGTTATGTGTCAGGAGCATGGTCTTCCACTACACAAGGTTCTGTCTGGTTCTCCTCCTCTTCTACTTCTTCCCCTACTTGCTCATCAAGAGGAATTTCAGTGGATTCTGAATCCTGGGTGCAAAGAGTCTTGGAGTCACTGCAGCTGGTGTCTTCTTCTACTTGACTTCCACTGTCCTTTTCGGTGTCTGACTCTCCATCTTCCTCCAGTGTTAATTCAAACTGGAATTTTTCAGTTTGTCCCTGTCTACCCTCTTCCTGGTCATCAGGTGCAGGAGAGGGACTTTGAGGGATTGTGCTCTGGTACCATTCTCGATTGTCTTCCAGTGTATCTAAGATATCCTGGGCATCTGGGTGAACAAGATCTGCCCATGTCTCCCACAAAGGATGAACAATGTAGTCTATAAAACCCACCTGTTTCAAACAATAGAAAATTAGAATAAGATCTTATTCACAAAAAACGAAAAACTATGAATAAACATCACAGTAATTCAATCCATTTACTGTACAGAAGCTTTCAATATTCATGCTGTCTAAAAGAAATAGACCATAATGCCTGAGAAAAATAACACTAGCATGAGACACTAGACACAGCACTCTTAAGGTGGCTGCAAGGAGCCCATGCTGTTCTAAGCAGAAAATAGGGTCTCTTAGCATCTCAAACCTCTCATTCAGGATATTGGATAAGGACTTGGAAAGAATTTGTTTCCAAATGAATTGTTCTTTCCAAAGAACTCCATTGCATTTAGTGAGCCAAACAGCTGCTTTATATTTAATTCTGCTTTTGAAGGAAATCCTAATGAGCAGCTGTACAATATTATTTTCTGAAGAATATGCTTCATTGCAGATAACAACAATGATGGAATCCCCTCAGGAAACACACTGCTATGCACTATGTTTTCACAGTAAGAATCTTAACTCCTCTCACTTGCTACCCAGAAGCTGAATTAATTAATTTAGAGAGGAAAAACAAGGAGATAGTGCGTATAAATAATTTTGATAAATTCAGAAATTTATCAAAATATGAAGAATGGTTATGGACTATCTTCTTCCATTAAAATGTCATACTAGGCTATTTATCTGCCTACTGAAATCAGTTACCTGTGATTTTTCTACAGATGCATTGTGCTTATCACACATGGGACTTATCTCCATTCCCCTCTCTCTTTCCCGATCTCCTTGACGGAAGAATTCCTCCATTATTCTATCTGTCCATTGGCGGTATAGGTGGAGTGGCTTTGTTGGATTGCTGAGATCTGCACAGTGCACCATATTCTGAAGAACCTAAAATAGATTGAACACCTGCTGTGTTATTACACTGGAGAAAAACAGCTCCCTTTCCATTTACACGTTTGGTGGCTGTGAACTGAAATCTTGAAAATACATGTAGTGCAAGATTTATTCTGGAGAGCAAAAACTTAGTCCTTGAGTGTTTTTCACACCTGCAGTAATAGCCATGAATTACCTCACTTCTACTGCTTCTCCCCATGTAAGAGACAGAAAATGTTTCAGAGAAAGACCAAGAAGGTGCTGACAATTTGAAGGGTAGGGCAAAGCCAAGATCAGCCTAGAAGTATATTACCACCTCACTAATTTCCTAAAGAATAATTCAGTACCTAACAGAATATGTAACATGCAAGAAACGTGAGAGAGAAGAGGGGAGAGAGTGAGTCATGGTGTGAAAATAGACAGTTGATCTAACCCACGCTGAAGACTAGGTAGGCAAAAGCTATTGATGATGTAACACATGATAATACAGATAAATTTTCTTACCTGAATTCTATCTGAATAGTTATCAAGAAGTAAGACACCAGAACTTGTCACTTTTTTGGTTTCAACCATAGTTTTTAAATCAGCCAATAGATTCATATGCTTAGACATGTCTGTTGCAAGTACCTTGAAAGAAACAAAAGAATAAATCATTTTTAAAAACTTTTTTTTTTTTTAATTAAAAATATCATTTATTCTACTGACTTTTAAGAAACCTTTGGATCCAAAAACAAATGGTTCTCAGTAGAAAACCTAAGTTCTGTATCTGAATAGACTACAGAAGTCTCAGTCCCATATGTCATCAGTGTCCTAATGCTTTCATTTTGATTATTTTAAGAATATGACAAAATAATTGGAGAAAGATTTGATCATTCTTAGTTCATTATCATTAATTCTGTAGAAAATTTCCAGCTGTGACTGTGAAATGCCAAACACAGACATCAGTATGAAAACAGCTTGAAACAGGGCTGTATACCTTCCAGAAAGGTATACATGGTTATCAAAACTGAAAAGAACCCACTATTCATGTTTGGACAAAATACAATACAACTTCATCTAACAACTTGTAATTTATCCTAAAATGTTGCTGTGCATAATCATTCAATTTGCTAGCACTATGCAAAAGGGACTCTAAAGCAGAACTCACAATGTCAATGACCATTTTCCTCAATGACTGCCTCTGTTTTTTTGTCAAATTCTGGAAAATGTCACAATTTTCTTCCTGTAGCAGCTTAAAGCCCACAGCTAAGTGGTGATTCTCCAGTACTGATGAGTCATTGTACATCAAGGCGAGTTCAGAATCTGCAATAACAATCACAGGGCAGAACATTACTAAAGCCTTTGCTTCCACCAAATCCCTTATGATTTTTCAAATGAATTACATTCATAACAAGATTTACAGATGAACTATTAGAAAACAATTTCCGGTAGTTCACACAGTATCAAAACTTGCAGAATTGACAACTGAACATCTTAACAAATCAAAGCAAAGTACGTTGAGAAAAATAAAAAGCCAGCTTTGCAGTGGAGTGTGTACACATGCCTGGAATGGCAAGTTAGAAAACAATACAAGGAAGATATTTTTCAGAATACATTTTCATATATGCATGTGGTCACATGGAAAATATTATGCATAAATACACAAACTAAAACACATTTTGATGTTTTTTTGTCTTCCTTCTGCCCCTTCCTCCCTCCCTCCCTACCCACTAAAACTGAATTGCTTAAGTGAAGGTGTACCTATCCACTACTCAGACCTGCGAATACACAGCTAAGGCTTCAGTGCAGGTCAGGCAGAGCACACTCATCTTGGTTTCCAAACAATATACCTCTGCAGTTATGTAAGACACTCAGTTAAGTAGCAAGTTGTGCCTAAGGGGCATCATTAGTCTGTGACAATGGATGTTTTGAGAGGAGGCTGGTGGGACTGTCACAGTTACACTTCTGATCTTTTTATTGAAAAGCTATGTGGCTTGAAAGTGCAAGCAGTGGCCTTGCTTATTGTCTCATATTTGAGTGTGATCTACTTGTGATGTTAAAATGGTACCTTCACTAACAAAACTTTCTTCACTCAGTCGTGCCATGTGGCTGTGAGAATAAGTGAAGCTCATACTCCTTTCTTAGGCCTGTACCAAGGCACACATGAAGACAGCTTTGACAAATAAAAACAGTTTAGACAATTTTCTGCACGGATTTGGATTCTACACAGGAACGCCACACAATCAGCTTGCACTTTTTAAGACACAGAGTGCAAATGAATCTATCATCCAAAAAGCATTCTTCTTATGCAATCACATTTGTGCTGACATAAACTTCTGTTTATTGCAGTTGTTCTATCTGAAATCTAACCACATGTGAGTCTATTCTACTCCTTGTCCTCTACAAAAGCTTTGTTTCAAAATCTCTCTGGTTCAATAGGGTGCTTTTATAGGCTCTGCTCTTCAGATTTCAATAGTCTCGTTGTGCATTCTCCTGCTGTCTTCCTCTCTTGTCCTGAACACATTGATCTTGTGAATTGGGAAACCCTTCCTCTAACTTTCCTTATCCTAATGGTAGCAAAACTGTAATAGCAAAAGGGAAAAGAAAGAAAGTTTGTCAAATGGTATCTCTTTTGTCTTTCACAGAATATTTATAAAGTTTGACTACTTGTCATTTTTCTTACAAAGACGACAGGCAGTGGTTTATATTCCTTTCAAACAGCCTTCTGAAGAGCTTCAATTGCAAAACCCTCAACATAGCTGAACTACTTTGTAAGGGCTGCAACTACAGAGAGAGTTAAAACATTCTCAACTTTGTAATGGAGGTGGAAAGTTCCTCCTTGGTAACATCTGTAGCACACTATAAGCTTCAAGACTACTTGGAAGGATAGACTTAACAGTTGTCAAATATGCATCTCCCCCGATGCTAGCACAATCCACATTTGTTTATACTTTAATAGTGTTTATGAGGGATCAAGTTTTTGGAAAACTTTCTAAATGGATTTTAAATCCTGAAACGATGTAATAAAACTCTGAAATATAATGTGTAAATAATTATAAAGAATAACCTGAAATATGGAAAACATGCACGTTACATAACTATAAGTCTATAATGATTTTTTAAATGTATTCTTATACTTCTTAATGAAATGCTAATACATTGCAAGGTTCATTGGAAAACATAAAATTGGGTTGAAGAAAATGATCTTCTAGAGATTAGGAAAATCTGGGAGTTGAGAGATTTTGTAACTTTTATAGAAGTCATGTAGGCATTGATTCTTAAGTCCTCATGGAAAATGAGTTAAAACCTTAAATAAAACTGAATTAAATGCTCTTTATGTCTATCTCTGTTCCTATGGTTTCTTCTTCAAGCATGTAACAACTCAAAAGGGATAAAACCCCTTTGTCTCTTTTGAGCTTACTAACAGCAGTTCCAGTTAGTGGCACTACTCGATTTACATGGAAGTCTTCTCCATCAGAAGGAACTGAGAATAACGAGACATTTTTCTAAGCCGCTACATCAGTATCACTCTTAACTCAGCTGAGTTTCAACCATCTGCCTTAAAAGTGAAAGCTTTATGTAGTACTACTGGCCCATTCATCTTGACAGTCATGCCGCTTAAACGTAACCAACTCAGTGTTTCCCCATAGCAACTCTGAGCCACCAATACATCCTGCCATTCAATTTCTAATTAAATAAACAAAAACTTTACTTATATGTGCCTATTCTTAAGTGTTTGGGCTTTACACAGTTTCATGAACAATGCTTGATTCACTATCTTTCTACACTACACTGCTAACGGCACTTATTACCAACACAGTACCAGAAATCTAGAGACAGTCCCAATCCTTCACTTTGCAGATGAGTCACCAAATAAAATTTCACTACAAGGTAGCCCTCAGGCCATTAAGGCAAATAAAATTAGATACAGACTAGACTTGAGGTCTTATCTGAATGTACAGCAGAAATGAGTCAGAACAGAATCTCCTTTCTTCAAACCATATTGCTGATATGGGGTCATACTATTTTAGCACCAGTGGAATAGATTCACCCTGTGAATCTATTTACCCAGACAGTGTCTATGAACATGCAACACGATGGGTCAGATACACAACTTCTAGGTATGCTTCCATTTCTGCAGCTTTTTCTTCTTACATGCTTGAATTCTTAGAATTATTTCAAGTTTTGTTAATTCTGGGTCAGTTATTGTAAAAGGAGAAGACAACAGATGGCAAAAGAAATACGAGCATATGATGGAATTTGCTAAAATGTGCTACCCAGTTATAGTAGGAAAAGAGAGTCATATAATCAAAGCAGGTTGCACTAGGGCAAGAAGCCACTCGGTAAATGTGCCATGATTAGATTCAATGAGGCTAACAGTACTTTTCTTCTAGCAGAAGATAAAAGAGGGAAGTGGTTCATGTAGTGCTGCATAGAACAGCCTTGAGGAATGCAGAACAAGTACACTGTGTTTCACATTTGGAGATGGCATTAGGGTCTCTTTTCACTGGGGCTCACCCCTCCGTATTTGAAGCATCACTGAGTCACATATAAAAAAAAAAAAAAAAAAAAAACAAAAGAAGACATTTGCCACAGTCTGCCAGGGCAGGCTGAGAAAATTCAGTCCATGAGGCATGACTATGAAGAGATCAGAAAAAAAGTACAGCAGCCAGGTAGAGCCAGAAATGCACCTACCATTCCCATTTCTAAACAGAAAATAGTGACAGGATTATAGTCTCTCTCTTATTTTTCAAGTCTTATTAATTCTTGCTAACCAGTATTGTGTATATTATTTCTAAAGTTACAAGTAATACAAAATAATATCCAATTGAAAATACAAACATCTACCCATTTACCAAGAAAAGGTACAAGTAAAAGCAAACAATTAACAGATTTTGTATTTCTCAGGTGCTATGTGCAGATCTTGCAGCAAATTTTTGAGAAAACCACTGAATATCAAACTTACTTGTGTTGATAAGAAACTGGTTTGAAACCCCAGGATGATCTACATCATGTATTGCACTGGCAAAAATTGCTGCAAGAATCTCCAAATCAGTGAACACTGCCTAGAAAACCATGAAATAGAAATGACAATCACTAATCAATGAAAAAACAGTTTCAGTAAAAGGAGTCTAGTTTAATCTTGATCTGAACGTTAAAAAAACACATTTGAAATGCATCAGGAATCTTAAGAAGGTATTTTACACATAGGTTATCACAATCTTTTGTAAAATCATCCATTACATTGAATTCCATAAATATTTCCAGCTTGGCCATGAAAGTAAAACTATCCTTACTTCACACTAACAGCATCACTAAATTCAGTAACAACTGAAGCGTTTCTCAGCTTCAGTCTACAAATAAATCAACTTTTATTAAACCAGTAGTTACAGATTTAGATTTCTGACCTATAGCACAAATTCAAGTTAAAAATTCCTGCCAGATTCTTTCATGTTACATCTGACATGTCTATGTTACACAATAAACATACAGTCCTGCATTTGAAGAATGAACATCTCCTCAGCGACACCAAAGGAAACGGCGATAGACTACAAGGCATTTTACTTATCATTTACTGATATTTCTTTGTATGAGACTATTAGGAAAATAGGCAGCAAGGACTGCAAGGGACCTGATGTGTCACTGAGTCTTGTCCCAGGTTGTTACAAGTTCCCAAGTTACATAATGGCTTTCATAACTGATCAAGAACAGCTTAGAAGTACGTAGATCAGCAATGGCATTGGGCATATACTGCGATTTTACTGGTTAAAACTGCTGAGAGCAAGGTCATCAAAAACAGTTGAGTTAAATACAGTCAAACAAACAAACAAACAAACAAAAAAGCAATAAAATCTAAAAATGCTCCTGATGTTCAGTTTAGCTGTTTGGTAAAGATGGTGGGGATTTAAGAGCATAAGCTGATCTCCCTCTTTCTCAAGAGAATTCCAGAATCTTTGTGGATCTTTGCCAACTGTCATTCAGGTTCAGAACAAATACGCACAATTTAAAAACAACAACAACAACAAATAAACAAATGGCCTTATTGAGGGAATCCTGTTTTATCACTGTCTTTCCTATGCAATTCCACTGTGGTTAGTGAGTCTCACATGGGAAGTAATGACGGAACAGGAAGCAGTTAATAATGAAACGAATGTAACAAGTTACTAATTGTTTTGCAACAAAAAAGGTTATGACAACACAAATCTGCAAGTATAAGACCATGACTTTGAAGAAAAACATTACATTTTTCTGCACAATATTTACACACAAATAAACCTGGATCCTCACAAAGTATCTTTAAGAGAGAGCAACTTATGAAATAAATGTCAAGATTTCTTTTTGAAAAATATTACAGAAACTAAAATGTTTATCGTTTAGTTGAGAAGTCAAAGTATGTCCCTTCCTCTCATGCCTGCCTCTTTCCCACCTTGGTGTAGTTTACCTCTAATGCTGGGGTTGATAGCAAGACATGGGTTGACTGAACAACATCTGCAGCGTGTATGTTATTGTGATATGCCACATCTGCATGGTAATGATCTTCTAGGGTCATCAGGTAAGTTATTAAAGTGTCTACTGGAATTTTAAATGTTTTTAACAAATCTCGTTCCTAGAAAAGAGAAAGGGAAACAAGTCAGATTACAAAGCACAGAAAAATCTCTCAGATAAGCATGAAGCAGTATGGCTGCTCCTACTTGCCTGGAAAATAGTGTGCATGATGACGGTCAAAGGTCTGTTTCCAGATAGTTCTGCTACTCGGAAAACCTGAAGGCCCCATTTGTTCACATCTTCTAGTTCCTAGGACAGAATCAAGCAACAGAACCATTGAACTCTAACACACAGATTCCAGCATTTTTTGATTAAAACAGCTACAAACGACAGACTCATGAAAATGCAAAGCTTGACGCCTGCTAGAGTCACTGTGAAAATTATATGCTAAACTCTAAAAGGGGGAAAGTTGCTACTATTACTCTTGTCATATTTGCACTGGCATCTACCACCTCTCCTGATTTTAA
Source organism: Netta rufina (assembly GCF_964035555.1). Lineage (NCBI taxonomy): Eukaryota > Metazoa > Chordata > Aves > Anseriformes > Anatidae > Netta > Netta rufina. Next base: position 16,557,749 of record NC_140126.1, read on the forward strand.
TTCACTAGGGAGGAAAGAATTCCACTTTTAAGTGAATTGCTCCAGAGGAAGAGATGCTGCAGTATCTTGAATGAGCTGACACCCTTTCTATCTCACTGCCTAGTAAGGGCAAAGTTCAGCGAGGAGGTGAACTGCAAAAGTCACTGAGTGCTGCTGCTGTCTTCCTGATTCTCAAAAACAGACTGTTGAAATAAATAGGGAGATTCCTGAGAACATAATGATAGGCATATTTCCAAATACTAACAACTAAAATTGAATGAATAATCACTTTATACCAGTGTTAGATTATTGCCAAATTGTTGCTGGTGCAAAAATCAGAAGTGTCCCTGAAAACAAAATACGGACATGAAAAATGGAGTTGAAGACAGGATATGCAAAGATAGCTCTAATGCTATACAGTTGTGCATTTTTGAAAAGCATCAGTCTGCTGTAGATTTTCATTCCTCTGACAGTATATAAGTTTATTCTTCCTTCCTCAGGTATTATTAAGGAATATCACAGAATCACACAGAATTGTCTAGGTTGGAAGAGACCTCAAGATCATCGAGTCCAACCTCTGACCTAACACTAACAACTCCTCCAATAAACCATATCGCTAAGTTCAACATCTAAACATCATATGCAGCATTATTATTATTAATATATAAAACTGACAGGAAACATTCCTGTTGAAATCCTGTTCAAGCAGAAATCAACCCTTACGGCCTGATTCTGATTTCAGTTATTACTCTTCCACTTCACTGGATTTATATTACTTTAAGTGAGATCAGCCTTTAATGCTACAGCTTGCAATCAACAGCTCTAAGTGGAAGATGGAATAATATTTGTAACTCCATCTGACCAACCTCTATTTCAATTCAACGGTTTAAATTCAAGGATTTAAATATTCTCTACCTTGGCAAGAACATCTTCTTGGTCTGTTTTAACTCCAAATCTGGGAATACTGGAATTAGTTAAGCTGGAGCTGTGCATCAGTTTTTTGACTCCACTGATCTGAGACATTGGCCTCTTCTTTTTCTCTTTCTCTTTCTGCGTCGGAGAAGGAATTTCAACTTCATGTTGTTTGTCTTTAAAAGAATGAGAAAAAAGATATTTTTGATATGAATTACAAATATTTTTGCTTGCTTTACTGCTGATTTTCATATTATGGATGTTGTAATGCTTAACAGAACTTTTTTTTATTTTTTTTTATATTTGTGGTTGGAGAATTTTCAACAGATATTTCACATCAACAGCAGTTAAAACATGAAATGAGACAAACATAGACCAGGTCCTCACTAAAGCAGAGCTCTATTTCACAGATTTCTGAACTGGCTTTATATGCCTTGTGACTGTCTAATTTCCACTTTCTCTGCACCTGTAGCCCTATGGATATTGTTAGCTCTTTCGTTTATAAATGTTTTAACACATGAACAGAAGTCTGTATTTTCATTTGGCAAGAAAATTTGATTTTTTTTTTTATTTTATGGGAAAAAAAGCAAAAAACAAACAAACAAACAAAAAACCAAACAAACAAAAACAAAAAACAAACAAACCAACCAAACAAAACAAAACAAACAAAAAAAAACAACCACCACCAAAAAAAACAGTATCTCGTGTAAACCTTTCCAAAACCCCCTTAAAGGGGGCTGCCTGTGTTTATGCTATCTGTACAGCTCAGAAAATCTTTTGCCAGTGGCGCCTCATCAACAAATGTTTTGCATGTAGAGGCAGCTCACATCTGAAGAGCAGCTCTTTTCTGTTACAATGTATAGCACCTCTCAAAAAGAGAAAGTAATACTGACAAAAAGACTATTCTGCTAAAAAAAAAAAAAAAAAAAAAAAAAAAAAAGAGAGATCTGTCTTGTGGGCTTTTGCTTCTACAGCAGTATCAGTGGTATTATTTCATATACCTCAGTGTCTGTGCCAGCAAATCTTACTACCACTATTGGCAAAGATCAAAAAGATCAAAGGGATAATAAAGTGTATTTAGGCTATTGTCATCTGATCACTGCAGAAACAGTATGGGGGTATGGAGCACTGCAGACACCCATGGTCCCCAGTGCAACTGAAATCGGTGCAACAGAGGATTTTCCTGCCAAAAAACTGCTAGGAATTTGCATTAGTTTTTGTTCATTTTATTCATGCTATTTTTTAAATGTAGTGTTTTAATAACTTCCTTTAACTCATCTCTTTTCTGACAAGATCTGCCTGCATCTTTTCTCTTCCTTAAGAAATATTCTAGCAGAACAAGTAATATCAAGGACATATGTTTCTAACACAGGAGCTGAGTGAAAACTATGATTTAAAAACAACTTAAAAGAAACAAAAAGAACAACATCAGAAAAGAAAACTGGGACTCTTAAAAATAGATGTTTACTTTATCCTTCCTGCAATGGTCATCTTCAAGAAAGACACTGAAACCAGGCAAGGGTAGCAAGTCTGTTCCTAATTTCTAGATTGTTATTGTGTTTGCTTCCTCACTTTATTCCTTTTCTTTAAATTATTTTTCCTTTTTTTTTTTTCTTTTTTTTTTTTTTTTAATTACCCTTTAGCAGTCTGCCTTTACTGGACACTTCAAATTCCAAACAAATCAGAGTGAAGAAGCGACTGCAGAAATGTCACCAAGCTTTAGCCTGCAGCACTAAGTTCTCCAGTCCCCCCTTCACTCCCCCCTACTTTGCTCTCTGCTTGCAGACAATCAGGAAAAAAAGAGGGAGGATAAGCACTAGAGCTTTTGACTGGTGCAAACCGACAACAGATGAGGAGCAGGGACCCGTGTTCATGTTTTGATGTTTATGATTTTGGTCATATGCACAAAGTTTAGAGCCATCAACGGGAGGTTCATAAGCTGAGCTGTCAGAGCAACTCAAGTGAAAGGAAGGGTCTTGTCTGAACAACTTTAAATCTCCTAAGGAATTCCACGGGATTGCCTATGCTTTTGTAATAATGAGGCAAAGTACCCCAGACCTATCTGAACATCTAGAAAAGATAACTTGCCATTTTGACCCTGGTTATGTTATACTTGTTGACAGGTTCTCTTACACTTTCACTTCATAGGAAAACAGATTAATTACACTGAAAAATAAAAGGCTTACATATTATCAGACTCAGGATAGGAACCTTGATTCTTACACAATAACATATTAGTTGTCATAAAGAATAACTTCATACATCTCATACAGTCCTACCTAGGAAAACAATCTATCTATTTTGAAGAAGAAAAACATTAAAAAGTGTTTTCTCATTACATCTTCCTAAATCTCAAATGTGAAAGTCTGTAGATGTTCAGGAGATTAGTTATCTATTAAGAAAACAATTTACTAGATTCATTTGAATTTTCTATGGAAATAATATTTTCCCTCTTTTCATTGTATCTCAGAATCTATATATTTAGACAGCACATTTTAGAAATAGTAGATTTAAGCAATAATTCTGTAGCTCAGGTATTTTCTCCACTGTATTCTTCTTGTATACATTTTTTTTTAGCAGATTGGGTTTTCATTTATATCCAGCCACTGAAGAAAACCCATAGCTCAGTAATTTGTAAGTGATTGCCTTTCCAGTGCTCTTTCTGCTCCACACTCAGGTCTCCTCTGAAAGGTAGACATGCATTTCCTTACCCTGTCAAAATCAGCCTTACGTTTTCAAGTAAAGCCATACAGAGACTGGTATCTAAGTCTTTTCAGTTAGCCTAAGTGGCTCCTGAAGCTCTGCAATACTGCTTCTCCACAACACAGGTGTATCTCTTTCTTCTTTTATGAAACTCTGCTGTGCTGCACTTCTCAGACAGCTACTGCAATCATGGATAAACTGAATGGGCACGTGAAGAGATCCAATTAGGTTACAGTGACAAGCGGGATAAAATGGGACTTTTAAAAACCCCACTTCTTTCCAAAAAGCACAAAAAGCCCCAGCTATCTCACACAAATAAAACAAAATTGCTCCTAGCCTTGGCACTTTTTAATATATTCGCTATCCTAATTTAGATATATCCAGCTGTGCTTCCCCTTATGTGCACAGTCATGAACCAGTTGTGTTTTGCTCAAAACTTCCTTAAAATTTATACATTAACTTTATTTTCTTGCTCACAATCAACCACATGGAACCAAGTTTTATTAATTTTCACCAGTTTTATATATATATGAAAAACTGAACAAAACATTGCCTTCTGCAAAGCTATAGAGAAAGAAATACAGTCTTCATAATATCATGTCAGGGTTTTCAGTGCTCACATCCCACAGTGCAAGCTCTTTTGCTGCACAAATTCTCTGGCAGCAGTCTGTTCAGATGTTGACTTAGTCATATTCATCAGCTTTCTCATGTGCAGGCAGGGAATACCAAACCATCAGAACCATGCACTGTGAGATTTAATGAGGTTTCATGTGTTCATGTGCCTTCAGCACACTGAAACCTCTTTGTTCTAACTTTCCTTCTGGCCAGAAGGCAAACAGAATGGAAGAACTATTTCAAATCTATGAAATACTCGATTTATTATATATTCATTTCTTAGTATGGTAGCAATATAATAATGAGAATATGTAGATGAATATTTATCTGCAAGTACACAGGGAAACCACACACACAAACTACACAAGCTGTAAAGGAATGGATTTACCATAACCTCTGTACTGAACGTACAGCTTCTGTAAACAGAAAATTATATGGAAGCTGCTTTTAAGCTCTATCACAACACAGAAAGAGATTAAAAAGAACAACAGCAAAAAAGTTAGCTCCCATCATGGTCTTACCTAAGAATGTGTTTGATATATATTCAGAGACCTGATTGCCTGATCTGCTCATTTCAGAAAGGTGGGTTAGCTCCCGGTTGAGCATTCTTTTAAACTGGAAAGGAAAACCAAAAGCAAAAAAGCATAAGTTAGTGATCAAGACATACTTTGGTTAGGATTAGAAAATGCAGTCAATTTATAACAGGGGGAAGGACACAAGAGTAAGAACATACCAACTAAGATAACAGTGAAAGCAAAAATGACATATATATTGTTCTTCCCTACTAACTTCCTTATCTGTTGAAAAACATAACTCTTAACCACCTAAAACACTGAATCACGATTCGATTGCTGAGGCACAGGGTCCTACTTGTAACTTAAAGCTGTAAGGCATAAGCATAAACTCAGAAATAATTAATGTTCCTTTTTTTGTCATGTTTTTTATTTAAATTTGAAGAGAAAATGCAAACATATTTACACAAGATCCCTTATCTTCTAGGAGTTTCTTATCATATTTTTAAATTAATCTATTTATATATATTTGAAATACCTTTCAAAACCTTTCAAGTTTCTTCCTTTGTCATTAACGTACAGAATTTGATGGCATTCCTTAAAAATATCAAAATATCTTACTGATTTCCTACACGCCAATATGTAGGTTTATCGTTGATTCACATGGGCAGCCATTTGATGTGAGTGCATATTAGCATTCCACAAAGCATTAATTGATTGCATCATTATAATTGAGTCTTTCTTTACTCCTTCAAGAGCCCAGGATACCTTCAAAGAATCCTGGAATGGCTGAGGTTGGCAAGGACCTCTGGGTCCATCTGGCCCAACCCCTGCTCAAGTAGGGACATCCAGAGCAGGACAATGTCTTTTGAAGGTCTCCAAGGAAGAGACTGAACAACCTCTCTGAGCCAGGGCTCCATCACTCACACAAGTTTGGGAAGAAGTGCTTCCTTCCACAGAGAGAACCTGCAGCATTGTGTTCCATATACTAATTGTGCAGCTCTACGTTACATGGCATTTCACATATAGTAATATAGCTCTGCCTTGATATTACCAATAAATACAACTCAGCAATATTTATTATCAATTCAACCAGATCTTTCCAGTGCAAATTAATATCTGTCACTACTGAATATTGTCTACCATTGTGCCATTTTTTCATTTTGTTGTTACTTTCCCTTCTCCTTTTGTCTTAACAAGGCCAAATAATTTTCAGCCATTTTCAAACTCATTTTGTGCTTTTTTTGCAGCTAGACATGATCATTTACTATATTAAGCAATAGTTATCCTTATTATATAACCCTGTAAACATTCCTTTTATGAGGAAAACTATAAAATTATTCTTCTATATACTAGATAAAGCAGTAGACTAAACATTGACCACCTCCTTTCCACCACACTGGAATCATCAAAGCCCTTACTTCAAAGAGGTTTTGCACGGTGAAAGGTGTTATTTTCTTCTCAATGTCTTTGGAAGTCACCAATTACTGTATTGCTCACAGTGCACAATATAAAAATTACCTTTAATATAACATTCTAACCATTAGCCACCACATTTTCCTGCCATCTTGACATACCATCAGCCCAGGAATTTCCCTCTACAAAGACTCCTACTACAAATTATACTTCTGTCACAAGCCAAAGGAACAACTTTGATCTCAGATACAGACGTGTGCTAGCAAGCACTCAATAGATTTCTGAAAATCTGAACCATAACACAAATACAGTTACGTAGGCTATGAACTATACAGCTATATATTCTGCATGAGACCAGTGCTAGTCTCCATAGTGAAGTCAGATGTTCGTCACCAATGTTACAAATGTTAAAAAAAAAAAAAAAAAAAAAAAAAAAAAAAAAAAAAAGAGTCAAGCCTGCCAAGAAATAACATGACTGGGCAAAAATTCTTGAGGTATTTTTAAAAGACCTTGAAACTTTTAACATGCATTTAAGACACACTTACATAGGTGTGTTTTTTGTTGTTACTTGTTTGTTCTTCACCCAAGGTGAAAAACTGAATTATTTAGAGCAAAAACTGCAAAAAGTTGTAGATTATTTGTCTCCTGACTATCCCCAGAAACCGAAGCTTTAAATTAAATATCATACATATGAATCTTAACAAAAATGCAAGAATTTGACAAAATGGCATTAACTTACGGGTCTGTCATCAGTAAATCCATTACCACTCCAACATACTTTCCTTCTCGGTTTCATAAAGCTAATGCCCCTGGATCCCCCTCAATAGTCCTCATCTGTCTGCCTGCTTCCTGATAAACCCTCTTAGGTAATGCCCAATGCTGCCATGCTGTTTTAGCAGCTGTAGAGCAACACAATTGGATCACTTGCCCACTTGCCACACTTAAAAAAAACCACAACAGACCATTCAGCCAAAGTAAGTACGGCTCAGGAGCTCTCCATCTATTTAAAATTTTTCCATGTTTGAAAGGAGAACAACTTAGTGTTTAGACTATGCTTTTTTTTTTTTTTTTTTTTTTTCCAACTACCTGATGCTACCTGATACAATTTTGGCTTTTAACCTTTCTTTTATTTTTTCTTTTATTTTTTTTTTTTTGGCTGCCCGCAATGACAGAGGACTGGATTGGAAGAGACACAGCAGTCTCTTCCAATCATATGTTCCTGACTGGTCTAATGCAAAGTCTTGCCTACCTCACATCACCCCGAAAGACAACAGAGCACATAAGCTAGGCCATCAGCATAAAACCTGGTGAAGACTACATTGCAGCTGAATATGACCATACAGTAAAACAAGTCCCCACACTTCTGAAAGCCCTCCTGCTAACAGTGAATTCAATGAGAGAAGCCTTTGGGATTTAAAGCATTGTAGAAGTGTGATTTCCTCACGTTCTTTCACATGTTGCTGACGCAACACCAACACAGCTTTGACATCTATTTTGAGAACATCTGGACTGTGGAGTTTAGAAAATGGCTTTGATTTCCTAATTACACATGACAAAGCCTTATGACCGTCATCTGCACTGGAACATATGAAGTTGTAGACCATATGCAGACAGCTGTTTCTGATGAAAATGACAATGCATGAGAAAAATAAAGGAGCATTAATTGAACAGCAATTAAGCTGTTGAAATAGTTTTCTTGATTATGTCCTTTTGCAGTATATCTGTACATTACTTAATCTTTTGATGTTTAATATCTTGTCCTTTGGGGGAAAAAAAAAAAAAAACAACTTTTTTTTTCCTAAAATATCAAAAAAAAAAATCCCAAAGCCTCTACTTTTTTCAGAATTTACAAATTTCTCAAAAACTTGCTGCTTCATAGAGCACAATTTTCCACATATTTATGCATTATTGCATTATTATTTGAGAATGAAATTCTGCCTAACTCTCATGTTGCTCCCACAAGCTCTTATTGCAAATCAGGGAAGTTTTTGTAACAACCAGAAAACATCTCTTTTAAGTGCCTGAAACTTGGCTAGACTGCTCCTATTCTCTCTTCATTTCTCATCTTGGAAATAATGTTTAGCACTTTATTCAAAACAAGGCAAAACATGAAAAATTCTTGAAATAGTAAATGTTAAAGATATTATTTTGAGTAGGAATTTAAAAAATCTGAATGTCACATAGTTTTGTAGTTGAACAAAATCAATCACAATGAATCGAATATGTTGTTACATACACTTTAATTATAATATTGTCAGCTTTGCACAGGCAGGAATCACAGGTTTTTGGATGAGCTATGCATATATTGTATTCTTCTACATAAGGGTTTTCTCATTTTGCAGGCCAGGCACTGTTAGATTGAAAAAATGACACATTTGGATTATCACTGCCCTCAACTATAGTATAGGAAATTCCCTGTGGAAATGGACAGGCTATAAAACATCCATTAAGTCAATTACACAGTTCTTCACTACAGAATACTGATGTCACAGCAGCAGAGTTCAACAAAAAAAGTCTGAAAAGTCTGATAGAGTGAGAATAAAAGTGCTGAGACAAGAACAGTTTCCTAAATATTGTTCATCTCCAAAGAACAAATTACACAGTGGGGATTGAACTAGGTAGTTTAGGTCCTTCTGGGCTCATAGCAATGTGTCTGTGTCTCTGTATAACACCGCGATCAACCTAGGGCATATTCAAATAGTTCTTAGTGGAAGAAAAAAAAAATATTTTTTTTTTTCAGATGTCAACAAAGGTATGTAAAAAAAATTTGGACAGCCTTTTGCAGTAACTATATTCCCAAACTGTGACCAGACCACTAACGTAATTCTGGGGAGACTTGGTGTCTATAGCAAGACGAAGACTCATGGTCAATTCCCAAAATAAGGAGACGATCTAACTACAGAGTCATTTCACGGCTATGAAAAGTTTGGACCGCACTCAATATATATGGGGTCTACTGATTCCATTATTGCTTAAAGTCCATGAAACAATAACTCCAAGCTGACATAAATGTGCAGTCTGCAGAAGGATGCAGAACCACCCTCAGCACAGGCTTTCTTCTCATGAACAGGCAATCTGCTGCATCCCAAGGACTGTAAAGAGGTAACTTTAGCAACAGCACAGAAAGTAAAGCTAAGGCAAGAAGGCAGTCCATGGACCAAAAGGTCCCTACCTGGCAATCCTTCAATGTGAGTGTTAATAGAGCTCCAAACCCTGCAGAGGCTTGAAGTAGAATGCTTAAAAGCACTGGAGTCTTTCTTTGCACTGGTTCCCAAATCAACATGGCAACAGAACTCAGATTCAAATTTTTTGGCTGCTTCTTTTCTAGATAACACTTCTGAATGCTTACATGGATACAATACATACAGAAAACATGCATTCAATATTTGGAATATCACACATTGCAGTGTATCTTGTTTCTGTAGTATGTATAATTGCTATTTTTAAAATACTTTCATAACTTAAAATAGAATAAACTATATTATTTTATAGGGTTTGAAAAGTGGTGTATTCTACAAAAAACAAGATAAGGAACTGAAAATAGGCCAGTCTTAGAGGTTAACATAAGGCTTCTGTTTTTAATGTTTATCAGTGGAAAACTCTCTTTAACAGGACTTTTAATAAGTAAAAACATTGTCAAAAAATAAGAGTGTTGCTTGGAAGACCATGCATTTAATTCATATCAAGATCACAAACCGGTTTTTAATTCATAAACTATAGTCAGGCTCCTGTCTCCAAGCCTGGCGTTGCAACAGTAGTATTCATTATTTCAAGGAAACATTCTCAAAGATAGCCAGAGACGATCTCTGACATCCATCTGACCATCATTCTCTCTAATATAATCTAACAGAAGATAATATAGCACAGCCTGAAGGATACAAAAATTATGAATATATGTGTAATGAGAAATGTAAATACATGTCATAATCTTTGAGACTAAGACAATTTTCCTTTTATTCAATTTTGACTGTCAGAAAGAGCAAATAGATCTTCATATTTTTCCTAAAACATGTATTCTGTGAACTTAGAGAGCATTATGCTAAAATCACATTCAAGTACTATTTAGCTTCTTAACTAAAATTATTGCCTATACAATATACATAGTATAGGACACTGTCTATACAGAGGATATATTTTACCATGTGTAATCAACTACAGCTATCATGCTCTTTGCTGAACTTCAAATAGCAAAAATCTGTATCCATTTTAAAGGCTATGTAGCAACAGTGAAATGTTTTTTAAAGATCAGTGATTGGATTTTTGTGATTGAGCAAGTAAAAAAATTACAGCAGCTGCCTGGAAATCCAGAATATATTTCCAAGCAATGTACAATAAATACCTCTTTTTCAGCTACATGGAAAATAATTTAATCTTATATTTTTAGTAAACAAGAAAACAATACACCTAGATAGCATAATGGACTTCAGTCTCTTCACAGATGACTGAACAAAATCCCAGAAAACATATTGTAATAATTCTCCAATAGCAGAAAATGGTCACAACGACCTGATCAGACACAATGACCTAATGAGGATTTTAAATTTCTACTTTTAAAACAAATATGTGATAAAAGTGGATATAAATACAAGTGAGCATAACAGATTCAGTCACGTGTGAATATAATGCTTATATTATATTTAGTGATTTAATTAAATACTTGCATTACTTAGGTCAGTAGAAATGAGATTTATTTTTTTTAATGCTATGATGTGGAACAGTTACTCCTTGTCAAGAATAAGATTGTTTCATTTTTCTTCCTTTTAACATACTTCATAAATAAAATCATAAGAAAACATTATTATTTTTAAGCACAAGCACAAAAGTAGAGGTAAAACAAAGCTCACATACGGTTCTGTATTAAGCGAATTTTGTTGAATGGCATATTGATTTAATTAATTGGTGGGAAACTTTCCCATAAAAGAGATAAAGCTTATTTAATTCTATTTTCGAGCATTACTGCAGTTTCAAGCTAGTTCAAAGCTTCTCTACATAATAATATAGATCAATCTTAGAAGAACATAATTTTCAGTGTCCCAGTGTTTTAATCAATAAGCTGTCACATACACTCAGGCTACCAGAAAATGTTGCTGGAACATACTGTTGATAATTTCACATTTCTTCAGCTGTTAAAGCCAGGATGAGTCATGCATTCATCCATTATCCTCAGCCTCTTTAATCATGCTGTCTCCTATTGTATGTTATCTCAGTTTTGATTTTTTTTGTGTGTGTGAAATGTTTTAACATCTAGAAATACAGTTCTGTAGCAATCTTTCATAAAGGAACACAAAACTCTTCTGAATTTATATGGTTCTACACTTGGTATAATTATCCATTATAGCAATTATTTTAAAAGTCCCACCACAATTTATAAGAAAGACTATATACTGTGCAGTTCATTCTCCCTGCTGAGTAAAGCCTTGCTTTTCAGATTTTTGACTTTATATGCATATTACTCATAGTCCTTTTACCCACAAATACTCGTGCTATCCAGCAATCATGCAATCATGCACCGCAAATCAAGGTTCTCAAAAGGTAAAACAAAATCCTACCTTTATGTAGCCCCAAGAAACTGAGAGTAAATAGTTTGCCTCAGGCATTTTTGATTTATTTTTTTTCTATACTACCAAATCTAAGATATTCAGTTCTTTGCTATCTGTTACAGCAAAAGACTTTCAACAAGAAAGAAGCCTTCTCTTCTCTCTTAATTCTTTTTGCTGATCTTCAGGTTCTCAGCAACTGTGTGCACAGGAGGCACTCCGAAATGAAATCCAACCGTGTGTTCTTCCGATTGTATAAATGCCATTTATAAAACTCCGAGCACTCAGAGGCAGTACTGAAGAGACATATTGTATGAGTTGAAGAAATATCTGAAGAGCTAGGGATATGCATATTTCCTGAACACCAGGACTTAATGAATAATGTATGTCAAGATGCTCAGCTGCTGGAAAGACTTGTTCTATCAACAGCTACCAAATAAGGATCTGAAGGGGAAGCCACAAAGAGTGCCACTAATCCCTCCCATAGAGCCTAACTAGCAGCCAATAGTATGTCACCCTAAAAGATATAAATGCAAGGGGCTGGTGACATGAGATAGGAAAATTTCTGATTGGGCGTCACTGGGGGCTCTCCTGGGCATGGGGTATATCTTTTTTTTTTTTTTTTTTTTTTTCTTTAACAACCATGTCATTTAATAATGGCATCCCCGCCTGCAGCATTCACACTCCATTCAAAAATAATTAGTCTGAGTTCTTGTTGCTTCAGCAGCATTTGCCAGCTCTCTTCAATGGACATGCCATCCAAGCGGTTAAAATTAGTATTTTGTATACTCATTTGGCTTTCCTACTCTGTTTAATTTTTCATATGGAAGGGAAATATATGAGTTTTTTAAATGAATTAAAAGCAACAAATAAAGCTACCAGTACTCTTGAGCAATCTTTGGTATACTGTAATATTGAAAATGGTTTGGACTTTTATGCAATCTAGATTAAAAAATGATCTGCTTGCCAATAAGCTGCCATTTTCTACTTTTTTTGGTTTGTTTGTTTGTATTTTTTCCCAATTTTAATAGGAAAAAAGCAGTTATTAAGAGGAAACAGTTCACGTGTCTTACAATACCCCAGAAATACGAAGTTTCCATGCAGAAATCAGAATATTAGCGTCCTAAAACCAAATTTTCACTGTATTTATTTAACTTTTACTCTTTCTGCTTTAGCAGGTTAATACATGTATAATCAATTACAACTATACATCACAAAAAAGTGGGGGGAGGGGATTAATTGAAAGTGGAGCATGTCAGTGAACTGACTCAGAACATTAAATAAAATATCCTGCCATCTGCCATTCAGAAAACAAAATTTAAATGGAAGAATGCATTATCTTACATCACATTGTGCAAGACACATGCATTACTGCGGCAAATTTCTGAGTCTTTGCTGTATCAAAAGAAGGGAGTTTCCCAACATGACAATGAGGAAATGTCTAAGGACAAGTTGGTGTAGCATCCAGCCTAAGCCCATATTGCTGATTCACTGGGAGCTGCTGACCAACAGTCATAAGAAACCTTCTGATTGAAGTGGTTTCTAGCTCTCTGGGTGACGCTATATAGCAATGTCAAAAACACTAAGTGCTTGAGAAAGAATCGAGCCTGCAAAAATCAATAGGGCAAAATAATAGATTGAGAGATTTCTTCCTAGCAGCAGAGAAGTATATCTCAATGTGACAACTGGCTACAGTCAATAGACCATCCAGCACTTACATGTTTTCCTATGGAAACCACACTGTTTTCATTAAAATAGGTAATATATATACACACACACACATATATATAAATACATATATATGTGAATAAACACATTACTGATACATTTTCAGTAAAAAGAAGTTATACCTGTCCAAGGTGTATACAGGAAGATGAATACAAAGTAAGTTTTGAAAACAGACCTGGATTATTAGAGATTGGCAAGACATCAAAATAGATAAAAATTAAAACAAAATTTATTAAATTAAAAAATTTTAAATTAAAATTATTAAAATAAAAAACATCTGCTTTACATTGTTTTCTGGTCATCCATGAGAGAACACTGCTGCTACCTACCCAATACTAACACTGAGGATTAGAAACACTTTTGTTGATTTCTCTAGCAAAATATACTGCAACATTGCTTTCCACCTTATCTCAAAATTCACAACACTGAGGACTGCAAAAGACTCCTCTGCACAACCAGCTAAAAAGGCCCAGAGATCCTCCAAAATTTGTAAGCGAGCAGGGACTATGGCAGGAAGGTTGTCGTCCTCATGGGTACAGCAGGGTCCCTGTCAAGCTCTTACCCTCCCCCTCTTCCTCCTCCTCCTCCTTCTCATCTTCCCTCTCCTCCCAGCCTTGGAGGAGGATCCTTTGTATGCTCTGGAGTTAGAAGAGCTTCAACCAGGCAAGCACAGAGATTGCACAAAGGGAATTAAGTTTTACCTCCTAAAATACAAAGATTTAGAGGCTCCATTAACTACTCTTTTTCTGACCCCTTTTCATAGAATCAGCAAGGTTGGGAAAGACCTCCAAGATCATCTGGTCCAACCATACCATAACACCAGTATGGCCCACTAAACTACATCACTAACCATCATGTCCAACTGTTCCTTAAACACCACCAGGGACAGTGACTCCACCAACTCCCTGGGCCACCCATTCCAATGCCTGACTACTCTCTCTGAGAAGAAATGTCTCCTAACTTCCAACCTAAACCTCCCATACACAACTTGAGGCCATTCCTTCAAGTCCTGTCGCTAGTTATCTGTAAGAACAGGCAAACCCCCCAGCTACCCACACCTTCCTTTCAGGTAGTTGTAGAGAGCAATACGGTCTTCCCCGAGCCTCCTCTTCTCCAGAATAAACCCAGTTTTTCCAGTGTCCAATGTTCCCCAGTTCCCTCAGCTGCTCCCCATAGGACTTGTGTTCCAGGCCCTTACCAGCTTCGTAGCCTTTCTCTGGACACACTTCAAGGCCTCAATCTTTTGAGAGTCTTTCTTGAAGTGAGAGGCCTTTATTGAAGTGAGGGGCCCAAAACTGAACACAGTACTTGAGGTGCGGCTTCACCAGAGCTGAGTACAGAGGGACGATCACCTCCCTGGTACTGCTGGCTGCGCTATTCCTGAAACAGGCCAGGATGCCGCTGGCCTTCTTGGCCACCTGGGCACACTGCCAGCTCATCTTCAGGCATCAATCAGCACCCCCAGACCCTTTTCCCGTGCACAGCTTTCCAGACACTCTGCCCCAAGCCTGTAGCACTACATGTGGTTATTGTGGCCAAAGTGCAGGACCTGGCACTTAGCCATGTTGAACCTCATCCCATTGGCCTCTGCCCATCAACCCATCCTGTCCTGGTCCCTCTGCAGGACCTTCCTACCCTCTGGCAGATCAGCACTTCCCCCCAGCTTGATGTCATCTGCAAATGTACTGAGGGTGCACTCAATTCCCTCATTCAAATCATCAATGAAGATATTAAAGAGGATGGGCCCCAGCACCAATCCCTGGGGACGACTACTTGTGACCAGTCACCAGCTGATTTCACTCCATTCATCACCACTCCCTGAGCCCAGCCATCCAGCCAGTTTTTGATGCAGCATAGAGTGTACTTGTCCAAGCCACGGGCTGCCAGCTTCTCCAGGAGAATACTGTGGGAGACTGTGTCAAAGGCCTTGCTGAAGTCTAGGTAGACTACATCAACAGCCTTTCCCTAATCTACCAGGTGGGTCACGTGTTCATAGAAGGAGATGAAGGTGGTCAGGCAGGACTTGCCTTTCATGGATCCATGCTGACTGGGCCTGAACCCCCAGTTGTCCCACACATTCTGTGTGATAGCATTCAAGATGAATGTTCCACCGCCTTTCCTGACACCGAGGTCACGCTGACAGGTCTGTAATTCCCCAGGTCCTCCTTACAACCCTTCTTATAGATGGGGATTTTATTTATATCTTTGAGGAAAACCTGCAAGAGGATGCCCAGTGCTGACATGAACCTGTACAAGAAGGTAAATGGAGAGAGAGGGAGATAAGGATGTGACAACTCTGCCAGGCCACTCCTGGGACAATCCTTGATCCTTATGCCATGCTGCCTCCCTTCAAGAGGCAATTTAAATTAGAAGACTTAGAAGAGGGTAAAATAACAGTTGTACTTCTGACTACTGAAGAAGTGAAGTGTGTAGGTGTGAAAGTTTGGTTGCAATTGGTAGTAAAAATGGATGTTGGAAAAACAAGGTTTAAAGTCATTTCTCTTACTTTGTCACATTAAAGGTTGGTTCCTAGTTAAATTTTATTAACTACTGTCCTCAAAAGCACAGAACTATTTAAAACATCTGCTGTGTAAATAGCACTACTTGTTTAGCATGTGCAAAAAAATCTTCCTTGATTATTTTACTTCCCACCAAGATACTAGACAAAGACCCATCCATAGTGAATTATACATGTAGATTATTAAATTTATCAATGAAAGATGTTATAGAGCTATTATCTAGATAATTTTGATGTCTTTTACTAACATTAGGTAGTTTGT
Organism: Netta rufina; assembly: GCF_964035555.1. Taxonomy (NCBI): domain Eukaryota; kingdom Metazoa; phylum Chordata; class Aves; order Anseriformes; family Anatidae; genus Netta; species Netta rufina. Next base: position 16,573,931 of record NC_140126.1, read on the forward strand.
GAGACTTCTCTGTTATTTCTGTCTTTTCTGAAGATGTTTACAAGTCTGTAGAAAGACTGCTTGTATACTCCATTGAATCTGCAAAATTCTTGGCATGGAGAAAAACAATTTTTCATGATTCTTACAACATGCCTGTATGCTAGAACTATTCATTTTAGCTGCTTGACAACTACACTTTTAGTAGGAAATGATGACTGGGATTAACAGTTTGTTACACGTTTGTGTGATTCTTCTGAGACCCACAGCCTCAATCATCTCTAAGTACCGATAGCTACAATATAATTTAGTGGTATGACTTTACTGACTCAGTAAGACCACCCTCTGATTTTAGCTACATGTAGAGTATGGTTGACTACCTTAGAAATTTACAGATGGGAAATTCACACCTGTGCTGATTTGCAGTAATCAGCACATGTTTTGGCTGATTTTCACCCTTGATTCCCATGTTGGAATGATTGAATAATGAATTTTAAAGGAAGTTATGTTGGGCAGATGAGTGTACAGTAAATAGTTGCCACACACAACTAAATAATGAGTGAAATTCAACACAAATAAAAAGAAATGAGAAATACGTGGAAATCCAGCAACATGAATGGGATATTCTTGTTTTCATAAACACATACATCCATGAAGACAAAACATGGTGAAAGGAGGCAATAATAACATTTTTCTACAGTGGATCTAATCAAGCAAAGAATATGGAAATGATAAAAGTGTAACTTGGAAAGAAAGTAACTGAGTAATAATTCAGAAAACAAAGAGGATTTTAATGAGTACTGTTGTATATTTAGAAAGAATTGGGACAATGACCTTGGTAGGCAGAAATATGATCAAATCCTTTAATGCCCACAGGAAATGTTAGCTATTATTTAATCAACAAGCCTGGATAACTTTCTCCACAAAAGTCATAAAAGAGGTGGCAGAGATCCCAGGAGCTGGGATGTTCAGCTTTAGGAAATTATGAAAGACTGCAGAAATGTTAATTTTGTGCCAATTAAAATTTTTAAGCAGGATGGCTGGGTAACTTCAGGCCAATTCATGAAATGTAAGTCCAGGATAAAACAAAGGAAAAGCTGAAATGCACACATTTAGGCATTTGCTTTATAAAGAACTATGAAAAAGGAAAACAATGAATGCCAGTCAATATGGTTTTAAGCCTTTGAACACGTAATATTCTTGAATTGTTGTATGGCATTTGATTTAGTACCATACAATATTCTGCAATAGCAATTCTAATGTCAAGAAAGGACATATTAAATTGCTTAGGAACTTACTGTTGATGGATTTCTTAGAATCATCAACATGTTGATGGTGATTACTTGATGTCCTCATGTAATAGGGCAGTTTTAAATAAATTTCTGCAACACCTATGTTACTAGACCTATGCAAGACCTATGCTACAGTTCATATGCTACAGCCATTTTTCATTCATGATCTAGAATTAAATCATTGCTATGAGAACTTCCACACTTTGAAGACTTCCAGTTAACAAAAATTGGAAATAATAATAAATTATGGATATGGAGGTCACAAAAATAACTATTACTCATTCAATATGTTGACACGGTTCATGTAAACTAGAATTCACGGTTTAACTGCAAATATACCCACGACAGCTAGGAACACAGCTCCTTGAGTACAAAATGCTGGACTTCATTGAAGAAAGCAGCAATTCTGAAGAGCTCATATAATCACTGGAGAAAGGAAACATAACAGGACATCTCATAGTGCTACAGTGGCCTTCCCCACACTCCACATCTGTATCTTCTATAGTAATAAATAAAAGTAGAGAGGCACTCCTAACACACCACTCTGGCAGCCCCAGTGATAGAGAAGGACACGCAGCTCTGGCATCTCTGTTTTTCTAAAGGCTTACAGGTACAGTGAGTAGGAGAAGAGTTAAAATTTTTCTATCCCTTGAATAATAAGTGTTCTGTAGTAAAAGAAAAACAGTCTGTTTAACATTAAAACAAACAAACAAACAACAACAACAAAACCACCAAGAACAAGCAAAAAAAAAAACCACAGCAGTTACTGTGTAGAGGCACAAGGAAGAAAATACAGGGTGCCAGTTAACTAGCACTGAGGAATCAACAAGAACCAATAGACAGCAGATGAACTGAAACCAATTCAAAATGCTTACAAGACAAATATATTAGTAATGAGAATTAGTAAATTAGAGCACAACAGCAGTGAAGTCATAGATTCTCTGCTACCTGCTGTCTTCAAATCAAGAACGTTATCATTTTGGAAGCTACATTTTAACCCCAAACAAATGATATTTCAATTCAAAACAAGTCAGTGATTTTGTTACTTTCACCTTTATGTGCAAGTCAGTCATCTGAGAGAGACAGCTGATCTAGTAATCCATCTGGGTCTATGAGTCCATAAAACCTTCAAAGAAAATCAGGGTGGATGTGACATGGCCATTTCATGTGACATAGCAGACTTCCTTCTCCTCCTTTAACAGAAGAGTAATACTTTTCTAAGCCATTTAACACATAGAAGTATATCTTACTTTCTGAGTAAAAAGCACACTGCGACCTAGTATAACAGTAAAGTGGATGCAAAAATAATATAAGAATGATCTTTTTGGAGCATTTGTTTTTAATCAGCTTCCATACTAAAAACACAGCATAATAAGTAATAGGTAGATCACATTCATTCAAGGGTTGCTTGTTAATGAAAGGCTAATGACCTCAGAAAATTAATCTATTTCAGATTACTGTTTTAGAAAGTCTACCTTATAAGTAACTTGTATCATGAAGATAATTGCGTATCTCCTACAAAACTGCTCCCCTTAAAAGAAACTTCAAAAATGTAGAAACTGTAACAACCACTTCTGTGCAAAGTTCTACAGTTGTCAGTACTTGTACTATGTAAACTATTTCTTGGTCCCTGCAAAGCCCTGTACCATTGATGTAGTTGGAAAAAAAAAAAAAAAAAAAAAAAAGACTATTAACCAAAATTTTATATTCCTTCCACAAGAATGTGAACTTCATTATTACATTGCCTTTTGTTGTTGTTATGTTACCCCATGTTTGTGCAAAGACACATGGATTTCACCTATATTAGTGAGGATTTCATCCTTTTATTCATCTGTCATATTAATGCTTATGGTTTGTAACAATGACCTAGAGATGCCTGCAGACCAGACAGCATGCAGACCAGACCAAAAGATCCTAGGGAATATAAACTTTCAAGGAAAAGCTAAGTTTCCCCTGAGATCCAGTAGAGGGCTTCTGATAAACACAAACGTATTACTGACAAGGACAAGAAAGAGAATTATATCTTTAGAAGCCTGGCAAAAATCCTGATCCTCTGAAATAAAGCAACCATGTCCTTTTCTTTCTTTTGGTAGTAAACAAAAACTCCTGAAGATACAGTCAAACAAGTAAGACGGCTACATTTCTGTCTTGAGGAAAAGGATAGGAAAAAGGCTCAAGGGCCACTTTGTTGATTCAGTTGCCGTACTTCTGAGCTGCCACACTGGAGATTTACAGTCTTAGTCTTTCCTCCTGCAGGTCAGTAAGTAGTAATATGGGAGTTCCCACAGAAATGTGCTTAGTTTTGAAGGTGGGATAACAGTGCTTTTTAATTCAACCACAATGCGCTGGACTGTCAATAAAGCTGCACTAGAAGACTCCAAAGAGATGTCTAAGCATCAGCCCTGAGTATGAGTATAGTGGATGCAGTGCATACTGTCTACTGCATGATAAAAAATAAAACAAAGAGGAAGACAGCTAAATGCATCCTAGATTTTAGCTTTAAAGGTTGTATGCTTGTAAATCAGGAATTGACAGCCTGAACATATTTCATGAGCCAAATGAGAATCCTGCCTGAAAAATATTAAATAAAAACAATAATAATAATAATTAAAAAAGCATTTTTAGACTGACCTCTATACACCAGAGAACAGCAATAGTCACACGTGTCAAATCTGACTCCTACTGGTCACAAACACAAGACCGTTTCCATAGGATTAGCCAACTTCATCTGGCATTTAGGTTGGCAAGAGCCCTAACAGAAAGGCGCTCCACAAAATGTAAAGGCCACCTTTTTCTGGGAGAGCACAGCAGCAAAGAATGGAGAGAAAGTAAGGGTGTAAGCCAAAAACCATAACGGTCTGGAAGAAGCAGGACAGATATGGACAAAGAAACAACACCAAATCAATCAGCTTCACCCATCTTCTCTGGGTTCTACCTACGACTCCCTTACTGGAAGGAGAGAAAATTTAGAACTTAAAATTAATAATGAAAAAGAAAGAAATTTGGAATATAATGAGTTGTTCCAGCTGCAGCAATCAGCTGACACACACCAAGAAAGCAGCAAAGGTGGAGCCAGAATTGTTTTTTACACTGGGATCAAGAGATAAACTCCACTGGTGGCTAACAACTGGTGGCTGTAACTGGAAAAAGCATAACTCCTCTAAGAATCATCAGCTTTAAGGATCAGAACTGCAGCATAATTATGCTGCTTTAAAAAGGCTTTCTTGGCAGCCTCCTGCTTGTTACATTCATTAAACACATTGGAATAGCCTAAGCCATACCATTTTACAGATCACTGTAGTTGGGAAATTATATATACTTCTCATGCATCAAATATGAGTATTTTATGTTGCTGAACAGACTGAAATGACAAAGTTTGCCTGAATTATTTCAGGGGAAGTACGTAGTAAAACCCAGCAGCTGAGCTTAATAAAGAGTTTGGCTCTTTTATTCATTAAAAAAAAAAAAAAAAAAATCAACCAACTAGTCAACTTTCTGGTAGAATACATAATTCAGTGTTTGTATTTGCTGCCCTCTAGTGATAATAGATGCAATGTATATACAGGAACGCATTGCACTTTACTAGAGAAGAAATCTCACATATTTGTCCAATTTTCAACCACATTAAACCAGGGTCTTAAGATGTATGCTCTACAATTGCAGTATTTTCAATAGACACTCCAGAGCAATTGCACAAGCAACATAAATTACACCCTATTTCAGCCCATGCTTTGAGGACTTATATCAATCTTTAGGACGTGATATTCACCTACAGCGTTCTTCCAGGAATTGTTCTAAACAATGACAGGGAACACTAAGACTATAACAGAGCTAAAAAAACCCCTTCTGTATATTGAATTTAATTTCTACATGTATTTTCCAGTTTACAATATTTTGTTATATATTTACTTCCCCCCTCAAATACAGTGCTGTCAAAATGATTCAAGTTACACAAAAGCTACTCTTAAAAGCTAATTTAGATCAGAGAAAAAGTGGATCGGGATGTGATTACACTTGCAGTTATAAAAGCAGAGTTGAGGGGGCGATACCTCCTGGCAGAAGCAGTGATGAATAGCTCAGGATGTTATCTCTCTATCCTGCTCTGTAACCAACTGAATTGAACATGTAACCACAATCCAGTATTTTCGTCCATTAAATTATTACTGTGAACACCATCTGATGTGGATATAGACAGCTTTTGAAGTTTTTCCCTAAAACACAATATCAAAATAAAATCCTTTACCTTTACTTGGATATATGTATCACATCACAAACACACAAAACCTTTTTGTTTTCATGTATCCACAGCTACTGTTATAAATATTATATATTTCTGCATTATAACAGCCAAAGCTGAGAACCAACAGGGCAGTTAGTTATACTTTAGGTCTGGATATGCCTCAAACAAATATCCTACGTTTTAAGCAATTTTATTTTTTTCTTAAATTACTGCAATGTTAGTTGAAATGCAGTTAATGCATCATATCTGCATATTTCTCAACAGACACCAGCTTGTTTTGCTCAAAGGATCTCTCTCTAGTTATAAATGACACACACACAAATCAAATGTATGCTCAGACATGAGCTCAGGGACCTTTGAGCAGACTATGGTTTTTTTTGTTTTAAATCTTCACCTGATATACATCTTATTTATGCTAGGCATTTTAATGGTGTGCTTCTCTTTCTGTTTCTCCTCCATGACAACCAGCTTTGCAGTGAACAATCTTAAACAAACCTTTCAAAAAACAGCACCAGAGAAAGCTACAAAATACCGCAGGAGGGACCCAGCCCAGACTCTTTTATAATAATTCATTCCTTTAACATACCCTGACAGCAGTCTGTTTGCTTCACTTAATTCCTGTATTTGATAGAACCTACAGTTTGGTTGGAAAAGTACAATAGAAATTAATTATCACTAAAAGCAAAACAAACACAAAGTCATATTAATACTAGTTTAAACATGTACTTCTGATTGTAGCTATTGATATAAAGGAATTGCTAGGTGATGTTAAAGCAGTAACAAACGACCTTAAAAATGAAAAAGAAAGTTTAAAAGCTATACATCTCATCTTTGGAAAGCAGATAAATTAAAACTCTCTCTGAGCCTTTAAAATGCACAATTGTTTATGGAAACAGTTCTGCATCTGCAGTCAACACTGGTGCTGAAACCCTCTGAATTCCCATACAAGAATGGCAAATGTAAATTTTGCCATTTACCTTCTCTTAAATCTATTTTTTGTATCTATCACAACAACTCCTGTTGACATTAAATGGCATTATCATGCTTACCGTGCTATTATAACAAAGTTCTCCTTTGAGGACCCTCCTTTTGAGGGTGTAATTAAAATCTCTCTTGAAAGATTTCAGGAAGACAAAAACTGTATTTATGGTCTTCCTCCCCCCCCTGCCCCCCCAAAGACGGCACCTAGTCTTTTGGCCAATATTTCTGCTTAACTACCATTGGGAACAAAAGCCTGCTGTAAACCAGTAATGCAAATTCCCCAGCTGGGAAAGAAAAAAATAAAAGTCCATCTATAGGCTCTTTAAGATTGGCTCTTCTCTTCCCATTTGTCCTCCCTGCTTGACTGAAAAATTCCTGGCCAGCTGCAGTTAAAGGATCAAGACAGATGACTTAAGGACTCTCCCCGAAAGTCCTCTTCTATGACCAGCTCAGGCTTTACCACAACCATATCTCAGCATCAAATAGTTTCATGCTCCATAGAAGACCCATTCTCTGGCCTTCTAACCATGCAGGAAAGGAAATCATGAATAATACTCAAGTGAAGCTTAAAAATTTGGAATGGGTGTATACTCCTTTTAGGAGGAGTCTTTTCTTGGAAGAACAGATCCAAAAATCTATCATAAATAAAAAGGAAAAAAAAAATACTTCCCTTCCCTTAACACTTGGATTATGTAAACCATATGTACGGTAACTTGTAGGGGACAGTGTAACATCTGTAACAATTCCCAAAATGAAAATAAAAGCAAGTACAAAATAAACCAGACATGGGACAAAATGAAAAGGTAAGAAGACTTCATTAAAACTGCATCCATGGACGGCACAGCAGGTCAATTTTAGTCACATCTTTCTGTCCTTTCTCTGTTAGAGAGTGCCTTTGGGCAGGTTACACTATTATACTACACTTCAGGTCTCTCACCTCAATTCTTTTTATATATATATATATTTTTTTTTAATATATATATCCATTATATATCCATTCATGTCTTTGCAGTGACTATAACCAGACCACCATACTTTTAATATATATATACACATGCACACATGTATATTTAAAGCTACAGCCGTACTGTACTGATAGAGCACTGCTATAAGCTTCAATTCTTTTTATCTGCAACCAGAGAAGAATCCTGTCTCTCCACCTGCACCATGCAAAACACAGGGACAAAACAAGGCGGAAATATCAGCCTCAGATACAGCTGCAGGATTTGGCTTATACCATGTTTTGCATTTCATTGAGTTGCCATTTCTTTGTCATGCTTTGAATGAGGACATTTTCCAAGCATATTGATACCCATTGCCCCATTCCCAAAGTGCAGCCCCAGACAAGCACACATTTTCATGGCAACGAGTAGATAGAAATGGCAGGTTTTGTATGCAGAGCCCCAGGGCACATACTAGGCTATAGGCACTTTACAAAGAAGCTTCACAAAAAGCAAAGAAGAAAAAATAATTGGACTCAAGAGACCGCTGTGATCTAGTATATGCACTTCCTTTAAATGCTTACTTCACTGCAGCTGGGCAGAGACTTTGAGTCCAAAAACACTGAAGACATGAAGAGTAAACATAGCAGAGGTACTGTGAAGCCATAAGGCTTCAATAATGTCTCTAAAATTATGTGATACCTTTGCTGGAGGAGCACTGCTGTTAACAAGAAATTGTGCCATGGAGATATTGTTGTTCATAGCTCCAACTAACTGTTCCTGCCCTGCAGCACAGGAATTCCTAGAACTTGTAATATGTTATCCAAACTACAGTAATGGCAGCAGCCTTTTTTTTTTTTTTTAAAAACTGCTTATTTGGAATTTAGATTTACAAGCTGCTTCTGTATAACGCCTCATAAGGATATTTGTGTTATGGGATAGGAACACATTCCTTATAGTAAAGTTTAATCTTTTCCCAGGACAACTTGTGATGAATCCATAAAGGCATTCAAACTGGGGGAATAATAAAGTAGTTTCTTCTAACATCAAAGCACTTGGCAAACCAGTATTTTGTCATTTAAATATTGTTAAAAGAAAACAATATTTTCCTTTTCCTAGAATATATATTTTAGAGAATTCTAACCGATCTCTTCACAGTGAATTGACAGGATTTGGCTTTAAACACATCAGACCAAGTTTATCTCCTCTTTCTACCTCACCTCTAGTTAACACATGCCTAACAGTCAGCCACATCTGACAAACATAATAGGTGAAAAAGTAGAAGATTCCAGCTTGCGACCAGTAACAAACAAGAACACTGCACTTACTCCTTGAGCATTTCAAAGATCTTATGCAAACCTCAGAAACTTTTGCAATTTCCCGTTTTGTCTTCCCTTGTTTTTTTGTTTTGTTTTCCTGTCACAAGTGTCAATTCAGACTAATAAAAAGGTCTGTAATAAAAAGAACATTAAATGCAGAACACCTGAGTAACTCACATATGTTATACATATATTATATATTTTGTGTGCACATGCATGTGTACCTATCCCATAGATATCTGCTGTAGCATAGCTACAAAAGAAGCTTGTAGCCACATTATGCACTCTTGCAGACAAGAATTCAAATGTGCAAGGAACAGTGATTTCTAACTCATTGAGCTGTGATGGCATATGCATCCTAAAACTGATACAGCTATACCAAAACAAAGAGCTTTATAGTGAGTGCCTATTTCATACAGAAAACTGGCTTGCTATGTAAGTACAAAAACCAGCTTCGGTGGTATGGCTGTGTTCATCTCTCTTCTGCTGTAACGTGACATTCTTACTTTAATGAGGTGTTCCTACTGTAGACCTGGCCAAGCACATGCTCTAACAGTTCATCAGAAATCTTGTTGAATAGTAGCCATTTCATACTAAAACAAACAAGTTTTTAAATATTTTTTAAAGCTACAGTCCTACTTAACATACATGCTCTTCTTGTGAAAAGGCAAAAAATAAATCAAATGTTTTTTTTTTCTATTTTTAATATAAATGAAAACCAAACATGAACCAAAATTATTTTCTATCCTTATAAATACTATTATTCAGTTTAATAATAATAAATAATAATAGTAATAATAATAATAATAAAACCTGACAGAAGGTACAAGCCACATTATGAAAACCAAAACCAAAACCCAGTAAAATTCCAGAGAAAAGCAGAGAACTGTGGACCGCAAATTTAGACTAACACGGAAACAAGCTCATCATGGCTCTGATATATACACGCCTTAGCAAGCTCCCAGCAGATATCAACATTTTGAAAGCAGGCTGCAAGTTGTTTCATGCAGTTTTGTTGGTTCAGGCTCCAGCTCTCATTAAAGTGTGGCTTATATACTGTTAACTAAAGTGCATTTGATGGTGTCATTGTTCTTTGAAGGAAAAAGATCAGTGAGGGGCATTAACCAACAAAAATTCGTTCCACCATGTCCATTGTATCTTTTGTTTGATTATGTATTTAGACTACATGCTATGAGGCTATGAGTAGATGCAGATTGTAAACCACCACACAGATTCACAAAAATAGTAAGATCTATCAGTCCAGAACAGGACAAATAACCAGTCTTAACCACTATACTCTTGACTCATTCATACAGTGAAACACACAAAAATGTAGTGGTTTTGTTTGTTTGTTTTTGTTTTGTTTTTTTAAAGTTAAAACTGCACCCAAGTGACCCTAGGTCAAATTAAGCAAACACAAAACACAAGTGGTTTCCAGTTCCCCAGTCAGGTGTACTGCGAGGTTGGGTTTACTGGTATACATGAAAGAGAGATGAAGACAAGATAATAAAACCAGGCCAGAGGCAGCTTTATAATTTCCCAAATTGCATACTTACTACCTGTGTGTTTCCAAGCCCTCTTACAGAAAAACCTCAGTACTTGTATGAGGAAGCTCATGATATATTCATGGAACTGTTTCCTTATTCCCTTGTACATTGATGCCCATAAATTGTCTCATATCTTCCATATAGGATCCAAGTTTTGGGGCACCAACTTCTCATGTTGTGCTTGCAGAGCTCAGTGACGTTCCTCTCTGTTACATGGAGCAACCACACTAATCTGTCATCTGATGCACCGCTTGCTAGCTGTGGATGTTTGCATATTTGCCCTGAGATTTATAGGGTTCAGATCAGGACACGCTGGGGAGGCATTAGCCAAGTGCTGGGAAGGAAGAGCTCTGTCAACAGTGACACATCCACATCTGACAGGGAACACTTCTCCTTGAAAACATGGACGGGTTTGTTTGGTTTCGGCAACCCTATTTAAAGCATGCACTGGATCAAAGTGGAAGAGTGCCCAGGCTGCCTCAGCTGCATCTCAGCCATGCAACAACTGTTACCATCTTTCACCTTCATCTACTGGAGTTTCTGTATAGCTCATCACTTGTAATATAGCCAGGATTAGACAAAAGATTGTACTTACTCAGGAGAAAGTGCTCTTGGAAATCATGCTCACCAAAAGCATCAGGAAAAATGGCTGGGGGTCAGGCGATGCAATGGGACTCCTGGTTCTTCAGTGAATGTAGACTTAAGTGTCAATTTATCCTGCAAACATCTGTTCCTTCCTAACTCACTCAGTATTGAGAGGCTGGGGATAGTAGCTCAGGTTCACTCCCATGTTCCATAGCTGATGTACCTTCCAGACAGGTGCTGGTTGTCATCTCATCATCTCTGAGCCCACAGTCTACAAGCGTGTATTCTCCCACATGTAGCCACTTTTGCACTAATTGCTGTTTAAGGTAGCTGCACAGAGCCATTGAAGAACAAAGACTACACCTACTGGCCTAATACAGTCTAATCAAAGCATTGTTCCTGTTTAAAGGATTTTGCACAAGCCCTCTCACCTGAGGGAATTTCACCTTTGTGTTAGATCCATTTCCAACCAAAAGCACCAAGATTATCTCTTGAAGTCACATAATATGTAAGGGAATAGATATTTGCACCTTTGCAGAACTGGGTCTCAGGTGAAATGTACCCTTAAGTGAATCCTCCAATTTTTTTTAACAACATCTTTGCATTATTCACAACTGATTGTTCGAATGCAGACAGTATTTTTAAGCTAACTTTTCAAAGAATAATAAAACAGGATGGAATATAGAGATCAGATACAGATAAAATAGAAGAAAATAGGTATCAGTTTACCCCCTATGTCAATGTACTCAACCTCCAGTAATGTTACTGTAGAGTGTTCCTAGGTCAACACAGTGCCAATAAATTAGTAATTACAAGGAAACAATTTTAAAGCTAAATCAATATTTCCTTTCAAAATGCTCAAATGCAGCTTATATTTAGCAATACTCAGCATGTACTACAAACCCTTGCCATAATCAACCTCTGTAAACACTGTTTTTACTCATGTTTTTTTAAATAAGTGAATATTTTATAATTAATAAATGTAACATTTATATCATTAATTAATTAATTTGCTTTGCTTTGATAATTTAGGCCACTTATGAGCTTCTACAGCATAGCATCGCATCTAAGGAAATTAATTTGATTTGAAATATAAGACCTGCTTAATCAATGTTAATCCACCATCACTGACCTTTTCTGAACACTAAATTGTATTGAATCCTTTCATTCACGCAAGGTTAGAAGCCAAATGCAGACCGAAAATAATGAAAAAGCATCACATACTGGAAACTGATAGAGCTTCACTAATGAAAGAAAGTACACAGGGTATTGGGGTATATTCTCTGACTAAGCTGTCAAATAGGTACTAAATAGACACTATTCAAAAAAAAGATTAACTATTAACCTTTCATTATTACTAGATATCGAGAAACAAGGCATCTTTCATATTTCAACCTGCTTAAACTGTTATTTTCAAATCTCTATAAAAGTCATCCACAATTTGAAAAGCATCTTAATACCAAACAAAACCAATAAGCTTTGCACAGATTTGGCATCTTCTTCATATTTGTCTTGAATTCTTATTTAAAAAAAAAAAAAAAAAAAAGCTGGGAAAATCTGGCTGCTTTTTGACCATTTAGATTCACATACAATGTTCAGAGCAGCTGGAAAGCCCTAAGCAGCACATGAAACACTGGGGACACCTTGTCTATGCATGTATGTGGGGACTCACACAAGCACCAGTGCATTTCTCTAAATCATGCAGAACCATTAAAACATACAGAAGCAGTAAAAAAGACTCCTCTTCTGAAAAAAAAATAAAATAAAATAAAAAACAAATAAAAAAAAAAAAGACATTGTTCCTCCAGCTTTCCAAAGCTCAACAGTTGATTCTATCAGCTCTTTGATAAATATGATGCTATATAAAACTGGGGCTCAACCCGAAAGCCTGGTGGAGCCAATATAAAGATGCTCATCAGCTCCAGCAGGCACTAGATCAAGTTCTAGCTGAATCTGAATAAACTCAAATGCCATGGGACATGGAAGGCAATGCTCTGGTGCCATCTTCCAGCCCCCAGTGCTTTTGCTCAGGCTCCAAAACAGAGAAAAAAAATAAGCATAGTTCATCTGCATATGACCATATAGTTAATTAGGGAGCTGATTTCTTGTCTGATGCAAATTCCTTAAAAAAAAAAATAGTTATAATGTAGCATTTGATAACTTTAATGGATAGTAAAGTTAATGTTCATATTCACTTCATGAGGTTGATATGCCTGTTCTATTAATAACTGCTTAAGTTACTAATGCATGTGTAAAAAGTATGTTCCTAGCTTTAAAAAACAAATATGCTTCTGTATTTTTTTTTCCCCAGCATACATTAGGTAATGTGAATTCCCAATGTTGTACAGTCCACCGTAAGCACACCACATACTCTGCTGACTAGAAACAAACACTTGCCTTGTGTGCTGGTCAGCTTACCGTTGTATTCATCATCTCACTTTAAAATAATAGTAAAAATATATAAACTTCCAGTCTTGATTAGAAAATCTTCCAAAAACAAAAGGATGAGAAGCAAAGCTGAACTATTTGTCTGAGTTTGCAAACAGGCTTGAAGTCCTCTGACAATGGAAAGGGATGGGACACAACAGATCTCATCAGTGCCACCAACTACCCCTGTGACACAAGCACACAGCAGATAACGGGCAGGCTTGGAGCACCGCTCACTTCTCAACAATGTTACATGTGTCCCCAAAGGCAAGAGAGCATTGCAGGGCAGGAAGCGGGTGAAAGCACAAACTGTGTAGGTTTGTGCAGAGTGTGTTATTTCACAACAGCCAAGGCACTGGGAAAGAAACCAAAAAAGAAAACAGAAACATCCCTCCCCTCCCCAACCCCCCCAACTCCTCCTTCAAGCAGCAATTAAGGTGCAGTTTCATACTCAGATGCTTACTAATTAAATTACAGAGTGGAAGTAAGATTTAAGACCCAAACTTGTCCTCTCATCCCCTACTTAAGTCTGTCAGTCAACTTCAGTTTCCTATGACCATGAAATTGTTCAAGTTCATGTATTAATTGGAAAAAAAAAAAGAAAGAAAGAAAGAAAGAAAGAAAGAAAGAAAGAAAGAAAGAAAGAAAGAAAGAAAGAAAGAAAGAAAGAAAGAAAGAAAGAAAGAAAGAAAGAAAGCAGAAAAACAAACAAAAAACCCTCTACATACATCAGCATGCCTCTATTTATACCAAATCTGAAATATCTAAAAAAGGCACGAGCACAGGAATAATAGCTACCTGGAAAGGAAAAAAATATTCTCACAATCTCAGTATAATTGCTTTCTTCTATCTGCACTTCTACTTTATCTCAACAGCAGTTTTATTTTTATATCAGTCCTATAACCAATTGATCTTTCATGTACCTGAAACTGTGAAACAAAGACAGATGTATGTCTCTGACGACGAAAGAAAAGCATTAAGTTTTAGCTCCCAAGTGCTACTAAGACTTGTTTCAGCAGAAGTTTTCCAGTGCATTTTTATCTTCTTGCAGTTAAAATCTAGTCATTCCATTAAAAAAAAAAAAAAAAAAAAGCTCCGTATGAAGGGATATACTAAAAGCTGTCCTAGAAATCCCAAGCACTGACTACATATCAACCAACTGCATTATCTGCATGGTGAGGAGCTCACCTATGATAAAGCTTCTGAAACCATTTCAGCAGCAACCAAAAAGAACTGCAGCAAATCCACTCCCACCCAACTAGGAAATGCACATGTTTTACTGATGCTAGTAAAATAGGAAAAAAAAAAAAAAAAAAAACAACCAACACAACTAATTCCCAAATTATCAAATGCAATCTTACCTTGGTCCAGTATTCAGACATACAAAACTTTGCCCATGCTTCATAGTATAAGAAATATACAGTCATTTTACTGAGAAATATCAGCTCTGGGCTTTAAAGTTTTTGCATCCACAGAGATATTCTATGATTTGTCAAATAACTCATCACCATTTCTCAGGAGTAAATATGCTTAGAGATTTTTCCAGCTAAAATTTTCATTGCAAGTGAAAAATAATTTAACTCAAAGACACCCTTATATACTTATTTTCTGTTTTTGTTTGTTTGTTTGCAAGCTGTCTTCTTGCAAATAGTGTGTTTCATAAAACCTCTGTCTGATGTGCACATACAGAACAGCTTTGTAAATCCAGCCAGATACTTTCTGTTGAGCCACACCAGCCTGCCTGTACTCCAAAATGGCAGCCTCATCTCTGCTTGTTGCTATGGCCACGCCATACGTCAGGGCTTGCACTTTTTTTTTTTCTTTTTTTTTTTTCCCCAGCCCTGTTTGTTTATGACAGGCCTAGGTGCTTCCTATTATGGTGCCTGCATCAGCGCAGTGTGTGCTCGCAGCAGCTGCTGAGGCGATCAAAATGCAGCAGGGGACAGAGATGCTGAGGAATCCGAGCATGCTCACTGCAGAGCTGTGCTCCAGGGCCGCCTCAAGAAACATTAAACAGCCTACAAATACTGAGCACAGGTTTGGCCGGAAAAGCCCTTTCGGTGGCAAACATTGAACACAGCTCAGCTAAGGCTGAAAAGGGAGAATCATAGGGAGATACGTGTTTTGAAAGCAAAATAAATAAGGCATTTTGCAAGATCTCAAACACCTGTCCTTCTGCCTGGTTCTCAGATGCTGCTACTCAGCATCAGAGACGCAAGCATTTTAATTCACATAACAAGAGCACAGTAAAAATCTGATCCTCATTAACTTTAAATGTCAATTTAATATTTTGTAACTTATTTTCATTCCTCTTAGCTACAATAGGGGAGGGAACTGAGGCTGTATAGTTTGGAGAAGAGGAGGCTGAGGAGAGACCTAATTGCTCTCTACAGCTCCCTGAAAGGAGATTGTAGCAAGGTGGGTGTCAGTCTCTTCTCTCAGGTGACAAGTGGTTGGACATGAGGACACAGCCTCAAGTTGTGCAAGTGAAGGTTAGATCAGATACCAGGACGAGTTTCTTCACAGACAGAATGGTTAGACATTGGAATGGAGTGCCCAGGGAATTGGTGGAGTTGCCATCCCTGGAGGTATTTGAGAAGTGGCACTTAGGGACGTGGTTTAGCAGTGGACTAGGTAGTGTTAGGTTGATCGTTGGACTTGGTGATCTTGATGGTCTTTTCCAGCTTAAATGAGAGATCCTATGAGATACTGAATATCTATGAGATTCTATGGGTACTGAAAACATTTTCGTTGCTTCGTGTGTACTTGGAGGGGAGGTCAATTTGTGCATAGGGAAAACATAGCCAAAACCAAAGGTATAGTAAGTCTCATACCACCCACCTATCAGTTCTAATGCATCAGGGTTCACACCCACTCTATGGTAGGAAACTAAGTCACCGATGGTATGTTTGTGGCAAATAAAGTTTCTCAACAGTAACTAAGCACTTAAATAGCCAAAGAATGGTAATACTGCTGACATACTGAAGAACATGAACCATCTGCAAGCCTAGGGGTAATTAAGCCAGTATCATCCTTCAGACCATGTACAGAAGCATACGGCAAATCAAACCTTTCTTCTCAAAAAAAAAAAAGTTTTAAAATATATAAACATATTCAAATATTCCTTGTATTTATCATTATTTATGACAGCCCCAATAAAGTTCGGCAAATTTCAAGCACAGAAAATACAGCTCTGAAGACTGAATGCATGAAAAAGTCTACTTTCTAGTCTTTTGTGCCCATTTTTCATTAAAACATGATCAGATATGCTCAAGTCCACAATACCTATTTGGCAGCCTGCTTTTCAGTTGTTTCTGTTCTTCAAATTCTTCCTTGCTCTATTGTTGAAACACCAATATCTTGCTATTTCTTTAGTTCTACACTAACCCCTATTATGCCTTCTCTTTGCCATTCTTTTCTATTGGAGTTACACCACTTTTCCAGTGTCCCTAGGATGAAGTTTGTAAGAAAGTCCTCTAAAGAGCACAGCCAAAACGCCAGCTTGGGTGTTTACCCTTTCTTTGTAGAAACCAGCTCTGAAATCTAATGACTGCTTCCCTGGGTCAGCAAGTACACATGAATCATATCTTCACTTAGTGAAAATCACTGTTCATTTAGACCACCCTTTCAAGATGCAGTGGGTGGCTGATGTATTATGAAAATCATTGTTTATGCATATAAGAAACACTTCATGGTGAGCTACCTTTTAGTTTACATTTTATAGAGCATTTATGTAATGGTACCTTGAGAAAAAGTAAGAAAGAATATTTGGCTCCTTAATTTCTAGCAATTAAAATAGCGTTTTCATTACAAATTGGTGCAGTGCTGCCTTCATGAATCTTTTGACTGGTATCAGCGTACAAGATAAAGGCATTTCATGATTAAATTCCACCTTATCACTTCAAGGGAAGGTCAGTGGTCTCCACTTTAAACTTGATTTCTGGTACACAAAATTGAAATAAAATACAAAATACCAATAGTTAGTCATGTTGTTCTTGCCTATTAGAAAAGACATCTTTGTTACAACTGTTCATTCCAAAATGCCAAAAGCAGTTTAGGAAAGCAATGCTACTATTTCAGCTGGCAGCATAAGGTTGTCTGAGATTCTGGGTAAAATTATCACATTAAGGCTCTACAGTCAACCTTGGCCACAACAAGGTCAGACAGCCTGGTTTAAATATGTTAACTCTTACTTGAACAGGTCCTTTCAATCATATAAAATAATACATTTAAGAAGCTCAGTATCTTTCTATCCATCAAAAAATACTGCTGAGCTAATGTATCAGAGGAATATTACTGATATAGCAGAACGATTATGATTTGCAGCTAACTATAATTTTCCTGTAATCTATACCAGATTAAAGTTAACTCTGCTTTTGTTCTAGTATCTTTACAGGATTTTGAATAAATTGCTTGTAGATTTCTTCAAAAAGACAAGTTTTTGGGAAAAATGATAATGTTTCTAGTTAATATATGGTGCTTATGAATGTATGCAGGCAAAAAATACCATTAACACATACTAAATTAGTGAGGGAGAGTAATGGAGAAGCTTCAAAACCAGCCTAGACTAGTACACATTAAAATAATTGCTGCCTCATTAACACTTTGCCAACATCTAGTGTTGATGAGAGTGGATTGCATTCTGATGTTCTGAAAACACACTAATAAGTGATCTTTCTAACTGGAAAACAATGTCTGTGTGGATGTGTGCTCAGTGAAATCCTGCTGCTGGGCTGTGCCATATGGACACTCCATCCGGACAGCATGACTGAGCACATAACTGTCAAAGCAAGCAGCTCCGAAAGATACTTTCAGTCAGTCAGTGACTATGACAGCTATAAACACATCTTAATCATTCCATCTCAGTTCCCAAACCTGCAAAACAGAAATACTTCTCATCTACGAACACAGTGACATACATGCCATGGAATATCACTGTAGCATAGCATAGGCAATTTTTTTTAAAGCTAACTTTCAGGATAAGTAGATGAAAAAGACCTGTGCTGTTTCACAGGTGAAATGCTATTTCAGAAATTGTAGTTATGTGTTCTGGGCTGTTTTAAGTACATCCATAAGCTGCTTCCATACTTTTTGTATAATTTAGAAACCATCTTGAACTGGGAAAGATGGGCCATTACTATGCAAAACTACACTTGCATATTAATTGCAACTCAGACATTTGTCTGTTATACCAAAAGATGCAAATCAATCAAATTTATCTGAAAGGTCTGCTTCCAGTTTAACTTCCCTTTGTCCTTTTGCTTTGCCTCCCCATCTAAAGCCAATAACAAAAATGCATCAATAAGCCAGCACCCTTTCCCACAGCAATGGCAAGAGCATGTTTAGTTAAACACTCTCTTGTTGAGGAATTTGATAGAAGTGGTCAGTCAGCTCAATTTCATTAGCTGATCATATATTAGTGGCTTACAACTTAATTAACAGAAAAAGCTAGCTGTTTAAATTTTATTTGCAGATAATCTCGTAAACAGGCCCTGCACACCAGCTTGATGCACTGCTGCTCCACTGCTTGTGATTCATGGCAGATATTATCACCAGTGCAGCTCCCCTGCAACACCTGGAGTGGGCAAGCAAAGCCAACAAATGGCAGCACTTGCACAGCAGTGTCTCCCTGGGCTGGACATTCAGATGTCCCACCACAGCCAGGCCCTGCCACCAGCCAGGTAAGGGCAGCCACATGGAAGCTGCAGCTGGTCTGCTCAGAGGCAATAACCAACGTAACGCACAGGTGCTGGCCACCACGCTGCTCACAGTTTCAAGGCAGGATGAGTAGCATTGCTTTCTAAGATGCTTTTTCTTACTTACAAGCAGTTTTGCTGCTACACAGGGAACTGGCTGCAAGAAACTAGAACTGGGATTCATTTCTATTACAGAAATGTTCTCCACATTAAAGGACACATCCATCTGTAACACACTTAATTCTATGGTATGTCTCCTAAATGTGGAAACTTTTGGTAGATGACACCAAACAAAACCCCTTGCTAACGTAACTGAGAGATCAGGATGGTTTCTTAGGGCAGTTTCTTTATGATGCAGAGGCTGGATTGACATTTCAGTTCACACCACATTCATAGTACCAAAACTTTATACGAATGCAGAAGCTGCCTTTTATTGGAAACAAAATAAAATAATAAAAAGCCATCCACTTCTTTCTGAAATGCTTCATATCTTACTGTCTAACCTTGATTACAGCAGTGTACTACAAAAAATTCAATACAGACTTTAAATACTGACAAAAGCCACAAGTAGATAGACACTAATATATTTCACTAGCCATAAATTCCACCATTATTGTTAAGCAAGAAGTTATGAAATATTCATGTGCATGAGGCCTTTTCCAAATAACACCTTTGAAACATTTTGTATTTTATGTAAATGCAATAAAAAGGTACCTTGATATCTTTGTTTTTACTTCATAATTTCCAAATCCTCTACTAGGTTGTGGTTGGAAGTATTTTCTCACATCAAGTCCTACTTATTTACTCAATACTATTTCATCTGTATTATTCCATGCCATTACGCTAAAATGAAAGAACCATTCATGCTGCAGCACTTCCTATAATTGAAGAGGCTACAAAAAGGGCTGTTTGTGTGCATGTATGGGCCATTTGCTTATATTTATGGAAAAAAAAAATTATCAAGTTATAAGTTACTGGAAAGCTATGTAACAATCCAAGAAGAAGCTAAGAAGCTGAAAAGTGTTAAGTCATAGCAAGTTTCAGACATGCATCACTCCTCTTAGGTAGCAGGGAATAGGAGACGCAGAGCTAAATTATTATTTTTTTAAAACTTAAAGTACATACGGAATCTATGAGATTAATGGTTACTGACTTGTTTAATGCCTTGAAATGCTACTTTGTTCTTTGTATTTGCCATTATGGGTCAAACCTAGGCCCCCAGGTTTCTAAATCACAAGTGCCTGCTCATCGTATCCTGGGGTGGCCAACATTTGCCATTTCTGCACAAGGAGAAGGGGTAATTCTGAACCCAGACATTTAGCCCGATGCACCACACTTGTTTTCATCTCTCTCAGCAATAAACCTACATCTCCAAAGATGCAGGTGTCTCCAAGAGACCTGCAACACCAAAACCCCCTCTTCTGTCCTCAGAGGAACAAGGCCTTTCATGAATTTTCCTCATTTGACACCAATCTAACAGCCTCTAGGGAGGCAGCACACATTGGCACCTATCAGATTCAGCCACTACTGATATGATGTCACTATTTCATCCCCTCATTTCTGAGAAGGTGGATGTGTTCATAAGCGATAAGGGCAGCTGGGGCAAGGCATCTGCTGGAGAACAAGCTTCAGCTGCTATCTCATTCTTTCACCGTGGCACATCTTTGCACAATATACGCAACTAAGTGCTATCTCCTTTATATAAATATACCTCACTCATCACTGCAGTTGCCTGAGGGCAAGTTTTCTGTTCTCCAGAAGCATGAGTAGTCTGACATAGGAGCAAGTAAGGTTGCTCCAGAGGAACAGCACTCCAGCCCAGAGGTCTTAAAATTTGTGTGTGCTGGCTTCAGACCATGAAAAGGCAGGAGAGTATCTGGGAAGGAAGTTCTTCCTTAACTCCACAGTCCTCTTCCTTTTCTCCTATTATGAAGTGCAAGAAAACTGGTGCCTAATTATGCATTAATTCAACTTCCCGTTCAACACTTTATCAGGATTCTTTTACTCTGTCACTGTGCAAATTGAAATCTTTGATGAATAAAAATTTTCCTTACGTTGTACACAAACAAGCTTTTCCTTGATAACAGCTGCCCCTTACTTAATTGTAATCTTCATTAGAAGTAGCACTCTAAAGCGCTAACCAAATCCTCGGATTTTCCTAGAAAGGTCTAGAAACGTCAAGAGCCAATTAAACCATCATGTCAATGAGCCAAGTGTGATGGCATTGCCAGACATTATATAAGAGGACTGTCACACAATAAACCCCATCAAGTTTTTTCCATCTGCTTATCTGCCCTCTTTATGTCTGAGAAGCAAAGCACAGGTCTTGTCTGCTTTGCAACAATTTAGTCATGATAGCAACAAATTTTTTTCTACTCATTTCCAGCATGTATTTTTCATGTGCCATAACTGAAATGCAAGAGAATGACTGATGTTTAAATCCTCGTAAATGGATATGATAACATTATCCTTTCCCTTAATTGGAAACAGGTCACTCTAATCGGTGACTATGACAGAAGAGGATACAATTTTACTCTGGCTGAGCTTTCACATTTGGAAAAAGCATTGCAGAAAAATTATACTCCTACATATGAAATGGAATTTCTGAAGATAAGCTTCTAAACGGGTGACAAACCAGTCACCAAAGTTGACAGTGACAATTCAAAAAAAAAAAAAAAAAGCCACTAAAAACTAGCCCATTAATAAAAGATTGAGCCAGAGACATTAGACATTTTTATTAGTACTAGCTCATCCAGACTCCTACAAAATTGCCATCCAAGCTTTTCCACAGAAGAAGACAAAGATAAAACAAGGATGCAGGCAGCAGGGGCTCTCCTTTGTGGCTGGGACACCCATCAGTGGTAAAACAAAACTTCTGTTTGAACCATGATAGGAAATGTATATATAGTCCATTATTTCAACTAAGTAATTAGTTTAACTTCACTCTTTCCCTGGATATTATGTTAGTTGGCTCCCAGTTGCCCATGTGAGCCTTTTAATGTTGTAGAGCAGGAAAGGAAAAAATACTTTGCAGCAGCAGGAAGATGTGATTATAAAACAGCTCAAATTGGCAGGAGCCATCATGAGAGAATGTGAAAAAAAAAAAAAAAAAGAAGAAAGAAAAAAAAGGAAAAAAAGAACAATAACTGAGCAGATTACGTTGTCTGTTTCCTTCATGCCTAACTTTCATTTACACTAAATGTTTACAGCTTGGAAACTGTATTTAAAACAAACAAACAAACAAACAAAAAATCATTAGGATTATGATCTAAGCATAAGTAATGGGTATATGACAATAAACATATACCAAAACACCACTAACATCTGCGGTCAGTATTACATTAGTGTAGTCTTTGGAAGGTAGCTGGTAGATAACACTTCACTTTGGGCATCTTCACAGCACTCAAAAATTCCAAGAGGGTTTTGAAATACTGTCTGTCACTAGGAACAGTTTGTAAATAGACATTTGTTTTAATCTGGGAGCATTTTAACACACTGGTGTACAAATTGAACAACTATAATAAAGGTCTTCTTTTAAAAAGTATTTTCAAATTCTTTTTTTGATTAGCACGGTCATACTACATGAAACCTAAAAATTGTTAGCTTTGATAACTACAAAAGCTTCCTCGAGAAAGGAAGTTTATATAGCAGGAAAGGAACCTCTGTCACAACCCTTACATTAATCTTAAGTGACCTCTTCCACACTCCTGTTTGTGACCAGTTACTAGCAAATCCTGAAAAAAAAAATAATGCTGTAAACTGTAGCAAACTTAACATTGAAACAAAAGCAACACAAATTGCTTTTTTTCCATGTCTAAATTCAAATACTCAGACACCCCCAGAGCATTGCACTGGAGGTGTTTGCAAAAATCATGATTACAGAAGTGAAAACATACTTTTGCATATCAGTTTCATTATAAGTATTACTCCACGTTTGACTAACCTACAATTAGTGCTGTCCAGCAGAAAGTGTTTGCTGCACCTTTGTATTGGCTGTCATATATACATTTATTGTCTGTCACAGTAGTAATTTCAAGTCCAGATACAGAATCAGACACTTAAACTGAAGTTAAGAAATCACAATCAGCAAGGCACAATCAGTAGGCACATAAAAACCGTGTTTTAAAACAGAGACACTACTGACAATTCAGTTCGTAAGAAACTGTTGCAGGTTAGCATCTCTGGAAATCAGAACATAGAGGCAACTGACTATGCGCTGGGATCCTACCCTTAGTGATCCAAATTGCTAAAGCATTTCCTAATTAATTTCTTTCAATTCAAATAAATACCACTTTAAAAACAAAAAGACTCATAACAAAACAAAACAAAAAACACCAACAATGATAGAGCCACAGTCCACAGATATTAGTCAATATTAACAGTACATGGCATGGAAAATAAGAAATTAGTCTCCAAACATGGAAAACATTTTCATCTATTTTCAAAATTTAAAGTGCTCATTTGTTTTCTAGTCTCTGAGCCTAAAGATCTTACAGGTTTTCTGCACAGGTAAAAGGACAAGAAACTTCCTGTGTTTTTAGTTAAAAAACTGGGATTCTGTAGATAACACCAACTCCAGAAGCTGGTAATTTAAGCGAGCACAAGGTACTGTAAAAATCGTAATAACGTAATAACAACTGATAATGCTTTTAAATACAGCATCTTTTCGAAAAGGGATTTATCAACA
The DNA here is from genome assembly GCF_964035555.1 of Netta rufina. Classification (NCBI taxonomy): domain Eukaryota; kingdom Metazoa; phylum Chordata; class Aves; order Anseriformes; family Anatidae; genus Netta; species Netta rufina. The sequence continues at coordinate 16,597,622 of NC_140126.1, forward strand.
ACCTACGCCTATGGGTGCATCATGGCCCTAATCCACCTGTTACTTCATGCGCAATGCCTCTCCGCCCTTGGAAAGCTCCTTATCACCAGGACAGCTGGACATGGGGCATCTTCTGGATTTTACAGTGATCCCAGTATAACTTCGTCAGCCAAGCACTGTGGCTGACTTCCCATGGAGCTGACCCATAGTACACTTTCAGTTTTCAGGGTTGCACTTACTGTCATAACACGCCAGGGCTCATCCCCTGGGGAAAATGCGCCATGCCTCCTGGTTCAAGCACTTTTAAGCAGGGGGAAGACAAAAAAGGATCTTTTCATCTCTCTGTATCACCTTACTTTCAGTCACACAAAGCTGTGAGCTGGCACATCACTGATTACTACTAACTGAGTACCAGAAGCATCTAAACAAAATAAATACGCTCGGATTGGGGTATGCCAAGGCAAGTCCTACACAAGCATCACCGCAGTAAGGGGATTCCACTAGGATGCAGTGGTTCTGGCTGCCCGCTCGCCACCCAGGAGAGGGATCAGAGATCAGAACTGGCCTGCTTCAGGCATTCAGGACATGTCATATTGTTTCTTCTCTGTTACTTTGTACACTGCTATGGCAGCCTTTGCATGTTGGTCAAAAGCTCATACATGATGCAGAGCTCACCCCTTATATCTCACACAAGTTCATGTAAATACGCAAAGCTAAAATGGATGAAAATGTTGTTATATTCAAAAAGTGTGGGGTGTACATAAGAGAAGTAGCTGAGAATCTGGGGTAAAAGGAAAAAAAAAAAAAAAAGACAAATTATTTCTTAAAGAAACTCATATAAGGGGAAAGGAAAATATAGTGAGAAAACATGTTATGTACCTACAGCGTTCCTTCTCTTGATTTTCTCTAGAGAACATGCTTTTCTCTATTGAATCTGCTTTGGCAGGGGGGTTGGACCAAATGATCCCTTGAGGGATCATCCCTTGATGATTCCAACCCCTACAATTCTATGATTCCGTGATTCTCACCTGATTTTGCAGGAATTTTTCATGGTATAGAGGGCTAGGTACCTTCGAATATTCCTGATGGACTTAATTCTATTTCCTCAGCCTTGAGAATGGTTTCTGTTCTTCAGGCTTCAACATAAACTAATATAACTCCACTTACATATGTGCTTTACAGAGATGTTGCAGTTTGCAGTTACATTAAGATATGAGGTGCTGTCTCTCAAAACTGGGTATGTTTTCATACTCAAGAGTACCATGATTATTTAGAACAATCTGTTTCACACCTAAAAGTAAAATTCTTCTGCACTGAGTTTTCTTGCATTATTACATGGGCTCACTTATTTATATGCAAGATTGTTCATGTTACGACTAATGGCTTTTTTTTTCTTTAACAGTAAAAAAAAAAAAATAAAAAGCCCTGAAAGACATCACAGAGATTCTTATACAAGGTGGAAAGATTTCCCAAAAATGGGGATAAAGGTACATCTCAATGACTGAGTATGACCTCCAAAGCTGTGCAGTGGCAATACAATATAGTAATAGCAGACTCTTCCTAAATACTGCAATATGAAATTATACATAGCAGCTAAGTGCCTTAGACATGTCCATCCATATTTGATAGATCAAGCAGACTAAGGTCCTACATTGCTGTGACGCCAAATTCCAGTTTTGATGTAAAACTCAGCATCATTCTTACTGACCTTCAGATTAACTCTGACGACTAGGTCTTAGACCACACATTACTGTGTGGTCTGCATGTTATGTTTGAAATTACAAGATGACAAACTTTCTCTGAATCACATTTTCCTTTTCATTTGAATAAATACATGTGAAGAGTGTTTATTCTGTAATCTACAGCAAACAACTCTCTAAGTAGTTCAAACAAATACAAGCAAACTAGTGTTAGATGTAGCACCTTTGTATTTTCTTAAAGATATGAAGCAGTCATCATGTTGTATGTTAAAAATAGGCCCTCTTTTAAGAAAAATGTGAGTATATATGGGAGAGCTTGAGTAGAACTGATTAGTAATCGTTTTTATCTTATTCTTCATTGTTCGTAAAATATACCAAATGCCAGTTTTAGGGAGGTAACAAATAAATACCTGAGGTCTGTCCCCGGTCTTGTGAAACAGTGGTGATGGAGACACTACAAATAGGGGAATTGACAGATGTTCAAACTTCACAGTAAGGCAAGATCAGACCCCAGGCATGGGTCTGACCTTACTCCCTTTGAAAATAATGTAAATTTTACCACTAGATTCAAAATGCTGAAATGAACTCTGAAACTCTTGACTTTGTATCTTGATGGCACATACCCAGTATGTCTTGAATAATTAGATCTTTCAACTGGCAATAAAATCTGAAAATGGTTCTGAGAATAGGGCAATGCCAAGCGGGTAACTCTTAATAATGGAGATTTAATTGCTGCCAAAAGTCTCTGAAGACTTGAGAAGCAAAAGGCATGACAAAGAAGTAAACTGGTTTTATTACAGGACAAAACCACACTACAGTGCGAACAATCCACATCTTACCCACAGGCTGAGTTGAACATGAGCTCAAAAGCAGACAAGAAGAAATAGCAGATGTTTGGTAAGGGCAATCAAAGGAAGGCAGCAGAATTTAAAAGGGCATAAGCTGAGACAAAATACTCTCAACATTTTTTTGACTTTCAAAAATCCTAATTGCAACTAAAAGGGCTGTAAAATATAGCTGCTAAACTACAAATCATGAGCGGCTTTTACAGACGTAAGTGAGGCAAGAAACAGCCCATTTATTTGCTATAATTAAAACCTTCTTCTCTCTTATTGTACATGTAGCTCCACAAATACTTGGAATATCTGTTGATGACAAATGCAAAAAATACATTCTGAAGCAAGACAGCAGGCTTATTAACTTGGCTTCAGCAATTAACACCAGAAATGTAGCAGCTACATGTTGCTCGTAAACCAAAATCATGAAAGAAAGTGTATGCATGAATGTTGTACATGCTAACTCTTGAAACTGCAAAACAAAGTTTTCAGTCACAGCAGAGCCCAGCACACGTTCCCTGGATATTCTGAAATTTGATGAAGTGAAGTGCACTTGGTCTCGGGAACACACCTCTGGGTCTCAGTATCTATCATGACTGTTATAATTGCACGCCAGTTGCGCGTGTTCATCCCTACCAAACTGTCTTAGGAAAACTGGTGGCCTTACTGCTGACAAATACATTTAAGTCTGTATCAGTCCTGGAACTGAGAACTACTTTTGCCACCTCTACACAGCACTACTTTCTACATGCTTCTCTAGGAAAGAGCTCTTGTTAATAGTGGGATGCGTGTGAGAAGAACGAGCAACTGAACATCGCCAGCAGTAAGAAACAGTCTCTTCTGGTTTAGACATTGCAACACGCAGCGAAAAGGCATAACTTTCCAAGTCCAAACGCCCGCATCACTTTCACCATTTGTCCCCAGGGTCTGAACAGAGCTGCCTGTTTAAAATGACCAACGCTATCCCTTCGGGAGCACCACAGCAGGCTTCCTCTCTGCCCGCGGTGCGCCTCTCGGGCAGCGCATCCCCTCGGCGGGCAGCCCTGGGGCTCCGCCGACCCGGTGCCGCCGTCCCACGGCCGGGGACACGCCGGCTACCCCCGGGACTGGGACCAGAACCGGGACCAGGACCGCTAATGGGACCGTGGCATCCCCATCCCCGCACCACTGGCATGCGTCGGGCGTGGGCTCCTACCTTGTTCGAGGCCATTTCGCTGACGGAGTGCCTGGTCTGCAGGGTCTCCAGCTGGTCCAGGCACCAGTCCAGCTCCTCCAGGGTCTCGCTAGCCAGCTTTTGGTAGGCCTCCTCTGCGAAGAGATAGGGAAAGGCGTACTCAGTCCTCAAGCGCTTCACGGGGCTAACAGCGAGCTGCAGCGCGTCCATCCTGCCGCGGCCGCCCGCTCCCCGCTGCCCGGTGCCGGCACATGGGTGCTGCTCCTTCATATTGCCCCGGCCGCCGCCCGGCTCCGCTCCCCCTCGGGGCCCGCAGCCCCCGCTGCGCTGCGGCCGGCGGCAGCGGCGTGTGCCGGGCAGCGAGCACAAACTTCCCCGCTCCGCCCCGTGTCGTCCCGGGGACGCGTGTGCCGCCCGCAGCACCGCCTCCCGGGGCCGTTCGCGGAGCTCCGCGGGCGCTCAGCGGTCGCCCCGTCCCGCCCTGTCCCGCCCCGTCCCGCCCCGTCCCGTCCCGGGGGCAGCCCCCAGCCGCAGCCCCGGTCCCCGGCCCGGCAGCGGGGAGGCGCAGGCAGGGCTCTGAATCAGCGCCGTTTCCTGTTTTCCTCGCTCCGCCGACGGGTGCCGGCTGCCCGAGGGGACCCCCGCCCCGTCCCCGTCCCAAAAGGGCGCCTGGCCGGAGCGGAGCAGCCAGCTGCCAGGGCTCAGGTGCTGCAGGCTCAAGCCCCACGGATCGCGTGTATCCGTGCGTACGTATGCACAGAGTATCTAACACATGTTGGCCCTAAGTGAAAAAAAAAAAAAAAACAACAAGGATGGTAAAAGTTTTGGAAGGGGACCCCACGTAGGAAACGGACCCTCGGTAACATTTCGATCATGACTGCCTTGTGGCACCTGACCTAAAACTTGCAGAAGTGACCCACACGCAGGGAAAGACGTTTCCTTATCAGCTGCAGGAGATCTATCAGTATGCAACTAATTACAGAAAAATAATCCCGTGTCTAGGGGTGCAATCTCACCTACATAGCCTGACTTTTTTTTTTTTTTTCTTCAATATATCTAGGGAAAATGCTGCTCTGTACTGAACCAAGAGCTCAGTGCGTTTTAGCCTGGACATGCCGTCTTTGCATGCGCTGTATCTGAAACATGAAGTTTTGAAACTCCTGGCACTCATGGTTCTGGATCAGTTACATGCAAATGTAACACCATGGTAGAGAAATGTTTGTTCTGTGGGCTTGTTATTCCCATCCAAAACATCTCCCTCAATTTGTTCCACACAAAAATAACTTTTTTTTTTTTTTTTTTTCCTTCAAGATATCAGACAAGCAAAAAATCCAGCAAGCAAATTAACTAAAACTCCTTTTACAATAATTCTAGCATGGGCTAGTACCAAATAGCTCATTGCTTTACTGTTCAACATCCAGGATACCTGATTCATATCTTTTTACATTTCAGAGCACATGCTCCAGACCTTTGAGTTCCCTCAAAGCTGTTAAACCTTGCATAATTATAATTTTGAATAATGTCCATTTTCTTTTGGCAAAAGGCAAAAAGCAAGAACAATTTTGGATTGAGATTAACTGGCAAAAGTGCTTAAAGGAAATGTTGCTGTGCTTGCCCACATCAGGATTAATCTGTCACCTCAACAAACACAACACTTACAGACAGTCACCAAAACCCATTCTCACTGAATTGTAGATACTGTGTTTCAAACATGTCATGCTTACTATGCACACTGTATCTGATCCCCATCCCTCCCCCCAAAAAAAAAAAAAAAAAAAATCTCCTGGTAAATAAAATCAGGATTTCCCAGACTATTTAGCCATCAGAAGAGAATCTGTGGCCTGCTGTAATGCAGCAGGCATCACAGCTCACTAACTTCATCCATTATTTTTAAAGAGTGGCAACTGCAGCTAATTATTGGAGGTGGCTAGTATTGACCTCATACTGTAGGTTCCATCGAGATCCATACTAGAAATAGAAATCACTTTGTTTATAATACGTTTGTAATAGTGTGTTGTGTTAAATGCTTTTGATGAAGCAGAAGAGGAGGTTAACATATGCATAGTTATCTGATGACCTTTACAATGATTTCATCGCAGATAACATGCATAATGAAGTGAGGTAAAATGAATCTGTGCAATGCTGTGTTGCTGCTAGCCTGCAGCCTGCCCTTCAGCAGTTTTTGAAAATCAAGTATTGGGAAACTCATGTTTTTCTTCAAAACTAAGCATCATCCTTTCTAATACTTCACAACTAAAAGTGTGAAGTTTTTTTCCAAGAAGTATGAAAACAACAAAATAAACTTGCAGGATGCCATACTTAGGTAAAAGTAACAAAACACTCTGTTATTTTCAAACTTGAACTTCTTGTTATCCATATAGCAATGATATATATTTCCTACAGCACCTTACGTTTCCAAATCTTTACCTGCTACCCACCTGTGCACTATCTTAGTGTACATTAGAGAACAGAATCCAACACCCACAAGCAAGTTCCATCACCCTTAGGAGGATGTTTCTGACAACCTCCTGTTGCTGACTCCCACATTCAAGAATGGGAATGGGGTCCTGTGAGGACCCCAGCTGCCCAATCTGACTTAGGAAACTTCTGATGGCCAGCGGTTTGGCTAAATACCACCAGAAAGACCTACTGGGTTCAGCACCTCCCGCAAGCTCTCAGACTGCAGAACCATCAGGATAGCTCTGTAAACTTAAATGGAAATAAAAGGAACTTTAAACAATGACAAAGTCCTCATCAAGCAAACATCCCCTGCTGCTCCAGCAGTTCTGAAGAGGAGAACTATAAGGGAAGCTTTTCTAAACAGTCCTGAAGCTGTAATTGTGGCCCACACTGTCGTTACACAATGTGGTGGAAAATGTTGTCTAGGTTAACAGCTTTCCAAGTATAACACCTCATCACCACTGCACTAATATATATATACATACATACATATATATATATATGTATATATTTATACGCCATTCAGTTGTTACCACCTCACAATACTGTCTCTGACCTCTGTCTTACCTCTAGGGTAGCACCCTGAAATTCCCAACTAGGACTCATGCACTGATCAGTTTTCTGGCATAAGCACCAGACCAAGCTTTAACTTTTGTAAATCAGCGTTTTTTTTGACATTTAAAAAGTGCTTTTTTGTAACTTATTACAGTGGTTAACACCAGTTGCTTTAAAATTTGCATGCTGCTTCTTGTATGCTTTTAGAAAAAAAAGGAAGTTACAGCAAACGTTCTCTTCACAGTTCACAGATTAATACAAACAATCCCACCACATGTAGCTTTCAGAGTGGTACATAGAAAAAATAAATAAAAAAAATCAAAGGCTAGCAAGATGAACAAGCTCAGACATAAGCATTTGATGCTGCACAAGCATTTTTTTTAAAGGATGTTCTACTGTCTGTTTTTGTAAAATACTTGATTCTTAGCACAACTTCTAATGAAACACCAGAAATAGCTGTGCTTTTATCTGCACCCTTCTTTGGGAACAACTTCTGTTGAAAAATTTTCAAAGGGGAAAATTACCATATTACAATAGTTAGGAATTATGTCCACTTAATTAAATGGTTCATCGTGATTTTCTTATACAGTGTTCTAGTATTCCTAGAGGACAAAAAGCAATACTATTCTTTTCTCTGAATTGTACTTACACTAACCTTTTCAGTACTTTAAGCAATTTTAGCACAGCAGAAGGAAAAGGTAATACAGGTTCTTCATTGTTGTTTCATCAGTCGAGACCATGTGATGTGAAGAGCCTAAAAAAGAGTTGACTCTGCAAGCACACAATACAGGGCTCTGGCCACTGTATTGTGTGCCTTAAAATGGGAGTGCCTTGGAGGCAAGGTATGGTCACAGAAAAGCAGTGCCATGCTCCAGATGGGTTTTTGAGGACACTGGCAAGTGGAAGAAGCCCTGGAAACCTCTAGGCTACTCAAAATAAAGATGAGGTGAATATCAGAGAGACTCTCTGTGAGACTCAAGACCCTGGTCATCTTCTGAGTTTTCTGGCCACCTTCACGATTTTACGTGTAGCATAAGATTGAAGTTTGGAGCAACAGAATCACTGGGCCAAGAGCTGCAGTTTCTCTTAATACTACATCATTTCAAAAAAAAAATGTTCTGTGGCTCAAATTACTATTATTATTTTCTGTAAATGAGGATGCTAGTACTTAACAGCCTTAACTGATGGCTTATATATTCAAGTGACTTCAACACTTCAGTCAACATTGGCACCTTCTATTTTACATAGCCATATTAGCATTGATTCAGCACAGAAGCTGCATGCATTTTCTTAGTCACCCATTTCACAACTGAAAAAAAAATATTCAGGTATTACTGAGAAGTAAGTATTGTGACTCAAAAGGCTTTCTTTGTGGAGTGTTCACATCTCATACTGTTGATAAAATGAAATTATGAAGGATATTTTTTGTTTAGCATCTAGAAATCTGGTAATATTTCCTCCCCCCCACCCCCAATCACAAGTAAAACAAAATACTCTTGACCAGATTTTGGAGTGAACATCTGGGCAGACAACTCAGCTGCAGCGGTTTTCTCAAAAGCTTTTTTGATGGTTCCACTCTGAACGCTCACTTTCTTCCATGCCAGGAATCTCTCCAAGTTTCCATTCTAGTGAAGAAAAATCCTTTATGCCAGTCAGTGGCCTCATGCATGGACAGACTGTGTGTTGATGACCAGGACTAGTCTTCTTTCAGACTGTGATGATCAGTAGGGCTTTCCCAATAAACTGATTTACACCATGTCACTAGCTTTAGCCTTAGGCTATGGAAACCATTCTATCTCCCTGAACAGAAAATGCTGTAACTTCCACAAAATATTAGGAGCAAAATGTTAAAGTCTAGTTATGCACAACTTGTCAAAATATTAAATATTTCTATATTATATATATATATATATATATATTTAAAAATGACCATATAGAGAAATACAGATAGAAAACACAAATCAAATGAGGACCTAAAGGAAGCACACTACTGTTTTCATGGGGGGGGAAAACGGCTTTCTAACCAACATTTTGTGTTTCGCTCATGGTCTCAGAGAACTCTATGTATGCCATATAACAATCTCTTTATAACTTACATATGCATATTTCAGGGACAAAGGTAGGAGCAACATACTTACACTCTTACAAAACCAGATAACAGAAAGGCTGTGGACATCTAGGAAGAAGGTATCAGTCTCTTGAAACACATCAATTTTAGTTAGTTCAGAGCAATTAAGGCCCTTCTGACTCCTGAAATTTTGAAGAACTACATAATCAGACTCTCACTATGTAGTTTAGTTTTACTGCATGGGGTGTTGCTTTTGGTGACTCTTCGGCTTTTCTCTGGTGTCCCCTCCTCCTCCCCCCCCCTCCCCCTCTTTTTTTTTCTATTAAATATTTGGTCTACTTCTTGGAAGAAGCTTTGGAATTAAGTCACTCATACAGATATAAATTGTTGTGAAGTCTAGAAGTATGCCTGCATTAAGTATTTGCAAATTCATCTGAAGAAATAGTCTTGCAATGCCACAGTAGTACGGCAGACTATCAGAAAAACATTCTTCCATTGAAGACAAGCAGAAAAAAACATAGGATCAATACATGCAGCATATTTAAATGATTTACTGCTTTAATGACACAGTGGGTCAAAATGTTTGCAGTGTGAATGCTTCTTGCAACTCTTTACTCTTATCAAAAATCCCATAAAGCCAAATGAACTTCTGCTACCACACATTCCTACCCAATGCTCTTTTCCCTTCTGTCTGCCTTTGGTAAAGGACCAGCAGGTTCCTGATAGTAGGCCGAGTATGTTCCTACAGTTCTTCACTGTCCATAAGAACCTGCAGGACCTCATTTGTTCACTGGCAAAAGAAGTAAGTTCTCCTGTAAAGCAATTAAACTTTGCTCAAAATAAAGAAAAAGAGGAAAGTTTGTCTGAGGTTTTCAAGTAGTACTACAGCAAAATATCATCTGCTTACATTTTTATTGCTTTATTTCTATGAACAACCTGCATTTTGAGGAAAAGTATGTACCTTTTTTGAATTTCTTATTTTTCTCAACAGTTGTAATTGGTTAGATTTTGAGACTCTTGGACAAGGAATCCAATACTGGGTTCATTGTTCAATCTGCTTTCATATTCTATTTCTTATATAATACAAAAATTCTAGGTGCTAGGATGTATCCTGAAGATCATTTTCCCCTGCAGCTATAAAACATTTGGTATCTGAGTAGGATACTGCTGTTCTTTCAGCATGAGAGGAGTCACAGATTTTCAAAGTAGAACAAAATTAAATTAATAGTCAAGAAAATAAAAGACATTTTGTCAAAAATTTGGTGGTTCAAATAGTCACACTCTCACATTTGCTGTTCTGTAACAGTGTCTGATCCTACTAGAAGGGATCAAAGGACATTACATTCATTACATTGTCCCCATCAGCATTTTGCTGAAGAGTGCAACTGTTATATATGCTTGGCATTTGGATGAAAGTAACCAGAAATACAAATCACATTGTGTATGAAAATCTTTAGTGTTAAAAAGACCTAATAATTTTGATTTCCTACTTTCTTAGAACATATGATCAGAACACACACACAAAAAAAAGCTTGATTTAAAAAAAATTAATAAATAAATAAAATACCAACAGCTCATATAAGCCATTAAAAACCACAGACTTCACTTTTAAGCAGATTACTGATGGCTTAGTCTGAAATGCCAATAACTGCAAGACCCAGAAACTCTGTTTTGTCATAATTTTTTTATTACCAACTGAAAATTTTAGACTGAGAGGAAATTTGTAAACTGGGAGTTCCATCTGCGAAAGAATTTCAGGATCCCTGTTTTTTTTTTTTTTTCCAAAGGAAAGTTCCTCAAAAACTTTACAAATGCCTATTCAGAAATTACCACAGAATAAAATAAAAATAAATATTTCTCTAAGTACCAGGACTAGCAGTTTATTTTCCTAAGCTTTTGTGTCTCCTGGTTGATTTGACTTTTGAATTTAACAACACCTAATAGTGCAGCCTGAGCTAACACAATATTAAAACTTATAGACACCCAAGTTTAGAAAAAGTTTCAGCTGGACTTTGCTAAAGAAACCTCAATAGAATTCCTGGTGTCTGATAAAATGGGAAAGCTGAGGAAAGCTTTCTAAGAACTGAGGAATTCATATTCGCTCTTTTCCATCTAGTCTCTAGCAAGAAGTATGCTAAAACTAGACTATTTTTCTTAAAAGAAAGTGTTAATAAGTGTCCTTTGTAGTTGTCCATTTTCACGTTGCACTAAACGAATTTAATAAATCACCACCTCACTTCTAGACTTAGATAACAGCAGTCAATGATTTCAGAAGTTAATATTTTCCTTTTTCTAAGGAAAACACCCCCAAAACATCCTGTGTGTTCCTAGCATTAATTCGAATTTAAAACAGATTTGCACAGTATTGATAAGATAAACTAAATGAACTGATGGCAAAAGTGAGCAGCTGGAGACCAGTCTTTATCGGGTCATTATGGGGCCCTGGAGATGTAAGAGAAAGGAAACCTCCAAGTCTTTCCTCAGTTAGGCAGCAGGAAGCCTGCTCTCTTTTCAACAAAGCAAACAGGGAATTAGGAGAAGGCGCAACTTCATTCAGCTTCACTGCTGAAAGCATCAGAAAGGGCAGTAGCAGGAATCAGTTTTTCACCTTTCCTTTAATGAAACTGTCCTCATTCCCTTCACATGCCATTAGCTGGGTTGTATTTACATGGGACAAAGGGTTAGGCTTTTGCACTCCTCAGCAAACCAAGAACACATGCAATGTATCTCTTTAACTTCAATATTTGTTTTGTTCTTAAAGCTTCTCTCTTGGGTCAAGTGATGTCTGAGTCAGCATTTGGGCTAGCAGCATGCTTCATATCACTGGACAGACCCAACACATCCGGTGCACTACTAAAGATAATAGTAAAACCCGAAGTTCCTGTCTGTATGGACACTCTTGGTGAATGAGTATGTGCTAAATCAGACCCTTACTAGTATCTGCAGGTCATCTATTGCATCTACTGCATCTCCATAAAACTCCAGTTCTAACAGAACCTTTACTGTTATCTTGAATGTTTTTCTTATCTCTTTTGTTTTAGTGTCATTGCTCATTAATATATTCAAAATGTTATAAAACTAGTGCCTGAGAGCCTCATTCAGGATTAGATCTCATTTATATAATAGGTGGTGCAAAGCCTTCAAGCCTCTGGGTCCTCTCCCATGATTTTTAAAACATAACCTCACTTCCTATTTATGCTATTTATTAGGCAAATACTGTTCCCGTCCACTTGATTATTTGCTTTTGTGGAGGAAACCAAATACTACTCTGAGAGTCAGATACACAAAACTGTTATTACATTTGTGTCATCAGTAAGAAACCTACGGTTTAAACTGAATGAACTATGTTAGTCACGCAGTTTCTTTACACTGGACAATGAGTCAGTCATTCTTTCTGCTACATTTCTGTCATATTGTCTCAGGAAATTATCCCAGAGGCTACCAGCCCTCGAGCTAACATTGTAAGTACCAGTCACTGTTACTGCTGCTGCGAAAAGGCCAGGCTGGGAGAGGGTTTGTTTTGGATGATAGGTATGCAACGGATAAACGTCATCCATCAAAACCACAAGACAGCTCAACCTGCTCCTCCATGCGTCAAGTTGAAAACTCGACAAACACTGTGTCAGTCTTTCCCTTACAGCAAATTTCAGCTCTTTCACAATATTCATTAACAGTTCATTTCCCTGAAACCCACAGAATGATTTTTTTCCCTTATATTTTATTTTAGTTAAAGCCTTGAGCCAAATGTTGATTTAAACATTGATTTAAGTGGTGCCACATTCTTTCATATTAACCGATGATCTCTGCCTCTAACTTTTAGGTAGATGAAGTAAAAGAGATCAAAAGCAGGGTAATAAATAAAAGGTGAAGGAAAGATACATTACTGTAATTATTTGTCGACCTCATTCTGGAGTTTATGTATTGAGGAAGATTGCCCAACACTTTATTTTCTCCTTCCATGAGTACAGATCCAAATTAAAAGTGATGGGAAACTTTTTTTCCACAACATAAAATTTTTGAAATTTAAAACCAAGCAACTAAACAAAAACCACCAACAACTATCTATATATTCTGCTCTACAGAAGGGTGACAACTAACTGGTTCAAAGTTTGTTTGTTTGTTTGTTTGTTCCTGAAATGCAATAATATAAAAGTTTACCCTAAAATAGCTAACAGCCTGATTATTATGCAACTCTCTTGGAACAGACAGGGCTAACATTTTTTTACTACATTTTCCCACATCCTGTACAAGCATCCTAAATGCAGGGTTGTTTACTATTTTCAAGGCTGGTCTCTCAAATTTTTTTCTGCTGAAGTTCTGATATGAATACATAATAAAGAGGAAGCTTTTACCCTCCTAGCCCTGCAAATGATCAGTATCTCTGTGGCTCAAAGCTTTATTTATTTATACAAAGTGGAGCAGCTCTAAGAAGAGATAGTGAGATGCACACCACAACTGCTTTGTTTGAGATTCTTCCCCAGTAGCCAGGCTGTGGAGGTACTTCAGCCTGAAAATGCCCTTGTATTGCTCTTCTCATAATGTCATCTGAGAGAGATAAGACATTTTTCTAAGTGATGCTGGTACAGTTCCAAAAAGAAATTTGAGTGGGTTTGAAAATTATTATTTGAAATTATTATTTGAAAATTATTTTCTAACAGGAAACAAGAGTTAGATTTCTGAACCTCTGAAGGTAATCAGCTAAATTTTGCTAATGGGTCTGGGATCTTACCCGAGGTAATTGTGACAGGTTTGATAGTGCTGACTGGGGCTCAGGTGCAAATTTGTCTGGCGAATGAAGGAGGCTTAACAAGATCACTAATCTTCATCAGTGCTGCAAAAGGGAACTTGGCATAGTAAAGAATCAAACACGTGTTTCCCAAAATGTCTGATTTCCCAACAGCAAGGAAGAGCACTGTGGAATAAAGATCTGTACTTCATGACTGAATTAATCAATAAATGCCCATTGTCCATAATCCTAGGACAATCATCTACACAAAAAGCCAATTTCAGGATGTTAACAGGTTATCTTCCTATTTTTTCTTGAAACACAAGGTTTGTTAGGGATATATACCTATATGTATATATGTATAATATATATATATTTCTAGGGATATCTGATATATATATATTATAAAAATTATATATACATATATATATATATTTCTTTATATATAAATAAGTATAATATATATATATATCATATATATGTATCAGATATCCCATATATATATATAGATATAGATATATATAGGGGTATACACATATTTAGCGAGGTGGGGGTTGGTTTGTTCTCCCATGTGCCTGGTGACAGGACGAGGGGGAATGGGCTTAAGTTGCACCAGGGGAGTTTTAGGTTAGATGTTAGGAAGAACTTCTTTACTGAAAGGGTTGTGAGGCATTGGAACAGGCTGCCCAGGGAAGTGGTGGAGTCACCATCCCTGGAAGTCTTAAAAGACGTTTAGATGTAGAGCTTAGGGATATGGTTTAGTGGGGACTGCTAGCGTTAGGTCAGAGGTTGGACTCAATGATCTTAAGGTCTCTTCCAACCTAGAAATTCTGTGATTCTGTGATTCTGTGATCCCTAAAAAACTTATATATATATATATATAAATATCATAAAATTCAGATATCCCTACAAAATACGTATATATTTCTAGGGATATCTTTTAACAGATGAGCTAGAGCTGCCCCAGTTCCAAAGCATCACTTCTGTAAGAGGTTCTCGTCTACATGGGTTTCAAATAAAATACTGGAACGTGCCTACAGAAACACAAAGAACTGTTTCTTCACTATGAGGTACCTCTTTCTTCTTTGTATACAAACCTGTAACTGGACCATATAGATATGTCCCAATGTCCTACACATTCTCTCTTCTGGAATACAAAACTAAGCATAAATCCATAGTCCTCAGAGCTAAGTGCAAAACCATTAAAATTCTGCAGCTCAAAGTGTGAATATGATGGCAGCAGGAAGGTAAGAGAGTAATCAGTTTTCCAGGCCTGGGAGATTTGGTAAAAGTAACACATGATTTTCTGCTAGTAGGGAAGGTTTCATAGTTTCAAAGTGAATGTCTTCTACTAAATGCTGTGAGTGAAAAAAACTTTTTTTTTTTTTTTTTTTTTCCTAATTCAGATGTAGTCTACATTTTATTCTGTTCCAATAACTTTCTACTAGTAACCTATAATAAGGTTACTAGTAGAAAAAGGATAAGTATTTGCCAATAATTAAAGATATTTTCCCATCAGTACTTTATGGGTAAATTTATAATTTTGTACATTTACATAACAACATCTGTAAACATTTACTACAGCGAGCTTGACCTTAACAAAGACTGCTTCTGACTGAAAGTCAAAAAAGAATCAAACAGGATGGTTGCTGGTTGCCTAGGGCCATGACAGTCTTGACTGCTGCACTTCTTGGTGAGTCCTTGACAGTAGTGCTGAGCATCTTTCTTGATTTTAATTTTAAAATAACTTGGAAAGGCCATTATTACATTTTGAAAGAAGAGGAAATTGCATTTCTTTTAAAGTAAATAATGACAGTGATGAATCTAATAAGAACTGTAATACGGTACTCTGCTCTTATGGTACAAGACTGGATTAACAAACCATATCTACATTATATCCGTTTAGATTGCACTCATTTTGCTCAACACTGACACACAGGAGTGGCAGCATGGCATTTACAGATTCTGATAACAGGAAGCTGTATAGACTACAGCAACTGCTTGAAACTACAAAAGCTATTTAGACATGAAAGGTTTTCCAGCAGCAAGCCCATCAGGTCTACAAACACCCTCATATTTTAAACTGTATGTAACAGATCATGTAACAGACTAGTAACTACCACAGCATAGTGTTGATTTAGAGAAAAGGACACCAACCATCAACTTAGCAGCACCTTCTACCATTGTATGTCACCGAATGTGCCATGTCAGTATAGCAAAACATGACTCTACAGTTCCTTTGAGACCTGACAAGTTCAGAGCTTCTGGTAAAATGGATTTGTTCTGCTTGACAAAGCTTGCTTAGTCAACACTTAGAACCAGTTTCCAAAGCACTGATTATTTCTTCATAGCATTCTAGGTAATTTTAAATTAACTAGATTAGTGTGTGTAGCTTGATAAAGCAATTGACACTGTGCCTGGGCATACCAACATTATTTATACATCAGATTTTTATTTTTTTTTCCATAATGTAACTAGCAACTTTCCACGTTACAGAAAGATCATTGTGATATATTGCTCAGGTCACAGGAAGTTTAACTATGCATCATTTTCTTTAATTTTGGCTTAGGAACATGAGAGTTTTGTAAAACAACATGAAAAAGCCTCAGAAAAAAACTGATGCAGCAGACCAGTCAAATATAAGAAATGTTAGTTATTTCAAAATGGACCATCACAAACCTACATTTATTATACTTTAATTGGTATGTTTATATTTTGTTTGTGCATTAATTTACTATCATTTATTATTGTTATTTTATGTATACATAAAATTAGTCTTTTCCATACTGCACGTAGTTTCACAAGACCTCTATCATGTGTAATAAATCTTTTTATGCACCTGAACACATTTCTCCTTCCAAAACCTGTATTAAATTACTGTGTGCTTGAACATGGACCATAGACAAATGTCCTCTACCATCTCAGTCCATATCTGCTTAGTAGCAGCTCCTTGCTATAAATTACTGATGTGACCACATTGCTTGAAGTAAAAAGAGCTAAGATAGCTCAAGCAGTTTAAATTATCTGATTTTGTCTGAACCATATTAGGAAGCACATGCAGAAACTATTTCACTGCAAGGTAAATTTGGACAGTTTTAGCAGCCTGTAGTAACCTCTGTGACAAGAATCTGAAAAAGGACATCTGCCTATGGTTTTAAATAGCGATATTTCCCTAAAAGCTCAACCAGAAAACAAAGACCTGTTGTGCTCCTAAGTGTATTTACACTGCTTCACTTGAGAACAACTCCATTGGTTATACTATGTATTCAAATGTTAAACAGAAAAGTAGTTCTCACAAGATGAGAAAAAGCATGTTTTGTAACCTTACTACAAAGTTGTTCCTACAACCCCATAAAATCTCAGACCTGTATACTTTATTGTACATCTATTTATTCAGGAAATACTCAAGAAAAAAAAGTTATCTCATGCATAATTTATCTATATTGATAAAACAATTCTCGTTTACATTCAAGGTTACATGAGAAAAAGTGAACACCTTTTATCTTTTCACCATAATTACTTCTGAAGTTCAAAATATCTTTTTTTTTTTTTTTGTATCAAAAAACAGCTTTACAATCCAGAAAAAAAAAAAAAAAAGTAAAAAAGTACAAAAGAGGAAATGAAACTTTCTGAGAATACATCTTTATACCAGACCTTTGGCTATATTCAAAGACACATACTGTACCACTACAAATGAGTAGAAGGAGTTCACAAAGTACTTGTGTTCATGGAGGTCTACCTACACTTAAATCTTTTGTTCAGTCTGAACCAAATCCAACAGAGGTGTAAACATATCAAGCTTACTAGATTCAGGAAAGTTTCTTGAAAATAAGTCATGAGCAAAATAAGTCATTAACAAAGGTTTGCCTTTTAAGTCTCTACTGAGAAACCATATGAAGTGTGTGCTCACTACCTGTAGACTATATGGAAGCTACAAAGGAGAGAAAGGTTATGCTTTTGTAGCAAACACTTCAGTTGGAAGTTGTATCCGTTAGACTCATGTCTATCTAGCAATCTATTTATCAGGATATATCTTTAGGAAATCAAACTTTGCTAAGCCTGCTAACCTGGTGCTCACAGAAATACAGAAGTATCTCATTTATTTATTTATTTATTACATCTGATTTAACATTTTTGTCTAACCATTTCATGCAGTCATTTTTATTTTTTTGTTCAGAATTAGAATTTATAAAAGTATTTATTTACTTATTTATTTATTTTATTTTTTGCCAAATGAGAGTTCTGAATAACTTTTTTTTTTTTTCTCTATTCCTCATATAAAATTCAGTGCCCAGTTTCAGTACCCTACATGGACATGCCTGCTGCTGTGACAATATTGACTGTGGTGGCAATACACACACAGGAAGGTGCTTGGCTTAGCTCTCAGCTCTCACAAAGACTTCCCTCACAAGAAAGGAAAGTGGTTAGGAGGGAAAGTGATCTTTTTATTTACAACCTGATAAAATATGGTAAAGGCAAACACAGGAAAATATGGGACCCAGTAGTATCATTGTATAGTCACATTTCCATGAGAAAAGTAGTTTCTAAGCAGATTAAGTATTTTCTCAAATTTTTCTACATTTAGTGTCAGAGGTCATGTTACAAGACAATTCTTGTAAGCAACAGATACAAGAAAATGCAGAAGCTGGCCGTACTTTCTGTACAAAAGTGACTGCCCAAGCCATTTTTGTGGTTAAGAAGAGATGGTATAGCCATTGTTTGAAAACCTGCCTTTATTTGAAACAGCAAAATGAAATACCCAAGTCCAATTCACTTTTAAGGTAGGAATGAATGGAAATTCTAAAGAATCTTCTCATTCGACAAAAAATAAATAATAATAAAAATAATAAATAAATAAATTGAAAAAATACATGTACTTTCAAAATGCTTTGTAAAAGGCAGAAAGGAATCATTCTATGTCTCTCCCAGCAGTTAATGAGAAGCTGCTGATGTGAGGTCACTCTCGTCCTTGGAAGCCCACGCTCCTATCCCACACAAAATAATGCAAAGGGTGTATACATCATGTTTCAGATGATGGATCAAAAATACTTTGCAGAGTATAATATAATGGACAAAAAAAACCTTTAATAGTTAAAAATCAAAGCAGAAGTGGAAAAAAACCCACAACGCAATGTGAAAATTTAAACACAAAATTGAACTACAGAAGTAATCTAAAACAAAAAACCAAAAAAAAACAAACAAACAAACAAACAAACAAAAAAAAAAAAAAAACAAAAAAAAGAGAGGAAAATATGAAAATATGAGTAACATAACAAAATTCACATGTGGACTTCAACATTTCCAGTGACTGTATTTTAAAATAACACTTCTTGAGTTATGGCAACCAACAGTATTTCTTCTGCAGCAGTTAGGACATTAACAGCTGAATGGAGCAGAATTCCTTTGCATGTTACTGATGAAATCAGCCCACATAAGGGAAACAAAAGTTTTCCAAATTTTGCCGGGGAAGAACAGACATTTTACAATGCTTTCATTCAATGTTCAGCTTACTGAAACTTCCAAGTTAAGATAAAACAAATTTCTAAGCTGCAATATGCATTTATATTTTATATATCTCATTTATATTTTTGGAGCTTCATTTCATCATTAAACTTGGGCAAAAACGTACTGCTCTGCTGATCGTTTTTTCAGAGGAGAGAGATTGAATAATGTGTAAAAGGAAAGCAATAGTTTAAAATCAACTGTTGCATGAATTTCCATGTACTTTTTAACATGACATACAAAGACAGTGAAAAAAAAAAATTATCAAGAATTACAACAGGACAGTTGAATGACATTATTCTTGAAAAGGAACAACTTCCAGTGAGGGTAACCCAAACTCACAGTATCTTTTGGATTGCAAAGGAAGGCCATGCAAGACGTGAAGGAAGGAAAAAGAGACCAAGAGTTAAGTGTATTGTTGAAAGGAAGTCTAAGATGAAGGTCTAAGGAAAACATTTCTGCCTGCTTAATCTGTGCTGGGTACTTGTGCTAAAAGTCATTTGAGTCCTGGGTCAATGTTGGCAACTGGGGCAACCTGTTTGAAGTGTCCCTGCTTTACCAGGGGGCTGGATGGGACCGACAAAAGTGCCTTCCAACAATTCTGTGATTCTGCAGAAGTTCTTAAAAAAGTATCTGTTGTTTTTGGTGGCAGCATTCATACCAAACTTCCTGTATGATAACAGAGGCAAGCCTCCAGAGGGGATAAAAATGCCAAATACAGCTTATGATAAACATTTTGTTCAATTATTTTCAAAGTAATTGTTGAAGATAATGACATTCAATTAAGCATATATGAGCTGATTTAAAAAAGAATAAGATTAACTATAAAACAAGAAGAGATACACAACTTGGCCAGATTCCAGAAGACAATGATTTTTATGTAAAGGTGCAAGTAGAAAAGGGGAAGACGTTCTAAGCAGAAAAGCAATTGTTACATCATAAAAGTTTTCAAAGGGAAAAACACAGAAGTTAAAATCCTGGATCAGGTGAATTTGGGGTCAAAAGTCCCACTGATTGCAACAGATCAAAATTGCACTGAAGAACCACTCCACAGAGCAGTCAAGAGTGATACAAGAAAATGACAGTAATGTTTGTGTTTTCTCTTTTTAGGGTTTGAAAATTAGAGTGCTACTATATATGGCAATGTGCACATTAAATGACTTTTATTTTTTTGCTAAAAATTTTCAATGATTTCCATTCACCATGCACCTAATGTTAGTTCTAGTTGGATATAACTCTTATTTTTTCTTCTACGAGTTATTGAAAAGTGACCATTTTAAAGGCTACTTTGGGAGAACTTCCCTTAAGAAACACAGTGTACAGTGCACACTAGCCTGCAGGCTTGATTCTTGTACCATCTGGAAAATGGCACATCATAACTTCATTGGAAGTTTCAGACTTTTGACATTAAAAATGATTTCAAAAGGAATGTTTACATAATAAGAACACAATCAACTTAGCAGCAAGCTAATACAAGCAAAGTAGCTGAACCTTCTGCCATAAGAAATACTAAATCAGGCTTTGATTATTAGGTAAACTCTCTTAACCTCTGTGACATAACTAACGTAACACACTAAATCGCATCTTTATCTTAACGGATTTCGTAACCAGTTTTAACCTTAAACACAGAACAGTGTTCACTTTAAATTGCATTTGGTCTGGTGTAAAGAAGCACATCTGCTTTTTTAAGGCAAGAAGAGTGTTTTATATTGATGGGTATAACTCTAACACTATCCTCTAAACCACAGTAAGTCTCTGCAAAGGAAAATAGATATATCTAATAAAATAAAATAAAAAAAAAAAAGAAAAAAGAGCTACATCTTTCTCAACAGGTAGATACAAGCAATTTTAATAGAGGAACACTAATTTACTGAGTTCAGGATGTGTGCAAGCTTGCATAGTTTACACAAATGTGTAACATGCGAAGACAACTGAATTCAAACTCATGAGTAAAAAGCTAAATAAATATATCAAATTAGTCAAGCAAACATGACAAGCCACGTTTTCTTGTGAAATTAGACAAGCAGTTGAGGTACTGAAATGTGAAAGACAAAAGTGAATACTTCAAATAACCTGCAAGTTATCTCATAATAAATGTTAGGATGAGCAGCGGGGGCAAAAAGACTACTTCTTTGGCAGCTGCAGCAGTTTGTCTCAGCTTAAGTGGGGCTGCACTTCTGAATTAAAAAAAAAAATAAAATAAAAATTAAAGCCCTTAGCAATCTTCACGCTATCCTTCCTCTGGGGACACGTGATAATGTAGATCAGACACCCAAACCTGTTAAATATAGCCTTGCAAACCCAGTTCTTTTTGACCTGGCTAAATTCTCACCAATTTATTTCATGCCTTCAAAAACAATGGTGCCAGCACAGATGAGAGGGTGGCCTCAGGGTAGGAATGAATAGCTTGGTACAGAGTATGGATCTCTTGCCATTGGCACTGTGGCTAAGGTATGTAGAAGAAACACAGTCACAGTGGAACAACCATTCACCAGCAAAATACAAATTTGTTAGAATTTACAAGTACCTATTTTGACTGATAATAACCAAGTGACAATCTGCTCATTTGCAGACTCACAAAAAAATAAAAATAAATAAATAAAAAACGAGAGAGAGAAAGAGCGAGAAAGAGAGAGAGTTGTTCTTAACACAGAATGCACTTCAGTGAAAAATACAGCATTGGGGGAATACCTGCTAAACGCCAGTATGGTTGGCATAAAAATAGTTTTCTAATAAAAGTAAACTGGTCAGTCCTTGTGTTCCAAAATTAGTCACACTCAGACCGATTCTTTCAATTTTAACCCTTTTAGGCCAATAAATCTTGATATTACTACTTCAAAAGTACCTTAGAAAATTGCCAGTGTTGACTGTGAGTAGGTAAAGGACCGAGCAGTTTAAAGTCTTTGAGAAATTTCTTGAGCATTAGGAGAAATAAACTCTCTCCCATCCCCTGAAGTTGAAGAAAAATATTCTAGCATAGTTTGAAAGAATATGTATACATCAAGAGAGGAAGAAGCACAGAAAAATTGTTTGAAAACAGGAAAACAAGAAAGATTCTGCTGACCAAAGAACTCTACATGGTACAGACCACAAATCTGAAGTCTCACAAACCTTCTTTTGAGAACATTATTAAGTGTAATAACAATTTACAGCAGATCTAACAATTTTTTGGCAGACCACACAGCATACAACTACTCTTGCCATCAACCACCATATGCCAGCAAACAGGTTTTTAGATTTAACAGAAAGTCACAAGAATGATTGGCAGAATATGAAAATGATTAGAAAAGCAAACGGAAAGAAAAATGACTCAGATTAAATTCCATCTATTCCAAAGAAACATGCTATAGCTGGAAATGACAATCCTTTTCTTAGATGCTGCATGTAGCTTCCTTAATAAACATATAACAAGCAAGCCAATAGGAAGCTCAGTTTGCCACTGCAGACTACTAAAATAGTTTGAACTGCAAGCAATATGCACACCCAAATTATATACTGTGATACTTAATTTTTTTGAGCTGTTCCACAGTGCAGAAGCCAATTATTCTTGGCAAGCATGCTCATCATGCCTTCCAGCTCCCCATCATTCATGTGTGGAGTACTGCCACATCAAAAGAATCCAGCCATAATTTCTATAAATCCTTACAGATGAAGATCAATCGGAAAAAAATACTCAACCTTTGGGAGCAAGGAAGATTTCAAATACAGTGGCATTCATCTGTTCAAAATTGTTATCAGCATAACCCTTTTCAAGAAAGATCAGCTAAAATTCTGTTTGGATAGACTGTTAAGCATCATAAGAAGTTTAATACTGACTTTTCATTATATGAATATAGCAAATTATGTTTATACGTAATTACATTACATGAAGAAAAATCATATAGATAACTTTTAATGGAAGTTATTTATACATTTATATATAATTTTGATCACTAGTTGGTATGAGCTGTGTTAATTACACAGATTTCAAAAGAACCCAGCTGAACTTGAAGTTTCTAGTGCTACTTACTACAGAACATCACATTAAGAGACAGTCCCTGACCTAAGATACCTGTATTCCAGCAGACACAGAAGCAAAGAGGGGCAAAATGAGGTTCCCAAGTCTACAACACCTACCTTGTTTGTCCCACGACTGTAACTAGAAGCCAGATCTCTGAAATGCAGTCCAGGATTCTACCTAGGGATCACACTGCCACAGAAGGGATAAGAAGGTTCCCAGGTATATTTTTATTTTAGAAATCTTCTATTTTCCTTCATAATACAAGAATTATTTGGGGGACGTAATTCGACTTGCAACTCAAGTCACACAAGAATCACTTTTGGGCACAATCTGGCTTGCAGCTTCAGTTAATATGGTAGTGACGACAAGCTCTCAGAGAAAATAAAAGATATATCTAACTCTAGTGTTCCATAACACTGCACCATCAAGGGCTGTGATATTTGAATATCTTTAATGTCTTTGGGTCTTTAATGTACCCAAAAGAGCAAAATGTTATGCTTGGGAAAGGAGCAAGTGTTCCATTTATATCTCCTGCAATAAATAAGAATATAGGAGCTTTTCAGTTGAGGCATTTAGGGAATCAAATTAAAGAATTAAGATCTGCTTACTTATCACAAGAATAACTTTACTGTTAGCAAAACAGTGAAGTAGAAGAAAGAAAGTCTGAAGGAAGAGGATGTGAGAAGAAATGCAATCTCTATAGCATTCAGAAGGAATATGATATACTTGCTGGGTTGCCTTTGTGCTAACAAAGGCCACGACTTGGTGATATAAACATAATTAGTGGCTTACAATAGAGTCATCACCCAGCAGTCCTGCGTCAGGCCTGAAAAAAGCAAAGTTTGGGCAAAAAGAAGCACATTGGTGCCAGTGTTGAAGGGGAGTGTGCAATTAGCTCAGGCAGAAAATACAATGTATTGCTAGGAAAACAACTACTTCAACGCTATAGTTTTTAATCAAAGTAACCAACACGGCAAACCCCCTCAGATGCTTGGGTCATGCAGGCAAATGTGACATAGAAGGTAGATGTTGAAACAAAAGAATTTCTAAAGGAAGTTTGTTCTCTGTTCTATGCAGAAAAGAGAAGTGCAAGAAAACAGAAAGTGAAGTTTCTCAGTTTCATTCTATACTTATTTAATCTCTAAATTATCATTTCAGGAGAAACAGATCAAACATCTCAGCAAAGTGCTAACATCTGATTTGATATTTAAATATAAACCTATATTATTTAAATATATCACATAATCAGGCACGAGCTGATTGATGGGGCAAGAGCACATTGAAGCATGTGACCAAAACCCAAGGATTTTTTTGGAATTGGGGAATGTGTTCAGCTAATCCACCACAAATGCAGTTCCTACCAACTGAATTTTTTCCTGAATCATCTAGTCGGGGTAGGAGGTTTTATTATCCTATTACAAGCTCCCACATGATACAGTTCTATCACATTGCAGCACAGCTAAAGCACATTTCGCAGAATTGCTAATTCATATTTCAAATGTTTTAGGAAAGGTACAGATCACAGATGCCCAAAAGAAAAGGGCTGTCATGGGGCAACCCAGAACCAGTGTATTTCACATAAAACTTCCATAGAACTTAATTCTTCACATTTGGAAATGTCCTGAAGTGAGGTTAAGATTCACATTCCCAAAACCTCAATTTACCTGTAGTTTCTCTCCTACTTTAATGCTAATGCAACCAGTTTTGGTATATTCATGATCTGAGATAATTCAGATTACTTCCCTTTACTGCTTTGCAAAATTAAATAATTCATCTTGTACCTTTAACTTTAGTTTCTTTGTAAGAGATAAACAGAAATCACAGCCTTAATTTTTACATAAATTCAGCAGTGAGGATTCTGTTACTATTATTTTTGCCAATTTTACACAGAACATCAGTTTATACTTCTAGGCATAAACTATGAAAGATTTCACTGCACTACTCTACCTTATAAATCCCTATTCAGAAGTGCTGCCTGATCTACCCAAATTAGTGTTCTTATTACCATACACAGGTGTAACACCACGTGGGTAAAGTTTTCAATTGTGCATAAACACATAGAACCAGTCACCCAAATTCATCCCATTCACAGCATCAAAATGTGCTAAGTCATGAAGGCAAAGAATTAAAACCTTGCACCACATGGTCATTTAAAGATCTGGGGACAGAAAATGGTTTAGCACTGTGCACCTGTGCACCATAAATACAGTATGCCCTGCTACGTCTTACTAACTGAGTGTATCTGACCTGCTACATCCTACTAGCTGTATATATATGTCTCCTTTACACAAATACATAATCACAAATCTTCATTTACATACAAGAGGCATCAGAATAGTCTATGTCTGAATTTAATTTCTCCTTTGCCTCTATTACAAATTTCCTTTCAAAAGGATTTTAATTTCCATTATTTAATCTTTCTTTTGAATAAAGACTGAAATGCAAATTCTCATCAAAGTACAAACTGTGCTTCAAGTTCTTGCTCTCCAGCCATACTATGTGTAAATTAAGGCTTTCATGGAAGGCTAATTCTGTTTATTTATTTGTTAAGCAGACTATAATCAGGGAGAAACTACAGCAAGAACATACTTATATGATTCCATATGATGCCTCTTTCACTCAGAGAAAGATTCTTATCAAACCAGTGCATTCTGCAATATAATTAAAATTAAAAATCCCACAACACCTATTATGATACTAATAAGGCAAAGAATAATGTCAGCCAACATCCTCTGGTAAGAAAGTTGAAAGAAGAAGGGAGAGGATATATAATGTCAATAGACTTCAAAGAGAGTGCCAAGTTCAAATGTAAACAAATGTAAAACACCAGCAATACAATTCAAATTAGTGGTTTGTAATGATGTCATCTCTCAGTCTGATGTCAGGCCCTAAGAGAACAAGATACAGGCAGTGGAGTGAAACACATTTGTCCAAAGTCCACAAGACCACAAGAAAGGATTGTGTTTACCCCACAGAATTAAATATATATATATAAAATATATATAAAATATATATATATATAAACAATTCTCAAACAAATGAAAGCAGTACCCAAGGCAGGATGCTTATTAAACTTTTAAAAGCTATTACTCTGTAAGTGTCAGTATTTTAAAATATTTTTCTTGTTTTGTTTTGTTTTGTTTTTCCCTACTCTGTCTACTGGAACTTGCTGACAGAAAGGGACACTTCTATTACAGTTAACATAGCCCTGTGAATATAACACTAATGGAACAAAGAGATATTGATTTTTTGTTTCCTTTCAGTTGCATTTTTAATGTTCAGATAAAGTACCTTGGGTGGGGGAGGGGGGGGGAGGGAAGGGAGGGAGAGTGTTTTATTATTTTATTATCAAGTTAAACAGAAACGTGACCTTTAAAAAACCTCTCCATAACCACCCTAGTGGATGCCTAACAGTTTTTCATTGTTGAACATTTTCTGAGCTATTCAATTATCTTACAGAAAATACTTCCAAAATCTGTATACTGTACTTTCATTTTAAACCATGTTCTGCTATTTCTTTTATGGAAAAATATGCAAAAGCATGTGTTCTAGTATTCTATCACTAGCAAAAGACAGAAGTAAAAATCAAATATGCCATTTGTTTTCTTTCAGTTTCCTTGAAGTGAGAGTGAGCCAGATTTCACTACAGAACAGCCCAGTTAATCATTATTCATTAAATGAAGTCTCCAAAGAATGTTAAATTGTACAACAGGCTCATGATGGGACAAGGGGCTTTCTAATTTTCCTGCAGATACTGATGAAAAGATCCTAAATATTATTGTTTATATCGATTAAGCATTGCTCACTTCAGGCTTTAAAAGCTATTGCTTTTGCTTCTAATGCTGTTAGCACTGATTTGCAGAACCTAATAGTTCAGTCTTGCACAGGCAAATTTGGAAAATAAATAGCTCCTGCAGTGGACATGTGCTAACCTGCTCAGAGAACATCTATAAGTATACTGCTTGCCACCTTTTTCCTTCCTTGTGGCAGTAGGAGAGCTGTAATAGTCAATACAATTGCAGTAAGAGTAACAGGAGAGTTGCTGAACTACAGAGACATGTTTATTCAATGCTATTTCAAAACACTTTTGGAGCTTGAGAGAGAAGACGAGCAGCAGGTCCTGTATGGCACTGGGACCTGGCACATGGAGACAGGAGTGGACATGACCAAACCAAAAAACTTCTATCAAAAATAAATAAATAAATAAAATAAAATAAAAATAATAATAAAAAAAATATGATACGTATCCAGGTAACACTATCCTGATGTAAGACAATGTGTGGGAAAATCTGGACACAGATTTGAATTCTGTAACTGGCTCATTCTCTGTATGTTTGTATTACTCATGACATCTCTCCTCTGACTTCTTCCTTTATAGTGTGCCAAAACTTAGCTATTTACATTATGTTTTAAGTACTTCTCCTCACTCTCTTTCAGCCCTCATTCAGACCTGAGACACTATTTTCCCTCTCTGATCAGGTCACAATGCTTTTAAACTGACACAGTTGGATTTCTCCCATCCCATTTTACACTTGCAGGATTTTGTCAAAATGCCAAAATAATTTTCATTAAAATTGTAACTTTTATTTCTCTATTGTTGTGATACCTCTAAAATCTTTCTAGGAATGAGGCTGCTGCTGCATTGGGTCAGTTGTTTCTAATTCCAAATAATACTGTCAGTGTTTTTTATTTGCATATATATATATAGCCCATCATAAATGATCACCTCCTTCCTTTCTCTACCCTTTCTATCTCCCCTTCTCTAGAATTCTGCCTTTACATCATAAACATAAAAACCTCTGAGACACACAGCATCAGGTATAGTTTGTAAGCATAAGCCCTAGCCTAGAAATGGGGTTCCTTGGTGGTACTGCAGTGACTGGAAATGACAATGAAATGTTGAAATTTTCCCTAAGTTTGAGAATGTTTGGATATATACTTCATCTCTAGCTCAGGAAATGCAGCTTCTCTTTCTTGGTGTTAAAATCGGTGCTGAAAACACTAAAGAAAATCAGAGTGTAGACTTAATTATTTCCAGAAATACCGAAAATAAAATAAAAATAAAAAGCATGCCATAAGCCACATCTTACAAGTTCTTCTAACACTGAAGTATTTGTAGTATTTCAGATTTCAGCCAGTATCAGTGGTTTCCTACCCTTCAAAGTTTAACCAGATGACAAAAAATATTTACTATTTTGACATGTTCACATAGAAGGTCCATCTGATCTCATTGCTTCTATTACTAATTGCATTCTAATTCCTAATTGCGTAATAGAGGGTAAGTATTTAACAGTCTCTTTACAAAAATAATCTTTTAGGACACTGCATTAAGTGGTCACCGTGTTCTAGATTTCAGAAGCTACATACAACGAACTGGTGGAGAAAACAATGTATAGAAATTATACATATTATTTATCAAAACAGACATTAATGGTAATCTTTTTTTATAGGATTTTTTTTTTTTTTTTTAATAATATGCAGCTCTTTCACTATAAATGCTAGCCCTCTAAGAAAAAACGGAGCCTCTTTGTCTACGAGCCTGATTCTGAAATCCCACAAAATAGCATTGTACATATTGCCTTTCAAAATAGCATGGTACAAGAGATGTTGAGTCAAAAAATGCCAGGCCACTTGCAAGAAAGCTGATCTACAGACTTTCCTAAAGGTGACTGCTGAATGCTCTGCCTCCAGCAGCAACTGCTTCATGCACCAGCTCACGCTGGAGGCAGTGGACCATGAAAGGCCACGTGGAAGGACTTTAATCTTTTGCAACCCTGGTCGATGTTGGCTGAGTTGTAGCGGGAAACACTGTCATGCCACTGCTTCTGTGAGTCATATTTTTTATTACAGCATATATTTCCTGGCGAAATGGATTAGGCCGCACCATACATACTGCCTTATGTATTAATAATGCAGACATAATCTGCTACTTTATCACTGGGGTGCATTTTTATAGATAGAGTGATGTAAATACAACCACTCCTGTTCCTGGAAGCTCTCGTACTTCAAATTATATTCATAAAATTATACACCTATGTTGTAGCCTGATGTTTTGAGCAAATATATCACAAATATGGAAGATAAAAGCCAATAATGAATTCATGCTTCATTATCTAATTTAATAACGTGCAAACAATCCATGCTAAGCAAGGCAGCAAGGCAGCAAGGCAGTCTAGACTTGTTTCAAGGACAGCTGAGTTAAAATACAATTGTAAGAGTTAATGTACACTGCAATACTTCTGATACCATCTAAGGATTTTAGACAGCAAACAAAATTAGGTTATGCACCAAATAAATGGATACTTGTCTTTAGCCAAGCTATTTCATGGGGCAGAATATTTACATTCAGGAAATTTGTCATGAAGGGATTTTAAGCCAATCAAGTTTGTGGGAAATGGAGAGTATCACTGCATGTTTTCTATCCCCCCCCCTTCCTTTTTTTTTTTTTTAAATACACACACACATACGTCTATATAAATGTTTGTTGTTACCAAGATATTTTATGAATTACTGAGTAAGTGGGTATGATATTCATACAGTATGAGATATATGATGTATAGGGTTAAGATGAGGAAATCTATAAAGGTAAATAGAACAATGAAATAGGAACCAAGCAAGCTCAGTGTGTTTCACAACAGGATGTAGGTGCTTACAAATAGGGCTTCTCTCATTTCATGGCAAGCACTGCTGAGAAATTAGTTATAAAGTATTTCGCTTGATGTGAATTCATTCCCACATCCATGAGGCCATGGATATGTAGTCATTTTAAGCTGCATCCAGTTATAATCCAGTAATAAATTTTCATGGTTGGACAGGTAGAGATGGTTTATTTTAGCTCCAGTTCCCAGTCCATCCTAGGACTGGGTATGTCCTAGGATGTCTACGCTGCATTCTGAAGATGGAGGCTGCTTTCCACCTCCAGTACACTGATGCTCACCTCCAAAGCCAGCAGGGGGAAAGACAGCAGGCAATTCTCTGCTGACCCCAGGCTCACGTCACTTAGGGCGAAATGGTTTATTTGTTGATAACACTTTAACGTTCTAGATATGAGAAATTTGCCTCTCCTGACACTACTGCTCTGTAACAACCTAGTTAATTCTAACTTATTATACAAACATGCAAATTCTTAAGAAATGTAGAACACCCTTTATGTATCTTTATTTTCAATATTGCCACATAATCCCATCCTAAAACAGAGAAACCTGTCGTCCTACTGATTTCAGCTCACTTGATGCCTTTTCTGGGGGGCATCCATAGTGGGCAGGGGCATTAAA
The DNA here is from genome assembly GCF_964035555.1 of Netta rufina. Taxonomy (NCBI): domain Eukaryota; kingdom Metazoa; phylum Chordata; class Aves; order Anseriformes; family Anatidae; genus Netta; species Netta rufina. Next base: position 16,627,896 of record NC_140126.1, read on the forward strand.
ATTACTCAACACACAACAAGGTATTAAGTATTAAGTAAGACAAAGAATGGGTACAATTTTTGTATTGTAATGGAGTAAAAACAGGTAAAAGTGTGTTCAGATTTACTTGCAGATAAAAAACATACCTGATTTTGCTTTGACATTTTGTAAAGAAATATTGACGTCTATGGTGATTTTATGGGGATATTCACGACTTAGGGAAGATTCAGATGCAGTAAGCACGAAATCATTTTTTATCATGCATACAAGCACGTTACCCTCAAGTTGGGAGGTTGCTGTATATTTTTTTAAGGCAGCTGCAGCCAGTAGACATTATTTTCTTCCTGTCCAGATACTCAGATTTCACGAGCACCTAAAGCTACTCCCTTATATAGAGATGAAACCAGCTATGAAAAGCAGCTCGCCAACACGAGTATAGATTTCAAACTGCGCAAGGCCACCAAGCACCATGCCTTGCCCCCTGCTGCCCCCCCAAAACCAAAAAGTTGAGGGGACGTCTGCACCCAGCAGCTCGCCTCAGGACCTGGGCTAAGCCTTGCGAGAGGGAGCTGCTTGCTGTGAAGGCAGCACCTGCCCTGTGCGAGTGAAAACACAGCGGTGAAAACACACAAAAACACACGCCCGCCGCGGCCGGGCGCTTCATGCTGCCGGAAAGCAGCAGGAGGGGTGAGGGGGGCCATGGGGGTGCCGCGGCCGAGCCCCCCCCCGCCCCGCTGACGTCAATGGCCGCCTTATCGCGCCGCCTGCGACAGCAGCCGCAGCCCTCAGAGGCCGCCGCCAAGCTGCGGAGTGGAGCCCGCGGCGAGAGCGGAGTATGGTCGCCTCGTCACGGCGGCGTGCCTGACAGGGGCCGGCCCCCCCGGCTCTGGTCTTGGAGTCATGAGGTCACTAGGATTGGAAAAGACCTCCAGTGCCGTCTGGTCCTACCATCACCCTACCACCAACGTCACCCACTAAACCGCTGTGGCCGCGCAGAGGTGGAGGCTGCCCGTAGGCAGAGGGGACTAAAGGTGTTCAGTTGCAGACGCTGTCTCGTGGCAGACAAAAAGGACAAAGTCATTTGACGTTACAAAATTAAATCCCTTCTACAGCTGTGTCGATAGGAAGGCCGTGGCAAACAGGCACAGCGACTAAGTTCCCGGGCTGGTTTGGTGATGGCAGGCCTAATGGGATTTACACCAAAATCTGCAGCACCCACGTATCTGAATTCGCACAACGTGGAGTGTATCAGACAAGTTTTCACCTCACAACTGACTCAACCAACTGCTATTTATCCCCATTAGCTGCTTGTAAAAAATGCCCCGAACATCTGTTTTTACAAGCATTCCTCCCTGTCTGCACCTCTACTATATATCCATGCCTCACATTTGACATATTCTGTACATACAGATACCATATGTATAAATCCCAGCAAATCGTATGTCACCATGTTTCCGTCCTGGTCTCTAGAGCACAACCAACTTTGGAATGAAGTACATGAGCATCATTTAAGCCCAAGTTTTTGTATCTACGGGCATCAGTCCCTGGTTTTATTTAGCCAGATACATGCTAATGGAATGTTCACACACCTATACACCGTTACTGTCTGTGGCACGAAGCAAAAACACTCCAGCCCGCCCAAGTGCTGAATAATACTGTCCTAGCAAAAATAGATAAAACTCCATTACTTTTCAAAAGAATTAACAGCTGTTTGCCCTGTATCTGAATGTCACCAGAATGCGGGAAGCCACACCTTGATGAGTCTGTAGAGGCAAAGCATGACAGGCTGAAAAGCTGCAGACACAGCTGCTCCTCATGAGGTTCTTGGACTGTTTCAGCGTAATACCTACACTTCACAAATTCTGTTGTTACTTTTGTTTTGAAAAACATTGTTCTTCAAATGGATGACAGAGGAACTATGCACAGATAACAGAATAGAAAGATGATATGGAGACTATACTTGTTCCTTTCCTGCTCAGTAAGCACATCACTCATTTCAGATGCCCTTTTTTCAATTACAGGAAGTGAGTAATTTCCACAGAAGCCAATGGGAGTCAAACAGGCTAGTCTGCAAGAGAAATGAGTGGAAATCTAGTGACTTTTTCTTAATCGGATAATCATTTGCAATTCCAGGTCATGGTGGCAACTGTCTTTTGCAACAATGGAAGAAAATGTAAGGAAGAAAATAGTCAAAGTCTATCCACATATCTACATTATTCAAAATAGGTGATTCTTCTTCTGAAGGTTAGTTTTATTACAAGCACATCTTGCCAGTATGAACAGGATTAAGCCATAATTGGCCAAGGCTAGGAAGTAGCTGAAAAAAACTGCATTAAAAATTGCTTGTTGCAACCAGGCTTATTCAGTTTACAGGCAGCTCCCTAAAGCCATGACTAAACTTTTTACTTTCTATATTGGTCTACTGTTGCCACTCTTTCACATGTAGACATGGTGCAGCAATAGAGGAGCAAATACAGCCATCAGATTTGACAGTGAAAACAACTATTACAACACCAAGTGGCATGTTGTGACAGGACTCCTATCCTTCCTGCCACCTATGCAGGGAGGTGAAAATCCAGTGAAAGCAAGGCTGAGAAGTTAAAGAAGTCAAATCTAAACCAGGCCTGAAAAGGTTTTCAAATCCCATTCGCTGAGGTTGTTGTTTTAATCCCAGTCTGTGCAGTCAAACTAAGAACAGCAACTGAAATGTGAGTGAAATGGAACTAGACTTTAAAAAAGTTCTCAGGCTTTATGCATACTGTCCAGCCACAAAATCTGAGAAAACAATTTTGCCTGAATTCCGTTTATACTGAATCTAAGTTTTAATGTCCAGTAGAATCGGTAGCTTTGAATGGGAAGTTTTACGCCAGAAGTCCACAGCTGTAGCCTATGGTGAACACAGGTTCTCTGGCACCGGGAAAATAATATTTTGCTCTTTGTATAGATTTTGAATAAAGTTATGAGATCTCTGAATCTAAGCTCGTAAAATGTTGATTGTGTAACTCTTAAGAGATAAGGGATAAGAATGCTGTTTGTCTAGGATATAGATTTCAGTTAAGAAGATCAACATAGCAGCAAAGCCTGCCAGAAAAGAACTGCTACACCATATAAAGTGCTTTCTCTCTCCCATTGCAAAAGTAAATAAAATCCCAATGATGCTGACATTTATAAAGGTATTCTGAGACCATCTAAAGACAATAAATTTGAGACTTCTTATTGCTGTATTCAAGAACAGACATTGCTATGCTTTTCCAAATACAATACGAAGATACTAGAACCATTACTGATAATAGCAAATGCCAACATATACAAAGTTATTATACATATTGTACTGGGAAAAGATATAAGAATATTGAAAAGTAAGAGTCAACCAATTTTGAGTTAAAAGCCCACTTTTTTTTTTTCTTTTTTCCCCCTTTTTTCCATATTAATTAGCCACAGCATATGTATTGCCTCAAGTGTGATTTATTAGCTGGCTGGTTTTGATACATTCAACTAGCAGGCACATGCGCAATTACAACCACTGATCTATACTCTTAGTTTGAGAAGTAGCATAGAAATTTCATTCCCATTTACAGTTGTGCTTCCATTGCAGACTATTGTCTGCAATGTTGACATTTCGACTTCATGCGAGAGCCTGACTTAAAGAGAAAAAATCTTAAAATGTGTTCAGATAGATGTAGCGGCTGTGTAAGTATTCTGAGTAATGTTATCTTTGTAGAGGAATGCTTCACAGAAAAGCACACTAAGCAAAAAAATATTTATTTATTTATTTATTTTAAAGAACAATTCTTGTTCCAGCCTCAGGTAACACCACAGACAGTATGGAGAGAACGAATTTAAAAATACTTTCTTCTAAATCCTTTTCCTGTGCTAAACACATTCACACTTTGAACAACTGACTGCACATGCAGACCCATCTTTTCTATGAAACAGTTAATGCTTTAGCTTATCATGCCAATTACATAGATTAATTAATTTTATTTATTTATTTATAATGAACTAGCACCCAGTAACAGTCTACTATCCAAGAACACAATGGAGGTTTAAGCACTGCTAAAGTCAATCTTGTATAGCAGGAAAGTTCCTAGTTTGGACATTACGCATATGATATATTTTGTTTGAAACTATGTTGACTCTGCAGCAAGGGATGTGATCATAGCATGAGCAGATATACCTGACAATTTTTAATCTGATACCCTCAAAACTGGGAGAGTGTGGGCTTTAGTCTGGGACTTTACTAATTCAATGGGGCCTGGGCTCTTAGTCAGAAAATGAAGGGCATGCCTTCTCACTTTGTTCGTGTTGGTACCCCCACTAACTAAATACATTAGTTCACGTGTATTTGGACGTCTTGCAGTTCTCCTCTTCTGCAAGACAAGCTTACCTTGCAAGCTTGCCTTTGAGCATGCTAGGGAAGGTACCTCCCACTACCAAAATATTAACAATGGCTTCCAGGTAACCTTGGTTAGGCATTGACAGATGAGACAATCAATGAAATGGTAATTTGCTGAAATACAGTAATACCAGGCTTTGTTACAGGAAAAAATTAAGGTAGTGGTAACAAATTGTTTATTTCTCCTAAAAATAAAGCCTAGAAGGTGTTTATTATTAATTATTTTGTATTTAGGAAAGGTGAAGCTAAAGCACTGGCAACAAGGCAAAACAGAGAATGTTCCTGAGTTTATTACTCAAGAGATAGAGAAACATATTTCTTGGTAAACAGCAATTGTGAATGAATTAAAAGGCCTGGAATGATTTTGACTTTTAGAGAACTATTGTTACTTACATTAAAAAACATAAAAACATAATGGAATCTAGTATTCCAAGTAGTACTGGTAGGATCCAGTCCTGCTTTTATAACTGTTCCATGTTCTATTTTGTCAAGTTTTTCCATATAGATCTAGAATTATTCTAATCTCTCTAAGCCTCTGCATATGAGATTTTTTTTTGACTGTGTTTTTTTTTTTTTTTTTTTTTTTTTTTTTTTTTTTTGTGGCTACTGCTGTTATTTTGTAAAGAGGATGTGAAGGAAAATAAAGATAAAAAAGATAATGCAGCATAAAGGTATGATCACACTGCAGGATTGCATTTAAAGTAAAACATGATATCTGAATAGGAGAAGGCACATTAAAGTCAGGTCACAAGATATGTGAAAGAAAAAAATAATGAAAGAAAAAATTGGTATGAGGAGAAGATACTAAAATAAAGATTGTCTTTGTTTTAAGGGAATAAATGGAAGAAAAAAAGTAATTTGAAAGGAAGAAAGAGCAAATACTTTGCAAGATCCTCTGCTTTAACAGAAGCCTTCTCAGTCCAGTGCAACTTACTAAACAAATGTAAAGAACAAAATTAAATTTGTAATATATCCTGTTTCTAAACTTTTTCAGACTAGTATGATCATACAATATTCTGTTACTCCCTTTCTCACTAACTGGATTTTTAAGTGGCCAATCATCAAACAGTCAGAGCATCTCACAGACATTAATGGATTTTTCCTCACCACCTGGTAAAAGGTGTGAGATAGGCTGTCACAAGAGAGAGTGTGATTGCATAAGGAAGCTCAGGGCTGATTCCAGGTGAGTCTCAGTGCAATGCTTTATCCATTAAACCACCACCCAAAGGCAACCTACATTGCTGTCAAGGGCTTTACAGCTGCTGTTTATAAACAATCTACTGCGTGCAACCAGAGTAGCAGTTTTTAGGAGCATGAGCTGTGCCTAGGCTACAGCACACAGCTCTGCAGTGAGCTCTAAGATGAGCTCTGTGCAGACTTTTGGGCTAAATTGTTTAAGCTTTCTTCTGTGGTCAGATGGCCAAAGTTATGCACGTATACAACACAAGGCAAAAAAACATGACCTTGTTTTGTCCTGTTGGAAATGTCTCTCTACATCTTGCCCCCTTTTTTCCCATGCAAAGATTGAAAACCTCACAAAACAGTTTTAAAGCATTGTCTAAAGTAAAAACTAACCTGCAAGATTATGTCTAGTTACTGCTTTTGAATAAATTAACAACTGATTGCATTTTGAAATCCAGGTAAATGAACATTGTTAAACTTCACTAATTTAATTTTTAATAAGCAGTAGATATTTATTTTGATATACATTCATTTTCTCAACAAGGGGAAGATGAAACTATTGACCTCAGCAAGCTGCTTTCAAAGTTAAGGGGGTAAAGCATTATGGGCCACTACATCACTTTTCATTTCAGTTTCTACCACACATTGCTTATACTCACTGTACAATTAAATATTATTTTGGACATTTTCCATCCAAGAATCATATGTTTTCTCAGCTAGAATCTGCCTCAGAGTTGTCTGGTTTTATTCTTTTATCAGAAATGTCAACTTGCTTTGCTATGCATCTGTGTTTCAGGTCAGAGTGTCATATCTGGATAGTGATCTCTCCTGCACTTTGATATGCAAGACTTTTTCACATATATGGGCAGCTAAATCTTTAAAATAGATTCTTGTTGTTGCATAAAAGAAAGCTACTCAGTACAAAGACTTAAAAAATAAAGTAAAAAGAAGCATTGCGGACACAAAAGCTGAGCATTTCCTTTTGCATTTTAAATGTTAATCAGGTAAGCAAGGAATATGAAGCACGGATGTTTCATGTAATTTTGATTCCTTTCTAAATACGTTTGAAAAACTAAATCCCAAGTTGGATTCAACTGCTTTACTGAGATTCTGGTAAAAATTTCTGCTGTATAATCTCTCCTGCCATATTTCAATATATAGTTTCATTTTCAGCAATTCAGAGTGCCACTTTTTAGGCATTAAGTAATGATGGCATGATGAAAGGCAGTCTCTGTTCATGGGCTCATATACTTCTACACAGTTCCTTAATTTATTTTACAAATTTAACTATTGCCACGTCTCTTAATCTGCGTAACATTTATTTTATGGCATTGAATTACTGAAAATACTTCAGATGCTGCCTTTACTTCCGGCTGGCTTCAGCATCATTTGGAAATGTTTGCCTTTGATCACCTGGGCCTTCTTTCAGTCAATCAAGTAACAATTGTATTTCTGTGGAAACTTCTCCGGCTGTTGGCTACTGAGCACTCTAGACCTACTAAGAGCCTGAGAGCAAAGGATCTAAGAAACACTTAAACACCCACTTTTCTTCAGAAATGTGTAGAAACCCAATAACACTACTTCACAGTAGTACAGTTTAGATTAATTTCAGGCTATTCCATAATTTGCTACTAAAATCTATCCTTATGCTGCCCATTCTTTTTTTTTAGACAAGTGTTTGAATAGCTATGTAGTAAATGAGTTGGAAAACAAATGGACTAAAAATAAAGAAGAGAGGAGAGGAGAGGAGGGGAGGGGAGGGGAGGGGAGGGGAGGGGAGGGGAGGGGAGGGGAGGGGAGGGGAGGGGAGGGGAGGGGAGGGAAGGGAAGGGAAGGGAAGGGAAGGGAAGGGAAGGGAAGGGAAGGGAAGGGAAGGGAAGGGAAGGGAAGGGAAGGGAAGGGAAGGGAAGGGAAGGGAAGGGAAGGGAAGGGAAGGGAAGGGGAGGGGAGGGGAGGGGAGGGGAGGGGAGGGGAGGGGAGGGGAGGGGAGGGGAGGGGAGGGGAGGGGAGGGGAGGGGAGGGGAGGGGAAGGGAAGGGAAGGGAAGGGAAGGGAAGGGAAGGGAAGGGAAGGGAAGGGAAGGGAAGGGAAGGGAAGGGAAGGGAAGGGAAGGGAAGGGAAGGGAAGGGAAGGGAAGGGAAGGGAAGGGAAAATACTACAGTGTGGTTCCTTGATTATTTCCCTGTATGCCTGCACAGCCAACTTGATTGCATATTGCAGGGAGTAGAAAGGCAAGAAATGAGTGATAAGGTTCAGGAATTCAATAAACTGATACTTTTGCTCAAAAATACATGTTGAATCTTAGCCTATGTTTTATTAAATCTGTAGGACCTGAATACATGCATTAAGTCTTCTGAAACAGAGCATATTTTAAAGATTTAACAGTTAATTTACACACTATTAAAAAGAAGAATGGTTTATTTTTAAGCCAGTTAAGTTGAAATTTGGATATGTCTGTCAGCTGAGCAGTATAAAAAGAAGCAGAATAAACCTGTGTGTTGTAGTGTGAGAGGCAAACCTGGTGAAGCCATGCAGAACATTATAAAGTCAAATGCCCTTCTTGGACAGTGGTATAACTACAACAGAAAAATGTTCCCACTCATATTAACACTTCTATGGGAAGTGTAGACAGATAATCAGTAGATTTTCAGGGAAAAAAAAAAAAAGGGGGCTCTCAAGGAATAAAAATTACAGATATTTCAGTCCCTTACATTATGTATCATGCATTACAGAGTTTAACTGGTAAGCCTGTCTCCTTTTAAATAAGGATTCAACTCCTACAGCTGTTTCATACCTTTAATTACTCCAAAATAAATTTTATCAACCTAGCTGTAGGAACACTTTTTCAGAAAAAATCACTAAAGTTTCCTTAAAAATTGGACTCATGTCCATTTGCATGATCATTCACATAATCAAAATTCATCCTCCTTTTAAATTTGAGAAACCTATTTCAGATTATTGCAATGGAAGTCAACAGTTTGTGTATTTATTGTCTCGGGAGAAAGAAAGATATTTTATGTTTTGATTTTGGGGCTGTATGAAGTTATTCTTTTCACACAAATAAGAGCTATATCTGATGTGAAAACTGTTATTATATGTTACTTTTATTCTGTGATTTTTTTTTTCTCTTTAGAATGCTGACGTCAACCTTTCTTGTTTCGCAAAAGGAAATGTGACTAGTAGACAGCTCTGCGGAATCGAGCCATGCTTGGGAGGAAGGCCTATGAATCATAGAATCATAGGATGGCTCAGGTTGGAAGGGACCTTAAAGATCACACAGTTCCAACCCTCCTGGCATGGGCAGGGATGCCACCCACTGAATCAGGTTGCCCAGGGCATTGTCCAGTCTGTGGTACCAGCTTCTCACAGAACCATCAAACACAAGAATCAGTGTTCAAAAATTAGTATCCATCAGTAAACTATGAAGTATATATTCAACATATACTATGAAGTGGAAAATCCATTTTAACAATCAGTCATCAAACAGATTTTTGGAAAAACTGTGCTAGATTATATAGTCAAAATTAACAACACCTTTGGAGAAAAGAGGTTTAGAAATTTAGAAATTTGAGATATAGAAAAGCTAGAACTGGTGAGTATTTCAACATGGAATGTTGAAAGGGACCTAACAACATATCAAAGTTTGAAATACCATACACAATAAACATATTATGTGTTGAAGCAACATTTACTTATTTGAACATCAATTGTGTTTCAGTGGGTATGTTTAGCCACTAGCATTTCTACAAAAGAATTGTGTCTTTCTTCTTTGAAATGTATGCTGAGATTACAAGCATCCCATCTCCTTAGTACCTTCTCCCACTATGGCTTATCACTGCTTCATATACTGCCAGCTATACCTGCTAAAGAGTGGCTTACCTCAAAAAAAATGGAAAGATCACGAGATATGGAACTCAAGAGAGTATAAATCTGGAAGAAGGATAGAACTGCACTAGATCAAAGTCCTGTAATAGACTCATTGGTGCTTCAGGGTCACATTTTACTCAGCAAAATAAAGTTTTGCAGACTAAATCATGAGAATTAGCTGGAGCAAAGAAAACACATTTTGGTTTCACAATATCATACAGTGAAAATCTATGTCTGATAAGTAACATGCTTACACACATTTCCAAGTAGCAGAAGCATATGAGAACAAAGTGGTTTCACCACCTGACTATTGCTTTCCTGTGTGAAAGGCATATACGTAGTATGTATATCAGCTGCTTGTTCGTTCTCTAAAGGTGGTCTTCAACTGCAAGGGCACAGTTTGCTCCAAAACTACAGAATCCTTCCCTGCCCCCTCCTTTGTCTGATTGATTTTCAGGATTGAAGATTGAATGGGGAATGGCAAAGTTCAAACAGCATTCTCATCTTCTATCTCTAAAAATTTTTTCTAGATTCACCGATAAATAAATACATAAATTAAATTAAATAAATAAAAAAAACACACCACAAAACAAAACAATACACCTAAAAAGCGAAAAAAAGTATTACTTCAGCTGAATACTGAAATCCACTATACAGGTCCTTTTCTCTTTAGGAAACAGAAAGGACAGAACATGAAAAACAGATCTGGGGTTGCTCATTTCTCATTGCTGCTGCTTCTATTTGCCAAAGTCCAATAAAGAAGAAACAAATCTGCCTTAAATTCTGGTTTTGCTTTTTCTGAAATGGTTCAAAAACAGTACTATAAATAATAATGATGAAATAATAAATAATAGCAAATAAGTAGTAAATAATAATAATAAAAGTTCTTCCTAAAACATCTTCCTTCTGTCTTCTTTTCCACTAGCTGTTCTTCCTCCTCCATCAGACCTTTCTGCACCCAATTGCTAACACAGCTCAAGAAACCAGTCTGCATCAAGCTTTTTTTCCAGTTCTCTCCTTCATTTCTTTGGCACTGAATTCTTTCTGGGCTTTTTCTTGTAGCCATCTTTGCACTCCTTCAATTAAAGACTAAGTAGTCAATGGTTCCTATAGTACGTCCACTAACGAAGCCACTACCATATGGCTTAATAGACAGGAAAATTCTACAGGTCTGCTAATCCAGTAGTTATTTCTGTAGTTTGTTCCTGAGTTATTGCCTGTTTCTTTAGTATAGGTAAGTAGATAAGCTGTCTAGTGACAAAATTCACTCGCTCAGATGCAATCCTACCTTGTTCATTATTATTAAGGTAAAACTCCCAAATTATTATCCTAATGACAGACTACCTCCATTTGTCATCTATCATCTTACTATTATTATTATTTAATCAGAAAATAAAAGTGATTTATTATGGCTTGGAATTAGTTCAACTTTGTACCTACATTTCTGGTACAAAAAGCTCTGCTTCTACACAAGTTAGAGCTGAATCTTTTCAACTGTGAGCAGATTAAGGACTATGATTAAAACAATAAATACAAAAAAATCCAATTCTGTTAACAGAACCCCACATAAAGCTGTCCAAACCTGCAAGAGAACTATGGTTTGTATAGGAAGTTTGAAAGAAGTCACATCCTGACACTTTTAATATTTAAAGTGAAGATTGTCCAGTAAGAACTACTCTTTCATTGCTTTCTGCCATTTCTCCTATTTCCCAACAGCAAGTCTCTTAAATTCCTTGTTGAAACTCTTTCCGAGCTAGTAAATATGATATTTGGGATTGTTAAGCTTCCCACTGATGCCTCTTGCAAATTGTGACACCAAAATATTGCCTGTTGGGTGATTCTTGTGATATAATCTTGCTAAGGCTCTTGGGGAGGTAAGGCATCCACAGAACTTTCAGATGTCCTGAGACAGCTGCCGTCCTTCCCTGACTGTACAGAAAGCCTAGTCTGAAAGGATTTAATATACCGAGCCAGCTAGAGACAGCTAACTGGAAGCATTTAACACAGGAACGTGTCTGAATACATGATTGACTAAGGTGTACTCAACAATTACTTCCATGCAGTCCTGATTCCCACCACCAAAGGTCTTCTGAGAAGAGTCACCTAACATAGGAAAAAAATTCTTTTTACAAGAAGGTGTTAGAACATCTGTCCTGAGAGCAGAATCCTGAGTTTTAGGTATTTCTTGTTCTTAAACATTTTGATCATTTCTCAATTCTCAATTTCTCAATTTTTTTTCAATTCTTGAGAAAGTGCAGTATGCACAAGTAGATTTTCCTGCTGCTGGACCTGGAATTACTCCCTCCAGCTAAAGATGAGTCACTTTGCAGCACGTAATGCAAAATGCTTGAGGTGAGAGAGGGAATGAGTAAAAAGGAGGCTGAGACTGTAGTCTGGTGATATGCTCACTCCTGGAGGAGATGTGCGGGGGCAGGTCCTAAACTGTGACCACTGCTCCGAGGATAATTTAGCCATTTTATCTGAGTATGGACAAAGGGTATGCATAGGGACCTGTAGAACTTCCTAGTCCACAACAGAAGAACTGTTATTCCTGCTTGTCTGACCCTGGCTGCTGGGTGCTCTGATTCATGGCTTTCTCCAGGGTCTATACTCAGAAGGCAGGCTATAATAAAAGCAGAACTTAGTCACTTTAATGGGTAGAATTATTGTAGCCCTGAATTTTTAAATGGATACTCAGTAAAGTGAATAGGCTTTAATGGACCAGTTTCTCAGTAACCTGTTAATGGAAAAGAGATCTACTTTCAAATCTATCTATAGGACAGAAGACAATATATCACTGATCACAGCTGTCAAAAGCTGGATGAGTTGTGAAATGAAGATGCATTCACAATACATCCAGCAGTCAATCCACATCGTCACAGTTTTATTTTCTATATTCATCAGCCAATGGGCTGTATATGTAACAGGAATGAGAAAAATGACATAGACAAGAGTCCTGTTTTTCTGTGATTCTTGTCACCTCAGTCCTACAAACCAAACCACCTCTCACTCCTTCAGTTGGTCTGCTATTATTATTGATACAGTAAATGCAGTCTGACACATACATTTCTCAACTAACAGTGACCGTGAGTGACATAGCTGGGCTAAAAAGAGAAGAGGAAGCACATGAAGCTTATCATCCTATCTTTCCAGTAAAACGGACAGTTTTGCTGAAATGCTGAATATTGACTTTCACTGATGTAGCAAAATATGAGACCAATATAAAGGTAAGAAGCAAAAATTGATGTTGGGTTGCATATTAGATTCTCTTTGAGATGACTGATAATATCTCTCATGTTTTCTTTTTAAACTGAGTACCTACTCCAAAATGTGTACGTATTTTAAAATCAAGGCTGTGCTACAACGCAATTTTAAGGAAAATAATCTAAAGTGCTGGATGAAGTTTGCAAGCAGAGATCATCTCTGTGCTGGCTTTTAATCTCTATGCTCTTTGTTAACCTAAACCCTTATTTCCAACAAAACACATTGTTACGAAATTAAAAAATAACGTGCAAGGGCCAAGTGTTGTAGTCTACACACTGCAAAACAACTAATTTTTTTAATTATTTTTTTCCTAATTGTTGATATTGATTGATAGATACAATTCCACTGATATTCTGATATTCTTGCCAGGAATGTTTTAACTATGATTGTAGTTCTCTGTTTAAGTAAGTTGCTTTTTTTTTTTTTTTAATGAAAGCTTACACATTTGGATATCAGGTATCAGTGTTAAAACACAAACCATAAAGTGTATTTAGTACTGAGGAAAATACAACTTTTCAGAATATGCGTTACTTAGCATTTTTTAATAATGTAATGAAAATAAAGATTTTGCAACTAGTATGGTTAGGGCAAGACATTGTTTAAACATATCACGGGTGATCCTGAAAGCTGTCATACTTTCTCATACTTTCACTGTATACGAAGTCTGAATTTCTGAGATTTTTAAACAGTACTGGGCAGTAGTCAAACATAGAGATTATTCTATTTTTCAACCTGATTTTATTCACTTCCTTGAATGTGAGATGATACATAAACAGCTTATGTTGTCCAAAACCACATCAATCCTCTTCCTGCTGTTCTGCTTCAGGAAAGTTAATCACTGTTTTACAAACCCAGCAAACTTGAACCAGCACAAGATTAAAAATAAATAAATAATAATAATAATTTGGATTTTTGATTCTCCCAGTCAGATTTTTTTTTTCAACATTAATTAAAACTATGTGGATGAAAATGAAGAAAGCATTCAGCAAGCCTTCACAGCTGCACCCTAGCAATAACCACCTCTAAACCAAGAAAGGGGATAAACTGGGGACACAAATACTATTCACTTTAAAGGGAAATGCAGTTTAACAGTTACTTTCTCAAGTAACCAATATTAAGTAGGTATATTTTCATTATAGCACATGACATTGTTGCACAAACTGTAACACAAAGGGATAGTTTTTTGTTTGTTTGTTTGAATATAGAAAACAGACAAATATGGCCTAAATTTATGCATATCAAATGCCCACAAACTATGTGCAATGGAAGAAGCTGCTTCTTCATGCGTTAATGTGAAAAAGCGACTGTGTAAGCCTGGGCGGGGAGTGGACTCCTCTCTCTTCTGTACCTTGTTTTTCTCTGCATTTCCTGTTTACTCAAGACAGATTTATGAATGAGTATCAGTCTGAATGTAATTTGTGCCCTGTATCTCACAAAAGAGTAAGATTTTGTTTTTATTCTGGATAAGAAGGCTGTAAATGAGATAACTCTCCTTCTAGTTATCATGGCCTAGATAAGGCCTTTAATGATTAACTGAAACAACTAGCTCATGTAAATATTGCTATTTTCCAATTCTGTTTTATTTATGCAAAATATTATTGATTGTTAAAAAAATACAATATACAAGTCTCTTTAAGGCACCTTTGTACCTGGAGATTTGGACTTCAGTGAAATTGATGATTGTCAATTCTTTATTCAGAACACTTGTTAGAAAATTGTGAGCTCATTTTGCAAATTGAATAGTTGGAAATAGCTAAAGCACAGGACACTTTCATTACTAGTTAGTTACTGAATTACGTGGACCAGGTGGAGAAATTTCATGGCAAGCTAAAGCTATATTCATTCTGGATTGCACAGTATAAATAAATAAATAAATAAATAAATAAATAAATAAATAAATAAATATTTTTTTTCTGTTGTCTGGACAGCACAACAAGAAATGAAAAAGTTATAGTCCATAACATATCACCCCAAATATTCACCAATATCACTACTTTTCCTTAAAACTAATACATATATTTGTAATCAGAGTTTATCACATTCACGTGAATTGAGTTCTAGTATACAAACACGCCCATCATAATAAACCTTTTCAAGAAGGCACTGTACACCACGTAGAAGAGTCATTAGGATTTTAATCCTCCTTCCAATCTCAACCATCTGTTTCTGCTGTCCTTTCCGTATGTAAAGCTCTGAGATCAGTGACTTATGTAACTCTAAAAGACTACAAGGATGTGGACCACAAATAAAATTCAATATTATATAGCAACAGATTAATGAAAAATGCACAAGGCCTTTTAAAACTCCATTCCATTTGAAGAACTACTAATCTTTTCCTAATTGCATTCTCATTTTATGTATTAATACCAAATTTATATTGATTCATCCAAATAGTGGATTATAAAGCAGTGCCAATTGCTTTAAATTACTATAACCTTTTTTGGACAAAATAGATATGCTGACCTTTTCCTCAGCATTTTTCTCTGCAGATTCAAATTGCCTACTGAACTTCAAAACTTGCGTGGCAGATGTTAAAAGGCTTCAGAAACACCAACATCAAAACAAAGCAACAGCTGAATAGAATTGACCTTATACATTGATCTGTGCTATACAGAGGTCTAGATAACACCACAAATAATTATTCTGAGGAAGGAAATTACTTCTTTAAGGAAGATGGCTAAGTTCCCAAACGATGTTAGAGACATAAGAACAGTATGTAGGATTGCTCAGATGACAATAAAATGAATAGCCATTATAGATGAATAAAATGAATAGCCAGGATAAGTCAACTCTGAATTCTACAATGCTTCTGCTGTCAAGTACCTCAATTTATTATTAAATAGCAGATTATTAGTCTGGCATGTGAGTTTTCAGGAGTCTTTTTTGGTTGTTTTTTAAAGGCAGGAGTTGAGTTGCACAGAAGTAACAAAAATGAAAACTATTTATTTATCCAACTGACAATGACAAAGAATGTTTACATGTATATAACATAGCATGAAATCCACACCACAGAGCATGATGTGCTATTTTTCTTCAATCTGAGAAATAACTTGCAATTCATATGGCTACCTTCATACAATTCAAAGATGGGAAAATTTCAAAAGCATTTGCAGAATTTAAAAGGAAGCATTTAACTGTTTCTCACAAAAAATTCTATTTCTAAATGTGAGTTTTGAAAACATTCACCTAGGAAGTAAACTGAAAGCGACTGGCATGCATGCACTTTAGTGCCTATATGGCACTTCTAATAACTTAATTCAGCTGCTAGTGAGGTATGCTGTTACACCTTCTGCAAGACTGCAAATACACATTTGCTAATTTCTCAAATAATAGATGGAATTTACTACAGGTTGAAAGATGTGAAAATGCTACAAAACACATTCACAAATATAAGTCCCTGTGATACTTACCCTGAAATTAAGATAATTGTCAGAGGTGAGTTAAATTCACTCTAAACAGCCATAGAGACATGAGTATAAGCAGACCTATGACAATCAAAGCATTTACATGTTGTCCAACCTTCTGCACAAAGTACAAAGCCATTTTACAAAAAAAAAAAAAAACATGCCCCTTTAGAAACATGGTGTCAGGTTCCTGCAGTGCTTCAGGAAAGCATCCTTTACTCAAGTTAATTGAGTGAGAATTTCTGAATATTTTACCTCAGCTCTGCCAAATATTTGGCAGTGAAGTATGAATACTTCTCTATAATGAGATAAAAGTATATTCAGTGGGCAAATTAAATGAGAGTGGGAAGTCCTCGTTATAATTGTAACCCTACTGATTAAATCTAGAGGAGTGATGTATAGAATGCAATTATGTCTTGAATAGGGCATGTTCTGGGTATCTACTAAAACCCAGGTATGAAATCTAAAGTTTTCATCATTTTAAAAGGTGGCACTGATATTGCATTATGAGACTTTTCTTAAAAATCTGTGATTTATTTATTTAAACCTCTGTTCTCACAGACATTAGAAGCCACTCAATTCCATATATATATATATATATATATTCCCCATAGCCATTACCCTGGTATTGTATGAATTATCCTGTGTAAGGCATGCAACTTTTGTAACTTTTTGTAAGGCATGCAACTTTTGCTTTTTTTCTATCCACGCATGTATTCTTGCATTCATTTTATCCCCATCTGAATCACAGACACAAGAAAAAATTAAAAGCATTTAGATTACGCAGGTCATCTTCATGTAGTAATGTACTCTACACTTCAGTCAGGTCGTGCAGGAGTCAACAGGATATGTAATACTTTGCCTTCTGGATTTTTGAAGCATTTAAAGCATCTCATGACCAGAAATGTTACTTCTATTTAAATCTGAACAATAAATTATTCTATTGGAACTCCATACTATTAATCAATAAAATCTTTCAGTTACAGAACTGGTATGAATGTTCAGAATGTATGAATAACTGAATACAGTTATACTGAGATATTTAAACTCAAAATAATCTGTCATTTAAACTAGGCTTTAAACTAGGTGAGAAGGGGGACGGGGCTGAAACAAGGCTTGTTAGAGCTGTGCCATAGGTAACAATGGCAAGGCTGGGAGAGAAGGCAATGGCCCAACTGAAGTGCTGTAGTGGGTTTACGTGGCAAGGTTTTGGTAGCAGGGAGCCATAGGGGTGGTTTCTGTGAGAAAGATCTAGAAGCTGCCCCATGTTTGGGAAGGGCCCCATTGTTTTCCAGATCTGAGCCAATAAGCGATGTTGTTTGCGCCTCTGTGAGAGCATATTTAAGACAGGGAAAAAAACGCTGCGCCAGACAGCAGCCGGGAGTGAGAAACAGCCTGCAGGTGCCAAGGTCAGTGTAGAAGGAGGGGGAGAGGTGCTCCAGGCGCCGGAGCAGAAGTCCCCTGCGGCCTGTGGTGAGGACCATGGTGGAGCAGGATGTCCCCCTGCAGCCCATGGAGTACCACGGTGGAGCAGGGTTCCACGCTGCAGCCCGTGGAGGAGACCACGGTGGAGCAGGTGGCCCTGCACCGACGGAGGCTGCCACCTGTGGAAGACCCCTACTGGAGCAGATTCTGTGCCGGACCTGTAGCCCGTGGAGAGGAGCCCACGCAGGAGCAGGTGATCTGGCAGGAGCTGCTGCCCGTAGGGGAGCCAGGTTGGAGCAGTTTTCTCCTGAGGGATGGACCCTGTGGTACGGACCCATATCTGGAGCAGTTCTGGAAAAGCTGCTGCCTGTGGGAAGCCCACACCGGATCGGTTCATCAAGGACTGCATCCCGTGGGTGGGACCCCACAGCACAGGGGGCGAGAGTGACCGAGAAGGAGCCGCAGAGAAGAAGTGCTGTAGACTGACCATAACCCCCATTCCCCCGTTCCCCTGCGCCGCTCAGGGGGAGGAGGTGGAAGAGGGTGGATGGGGGGGAAGGTGCTTTTGGTTTGCTTTTTCCTTTGTTTTCTCACTTCTCTCGCTTGTTAGTAATAGGCAATAAATCTTACTATCTCCTTATGCCGAGTCTGTTTTGCCCGTTACAATAATTATTGCGTGATTTTCTCGTCCTTATCTCAACCCTTGAGCCCTTTTCACATATTTTCTCCCCATTCCTCTTTGAGGAGGGGGAGTGAGAGAGCGGCTGTGGTGGAGCTCGGCTGCCCACTCGAGCAGAACCACGACAAGTGCATCTACACTAATGCATGCAGCATGGGTAACAAACAGGAGGAGCTGGAAGCCATCATGCGGCAGGCAGGCTATGACTTGGTTGCCATCACGGAAAGGTGGTGGGACCACTCTCATGACTGGAGTGCTGCAATGTCTGCCTATAGGCTCTTCAGAAGGGACAGGCAGCATGGAAGGGGTGGTGGTGTGGCTTTCTATATCAGAGAGAGTTTTGATGTTGCAGAACTTGAGGCTGGGAATGTTAAGTCCCTATGGGTTAGGATCAGCAGGAAGGCCAACAAGGCAAGCATCCTGGTGGGGGTCTGTTACAGACCACCAAACCAGGATGAGGAGATGGTTGAGGACTTCTACAGGCAGCTGACAAAAGCTGCAAAATTGTCAGCGGTTGTTCTCGTGGGGGACTTCAACTTCCCAGATATATCCTGGAAGCACAACACGGCCCACAGAAACCAGTCTAGGAGGTTTCTGGAGAGCATGGAACCAGCTTCCTGACACAGCTGGTTAGTGAGCCTACCAGGGGAGGTGCCCCTTCTAACAGAGAAGGACTGGTGGGAGATGTGGTGGTTGGAAACTGTCTTAGGCAGAGTGACCATGAAATGGTAGAGTTCTCCATTCTTGGAGAAGCCAGGAAGGGGACCAGTAAAACCGCTGTATTGGACTTCCAGAGTGCTGACTTTGAACTGTTCAGGACACTGGTTGGTAGAGTCCCTTGGGAGGTGGTTCTGAAGGGCAGAGGAGTCCAGGAAGGCTTGGCGCTCTTCAAGAAGGAAATCTTAATGGTGCAGGAGCGGTCTGTCCCCAAGTGCCCAAAGATGAGCTGACGGGGAAGAAGACTGGCCTGGCTGAACAGAGAACTGTGGCTTGAGCTTAGAAGAAACAAGAGGGTTTACAATCTTTGGAAAAGAGGGCGGGCCACTCGGGAGGACTATTAGGATGTTGCGAGGCGGTGCAGACAAAATTAGAAAAGCAAAGCTCATCTGGAGCTCAATCTGGCAACTGCTGTCAAAGACAATAAAAAATGTTTTTACAAATACATTAATGCAAAATGGAGGACTAAGGAGAATCTCCAGCCTTTACTGGATGCAGGGGGGATCTTAGTTATGAAAGGTGAGGAAAAAGCGGCGGTGCTTAATGCCTTCTTTACCTCAGTCTCTAGCAGCAAAACCAGTTGCTCTCTGGATACCCAGTTTCCTGAACTGGTGGAAGGGGATGGGGAGCAGAATGTGGCCCTCACTACCCATGAAGAAATGGTTGGTGACCTGCTACGGCACTTGGATGTACGCAAGTCGATGGGGCCAGATGGGATCCACCCGAAGATACTGAGAGAACTGGCAGAGGAGTTGGCTAAGCCACTTTCCATCATTTATCAACAGTCCTGGCTGTCAGGGGAGGTCCCAGTCGACTGGCGGCTAGCAAATGTGACGCTCATCTACAAGAAGGGCCGGAGGGCAGACCCAGGAAACTGTAGGCCTGTCAGTGTGACCTCTGTGCCAGGGAAACTCATGGAGAAGATTATCTTGAGTATCATCAAGCGGCACTTACAGGGCAAGCAGGTGATCAGGCCCAGTCAGCATGGATTTATGAAAGGCAGGTCCTGCTTGACGAACCTGATCTCTTTCTATGACAAAGTGACGCGCTTGGTGGATGAAGGAAAGGCTGTGGATGTAGTCTACCTTGTCTTCAGCAAGGCTCTTGACACTGTTTGCCACAGCATTCTCCTCAAGAATCTGTCTGGTCGTGGCTTGGACTGCCATACATTTCGTTGCGTTAAAAACTGGCTGGATAGCCGGGCCCAAAGAGTTGTAGTGAATGGAGTCAAATCCAGCTGGACGCTGGTCACTAGTGGCGTTCCCCAGGGCTTGATACTGGGGCCGGTCCTCTTTAATATCTTTATCGATGATCTGGATGAGGGGATCGAGTGTACCCTCAGTAAGTTCACAGATGACACCAAGTTAGGTGCGTGTGTCGATCTGCTCGAGGGTAGGAAGGTTCTGCAGGACGATCTGGATAGGCTGGACCGATGGGCTGAGGTCAACTGTTCGAAGTTCAATAAGGCCAAGTGCCGGGTCCTGCACCTGGGGTGCAACAACCCCAAGCAGACCTACAGGCTGGGAGATGAGTGGTTGGAAAGCTGCCAGGCGGAGAAGGACCTGAGAGTATTTCTGGATAGTCAGCTGAATATGAGCCAGCAGTGTGCTCAGGTGGCCAAGAAGGCCGACGACATCCTGGCTTGCATAAGAAGCAGTGTGGCCAGCAGGTCTAGGGAAGTGATTGTCCCCTTGTACACAGCTCTGGTGAGGCCGCACCTCGAGTACTGTGTTCAGTTTTGGGCCCCTCACTACAAGAAGGACATCAAGGTGCTTGAAAGAGTCCAGAGAAGGGCAAAGAAGCAGGTGAGGGGCCTGGAGAACAAGTCCTACGAGGAGCGGCTGAGGGAGCTGGGCTTGTTCAGCCTGGAGAAGAGGAGGCTCAGGGGTGACCTTATTGCTCTTTGTAAGTACATTAAAGGAGGCTGTAGCGAGGTGGGGGTTGGTCTATTCTCCCACGTGCCTGGTGACAGGATGAGAGGGAACAGGCTGAAGTTGCACCAGGGGTGTTTTAGGTTGGATATTAGGAAGAACTTCTTCACTGAGAGGGTTGTGAGGCATTGGAATGGGCTGCCCAGGGAAGTGGTGGAGTCACCATCCCTGGGGGTCTTTAAAAGACGTTTAGATGTTGAACTTAGTGATATGGTTTAGTGGAGGACTTGTTAGTGTTAGGTCAGAGGGTGGACTTGATGATCTTGAGGTCTCTTCCAACCTAGATAATTCTGTGATTCTGTGATTTCCAGTAGTACTTGATATAAACTACAGATTTTCAGATGTAACCTGTGTTATTTCTTTTGTCTACCTGTCTATATTTAGGAGTTTCAGTCTGATTTTTAGCTTCCCATGGTGATTTGTGCTCAAGTGCATGATACTGAAATACAGGAAGCTAATCACTTAATTAGATAACATTATTTAATTATTAAATAAATAATGATTGATTATACTTCCAGTGTCATAAAATAAAAACTGGTAGATTACACTTCAAAACCATAAGTTTCATGGGAAACCTGAAGCTAATTGATAGAAACCAAGAACTATCTTGAACAAAGTCTACAAGAAACATGCAAGAAGCTCCATTTAAATAATCAAATTATTGATTTCTGATGGGTTTAAGATGCAGAACCATGCATGTAAAGGGTATAACTCAAGTCCAATAAGAAGCAATGTAAGCATATAGTAACAGAGTATTTTTAGACCCAGAAACTTCTTTTGGACAAACTTGCCTCCTTTTGCATGTACATGTATTCTTTGTACATAAAAGCATATAAAAGCATCTAAAGCATCTGGCAGACTGAGTTTGTCATTAGCAGGCAGAGAATTTGTGAAATCTCCTATCTATTTTAAATGTACATGAAGAAAGACCTTATATGGTTCCTTTATAGCTCATTATACTTTCAGCTAGAAGTGCATATACTAGAAATGTAGTAACCAAAAGAGATTTAATGCTTGCTCATTTTTTCATTAAAAATGAAAACTTTAAAGCTCAGTCCTTGAGTCACAGATAATAGTGGTTTGTTGTTGTTGTTTTGTTGTTGTTGTTCGTAATTTGAAAATGAAATGCTATTTATAATTCACTGATGTGTTGCATTAGGAGAATTACTATAAATTTGAAATGAAACACTGTTCATATGATTGCTTGGAAAATGTGAATCACAGTGAGAGGAACCCCTCTTCTGGTTGAAGAACAAAACACCAAGCATGAAATCACCATACAGCAAAAGGAGTTATCCCAAGCTATTCTCAAAGGACAGCAATAGCATGTTTAGTTACCAATTTAGGGACCCTTTAAAGAAGACACCTAAAATAAGTCTATTTGCATGTCTGCTTATTTACACTGATTGTAAAAGGACTCTAATGAGCCTCACCAAAATAGGTATCTACATCCTAGACATCTAAGATGGATAATAAAAGTGCTATCTAAGAAGTTTATTGGTACATGAAAAACTCCCACCTCCTACTCCCTAATTTATCTGTACACCCAACATGCTGTAGGATACTTGTTTTATACTGAAGATCAAGTATGCCACTAATACGTAACTGTTTCTGTCAACAGTTTCCGATAAGGATTAATGTGGACATATTGAATAGAACAAGCCATATTTTAATCATTGGCTTCTACATATTCACATTTAAAGATGATTCTAACTTCCAGACCGCTATGGCTGCTATTGCTTCTAACAATTTGAACATTTTATTCCCGTGCTGCTTCAATTCTCTATTACACAGTTCCCTACTTTTTTCTTAATGGATTTTCTCAAACTTTTCTACCTCAAGGTAAATTCTTAAAATAGCAAAAAAATAGTTTTTAATCACAATGCAAGGATTTTGTTCTTGCTGCTTGAGTCACTTTGCTTTACCAAATCCCTTTTTATCTTTCCTTTATCATTTTTTCCCATAAGGTCTAACAGTTCTGTCTTACTACACTTTTGCTTTTCCTGGAAGATGACACTTTCAGGAAGCTTAGCAACATAAAACTTCCACCTTTTGTGTCTATTTCTGTTTAAGTATCGACATTGTTTAGTGACACCGTGTCTTCCAGTCACCTAGTTTGTACAGCATGACTGGGAGGACTTTTCAGCAGGAAAGACTCTGCACAAGCTACATTACAAATATTCCCAATAAAAATTCAGAAAGCATAGGAGCATCCAGAAGGATCTCTAATCATTCTAAGAAGAGCAGGAACAAAAAAAAATAATAAAAAAAAATTGTTTGCAATATGTCTTTTCTTTTTGGTATAATGCCATTGTGCAATGTGTTTTACCAGCATTATATATGCTTCAAGAAAGCATCTATGCATGCTTCTGTGCTTATGCCATGAATTTTTTTTCTATGGAAATGCAATAAAAAAAAAAAAAGCAAACAAACAAACAAACAAAAACAAAACAAAACAAAAACAAAAACAAAGTATATAACTAAGAATGGGAAATGGCATTCAGGCAAAAAAGTACCCAGCCTCCATCTCCATTCAGCAGTCAAAGTGAACTGTAGCTATTTTCAACCTTTATAGTAGCTTAATATATCTTTTTCTGTATCATTGATGTCTTTTAGCCGCTTATATCCAATGCACACAGGCCCCAGCTCAGCTAGTTCAATGCATAATTTGGGCACAGCAGTTCCAGCAGCATCTCTGTAGAATCAGATTGAACTCAATTAGATTAAATTATCCTTGCTATTCTTTACCTTCCACTCGTGCTTCCTTTAAATTTCTTGGCACAGAAACATTTTCTGTATTAGCTGCACCACTGACTGCACTACCTTCCTTCCAAACACTAAAACCTCAGTTGATGTATCGTTTCTGACAAGTACTCTGCACTCTGGGGATTAGCTGAATGAAAACCTTCAGATCAGGGGGGAATTAGAAATGAGCAACAGTAACTTCCAGCAGATTGTGTCTTGGGTCCTGATGTCTGAGCAGCTTCTCCTGCTGGAGAAGAGAAGCTGTCCTCAGGCAAACCACTGGGGGAGATCATGTAAGGTAAGCTCCCTGAATGTTCACATGCATGCATATTTTCTGTTCTGGATATCACATTTTCTGTTACTGGCAGGGATTTTACCGTGTTGTAGGCGTTCTAAAGTTAGCGCCTTGGAACCAAAGAAAGAACCCTACTTTTTAAAATTTCTGTCTCCAGTTAGGATAACAGACTTCTGGGTGACTGCACTGATTTGTGAGACAAAATCCATGGTTAAAAATAGATGTAGCATCTCTCAATAATTGAGATGTCTCATAGTTAGTAATTTGAAAACAACACCCAAAATGACCTCTTAAAGTAATACATTAAAAAATGATTATGATTACAGGTGTTCCAGGCAAGAAACACTTCATGACAGATCCATGTATTCATCTTTCTCCCCTCCCTGTTCAGTTAGTTACTATGAATTTACGTATGATTGCAAAACATTCATAACTAAGGATGATTTTCTGTGCATAGAATGGATTTGAAAAGATTTAACCCTCTGTTCCCTAATCAGCCCATACAAGTGCTCACATTACACGTTGAGTTCTTTGGAGAATAAAATAGTACAGAACTCCCAAGACTGGATCTTTTAGAGGGATATGTGTTTGAGGATAGATGAAAAAAATAATGATGTTACCACTATCCAGAGCTTAAGAAAAGAGATTATTAAGATGACAAAGGCATGGTTCTCTTTAAAAAAACTGAAGTATAATATCTTCCTTTACTTACTATCCCATTATGACACAATTAAAAAGACAAGAGCTTTGCAGAGGATCAGTAAAAATCAAGCCAAGACCTAACCGGAAAAAAAAAAAGGCTGAAAATACTGGAAACGATAAGCTCTTGCTTTAAATGATAAATTGCTTGTATAGTAAGGGCCTGTATGCTTACACTACGAGGCAAAGCAAATCCTTTCACTCTGTCAACAAGCCATAAAGACTGTAACCACTTGGAAGACTACATGGAGTAAGAATACATGTATTAATAAAATATAAAAAATTCAAAAAAGTATGTTCCCATACCATGGGAACAACTTGGTTCAAGACCAAGTTGCCATGATAACAACCAAAAGTACTGCATGATATAATAAGCTATGAAACAGTATAAGGGTATTATTATAAAATTCATTTTTTAATGAGACTTTCATTTTTATAAACATATATTAACTTTAGAAACCCATGCTGTTTTCTTACCTGTTATAGTTGCTTTGTTAATGGATGGTTGGTTACACATTGGTGACCGCCTAAAAAAAAATAAGTAAGTTATAAGCCTGATTAACTCACAGGTGGTTGAATCCTTGAACAATATAATAGGAAACACTTTTCCTTTAGAAATTATTTGGGACTGACACACACTAGCATAAACAAAGAAAGAGTTCATTCAGCTATTTATATAACGCAGAAAGGAATTCACAACTGATGCTCAAATCTTTCTGCAGATTGGGAACGTAAGCAGGGATATCTATAAGTTTGTTAAAAACCTGCCTAATCATTGCTGGAGCTTGTACACAGCTTACAGTTTGGTCTATATACATAGTTTTTGTTCTTACAAGAATACACTCACTACCCACATTCTCTTATATGAGATAAATTCTTAAAGCAAAAATTAGTTTTAAGTTCATTTACTATGTTGCATATACATTTCACAATAATCTTTAGGACAAACAGCACAGTGGAATCCTTCGCTCGATGATTTGCTGAACTGACACAGCTGCTTAGGGTTGTATGGATGAGAGCAAGCAGGGGCTGAATATTCCAACCAAGAGGCCTGGAAATATCTTTCTACAGCATTGCATATGCAATTATAGGCAGCTGTCTTTAGATACTGAAGTCTTCAGTGAGAAATTGATGCCCCATCTCTGGAGGTGTTCAAGACCAGGTTAGATTAGCCCCTGATCAACCTGATCTAGTGGGTGGTGTCCCTGCCTATGGCAGGGGGGTTGGAACTGGATGATCTTTGAGGTCCCTTCCAATCTGAGCCATTCTATGATTCTATGAAACTGCTATGGGAATGAGCTTCCATGAATACTAACTACTTCTAATTTCTGGAGACACACATTCTGGATAAGGAAAATTGCTTCATTACAAAACTTTACGGTTTAACTAATGTTAATGTTAGCTATGATTCTGTACCAGAATTGGAGAAAGGTCATATTTATAATGTCGCATTATAATCATGAAGTACTGTGGATATGTTGGATGACTTCTAGCTCTGGATCATGCAAGTAGCTCACAGTGAGTGTAGCTGTATGCTCACTTTCATTCATTTGCACAACTCATACTCTTTGCCTGATAATCACTTCTGAATGATCTTTGGCATATGACTAATTTATTGAAAATCATAGAAATTGCATACACACAAACCACTCAAATTTATGCAGGGATAGCAATGAAAAAGCAGTTAGTAGGCAAGGGGGCTGCTGTCTCAGCTATAAAGTATAGTAGATTTAAGGGATTAATAAAGTCATTAGTCATCACATGTTTTATACAAGCTTAGTGACACAAACTGAAATTTGTAACATCTAATTGTTATTCCTAGTTTACAATTTAAATATACTGCTGAAAAAAGTTGACACTCACTTGCTGGGTGCCCGATCTTGTAAATTGGTTAATGCAGCAAAGTTATTCCGTACAGTACGTAGGCTTGCCAGCACCTGAAACATATAAAATGGTTTCAGTCTAAATTTCTGCACAGGTGAGACTGAGTTAGCTGCAATCCACTGTGCTGAAAGAAAAATGAAAGGACATTGCAAAACATAAAAGGTTACCAGGGCTGGTTGTCTGAAGCTTTTGACCATTACTTAACAACATGTCTGTAATACAAGGACAATAGTTTATTTATTTTTTCCATCATAACAACTCATTATTTGTTTAAAGACAAACTTACTTAAGAGGAGGAAAAGTTTTTCACATAATACTAAATTCTCTAAAACGACCATAAAAGCATTCGTGTTTGGACGATAATAACCCATTCAAACCTAATATTTCATACGTAAAATATGATTGCAGATTTTTCCATTTGCAGTTCAGCCCCCACAAAACTCAAAGGACAAATGGAATGAGACTGTCTAGACTGGCAGGAAAAATAAAACGTGTCTCCTTTAAGGGGATGAATTCATTTAGAGACAGTACAAGAGGACAGATAAAGAGGAAGGTATCACCTCAGCAGGTAGGAAATGCCTGTAGATACAAATCTACAAGCTCTACACATTGGTAAAGATGATTGAAATGGAGTACTCACTTTCTGGACGTATTTTTATGCAAGACAGCAGCTAGAGGAAGCAGCAAAGTGTCTTTTTTGTATAAGCGGCATAGGCGTTCCCCACTGAAGGAGGTTGGATAAATGCAACACATTTTGCACTACATAAGGACAACATGATACTTCTCTGACTATGGAGAGGCAGTTCAGCTGATGTCAGAGAGGGAACTATGAATTACTTAAAATCAGACTTCGGATGGGAGGAGGCAACAAAATTAATCACTGTGTCTTTGTGGTAGTTACCCACTACTTCTCCTCAGCACAGATTATTCTGGTTCCCTGGTGAACTGGTGCTGGCATTTTAGACACTAACAAAGGTGGGAATGGGAATTTGGCTTTCAGAAGTCTAAGCCATGGAAGATATAACCGTCTTTCCACAGAACACTTGAATTTATACGTGAAGTAGAAAGGGGGTTGGAGAGAAATGAAGGAAAAACTCGTAATATAAAATATTCTAGAGATATTCATCACTGGAGGTATTCAAGCGATTATTGTAGGTAATTCCTAAATGTGTTGAGATAATAAATTTATTGCCTAATTAATTCCACTATATTTTTCTTTCAAGAGATTGGGAGGCAAAATCGCATATTCTACATTCAGAACTGAATTCAAATAATTATTTGTGCCATCAAATTTGCGTGCCCAGGTTATAGTGACAGTGATAAATGTTATATTTAGATGTTTGATATACGCAGATGGAAATGTGGCATGGAATGGAAGAAGGAGAAAGATGTAAGAGTTCAAAAGTTCAAAAATGAAGACATTAAATACAAAGGAAAACTGCTGAAGTCTTAGAATATTCTAAAAGGAAAGGATGAGTTGCAGGTGCACAGACAGGAAAGGAAAAATGTTGGGTCTGTTAAATAAACACATGTTTTAGTGACTGCAGGCACTTGTTTTTCTTTGGTCAGTGTGCCTGGGTTCTGGTCTATGTGTGCCAAGATACTGCAATTGCTTGTATGTACTAGTATTATTATGGGAAGCAGTGCACTAGATAAACATATCTATGTGGCTCTCAGAGACGTCTCAGGCCTTGAAAAAACAGTCAGTATTCCTGGTTGTAGGTTCTTCCTCAATAATCCCTGGTGGACTGAAATTATCTGCATATTCAAGGTGCACGGAGAACTGGGAGCAAGCACAACTGTAGCTACGTGACTTCAGTGAGCCATCTCAAACACATCCATGCCTACTAGCTCCCAGCCTCCGCTGGGCTGAAATGAATGACTGTATCTGCTGCATGGGACTCAGTTTCAGAAAGGTTAGTAGGCTAGGCACAATCCCACGTGAAAACATAAACCTCATTGAAATGAGTTGCATCTGAACTAATATGATACTGAGCACTTGGGGTCCTGGAGGAAGGAGTGTGCAGAGCTGCTAGATTGCTCAGGGACAGTTGTGAGTGGAAGCTAATGAGCCTAGATGGGCCCACACTCAGGTCCCCAAAGAGATGTAAGGGAGTCTCAGTGCCATGCTCACCACTATTCACATTGTCTAGGCTTTTCCACAGTCTGAGACATTATGAATCCCTCTTTTTCTGGAAAGTGGAGACTGGACTATTCAGCTTTTAAGTCCTCCTATTTGTTCTTCTGTAAGGTTAGAAATCTGTTCTTCTGTAAGGTTAGGTCCAGGGATAAAATGGGCAGTATCTGCCCAGCATTCCTGCTACAATAGCATAGTGCATACATATTTTGACACATTCTGCAAAAGCAAGAGGACCCCAAATAAATATAAAAGATTGTCAGAATGACAACTAAAACTGGCCATTAGCTCCAGAATTCAGTGCAGCCAAACAAATAGATTTATTGTGCCAAAGTGTAAGTATCTATGCATCTATGATATTAAATATATTAAATGACAGTTTCTCTGTTTACAAGGCTCCCATTTGTGCTTAATGTTCCCATAGTTAGATCTGTGAGCAAAAAAGCAACCAGTCTGCAAATCTCTTTGAGGTTTAATCCCTAAATAACTATATAATTTCAAAAATTAAGTTGTATACAGTCATTAGTGAACTTAAAAAAAATCAAACTTCTTTGATGATAAAAAATTTGGTCATTCAATTTCAAATCACTCAAATGATTTTATTTTGAAAGCTGAAATTCTAACAATTAAATTATAGCAGTTTCTTTATATTATAACCCAGGGAAGCATAACTAATGTTATACTTAAGACAATTTTTGTATCTGGTTTACTGAATCTCATTTCTGGTAAAAATAGCAAATTGTCTTGGGGGCAGATTCTGTGTGAGGGACACAGCATGCCGTGCTGCCTGCAGTAATGAATGCAGCCACAGTGCCATGGTAATGTGCTGAACAGTACTCAAAAAGCTAAAACTGGAGTTATTACCACCTGGTGGCTCACGATTGGATGAAACATCCTTCCTGATCAATGGAAGAAAATATGGATGTTTTCAAATAAATGGAGCATACATTCCAATACCTGGTGTCACCAGGAAGCTTTGTCTGTTTACAACACAAAAATGCATCTACATGATGAAATATTGCTCTTACTAAGAAGAGGACATTAAACAAAGCTAAAAGCTGTTTTGTGTGAGGTATAGACATTTTACTGGCATACGGGACACAATTCCTTAAGTCCCGTGTGTGATCCTAATGCTGCTAATGTATTTCAGAGGGGTGAGTCCTGTGTTTATCTGCAGATGTAATTTGTGAACAGGCCCCACTAGGATAGGATTTTGCATACTGAAATCAGTCTTAGATAAGGACTAAGTTTTTCCGAAGAGTATAATTAGACATTGTGTCCCCTCTGTTAGGCACCATTTCTCAAGTGCTTATCAATTCCTCTTATGTTGGGGAATATGATACGATAGCTCACCCTGCTCTCTTCCTTCTCTCCAACACAAATGAAAACAGGTTGATTTAAACCACTGCTAACAGGGTTTTCCATCGAAACAGTAAAAAAAACTCACAAAATGTATTACAGCAACTCGGTGCGACTACTCCTGCTCCAATTGCTGAAGCATGTCTGTCTATGCCCACAGGAATACCAAGCTGCCCTGGACACAAATAGGGTATTGTCTACCAGGTGAAAAAAGCCCGGTGTAACACTTATTGTTTTTCTAGGTGTACTATAACTTGTCTCATCTATGTGGCATAATTTGTAATAAAATTTATAATAAAATTCAGATGAAAATGAACATAAACTCAACTGAAGTACTGGATTTTTTGACCATCATACAATTTGAATTTTTTCTCTGCTTAAGAGTTAGTGTTTTTATGTTTCCGGATGAACTAATGGAACCCAGAAGTGGTTTTACCTTTTTGTTTGTTTGTTTGTATGGTAATTTCTTCTCTTTCTATTATTGAGGAATATTTACTATTTGGGAAGTCATAAAACATAGTTAGAAATGGCCCAGACTCAATCTATTCTCTGCTAGTAAAAGATGAAGGTAATCTTCATATTAAGGTTTCAATCAACCAGTGTTATATATGAAGACACCATATCTGAACTGTAATGAAACTGAAATGAACCAAAAGGACACCAAAATTTATTTTATCAGTTAAGTTACAGTACAATTGCCTATATTCATTGTATGCAACAGACCTGTAAGCAACCTGTAAGCAACTTGTGTATTTAGACTACAGTTGGACACATTATTCATATTTGGAATTGTTGTGTGTCTCAACATTTCTCTTCCCATTCACTTTCAATCACATATGACTTCCAGATTTATTTTTTCTGTACTTTCACTGAATTAACTTTCCTTTCTGTCTATTACAGGGTACCTATCATGAGTTCAAGGAATATCAACATTTACTTTTCATACATGACGAGACAGTTCTGCTGCTAAAAATCGAAATTACTAGATTTGATCTAAATTACTAAGATTTTTGATTTGTTATTTTATAGAACATAAAATCTTAAAAGAAAAATCAAATAGATTTGATTTTGTAGAAGAACTTAAGTATTCTGGTAAAGCTTATCTTGCATCTAAAAATTACCTTACATTGTATGCATAAAAAAAAAATCACAAGAAGGCATTGTAATTGTAAACAGTAGTATAATAATAGAACAAAGGTTTGTCTTCATCATGACTGTCTGCTACAACATTTGAACACCCTGCAAGCTAACATGTTTTTTGTGTTCTTGCACTTCACTTTTCAGATAGTTGAAAAAACATTTAAAAAGATATAGAGCACACAGGTATACATAATAGAGTCAAAGGTATATGGGTGTTTGTTTAGAGAGGTTTTTCCTGCTTCATGCAAATAAATCTTATGTAATATTAACAGTGGAAAAGAGCTGTTTTGGCCTCCTGGACTTTAGGTTGCAAGATCATGTGAGAAATAAGGCAAAATTATGCCTACCTGAGCAAATGGTGTCACAATCAAGTCATCTCCATGTCTGAAAAAATGAGCAGAGTTGTAAGTTAGATATTAATGAAAGTCATCTCACTGCTACTACTTTCATAGAGAGAAAATGAGGTTTTACAGTGTGCTCTGGGTTACTCCAGGTTTACTCTTCAACAGTTACACACTACCGTTGCTTCACAGATTCTTTTGAAAAGCAAATACCAAATTAGTTATTGCCCAATTACCTGTGTATCTATGGGATGGCTGATGAACCAACCAGTTTCTGCACAGCTTTCTGGACAGGTGACTGCATGGGGCAGACCTGCAGAGATTTCATCCCAAAGGACAAAAGGAGAACACTGAAAGCGATTACATTAAGGGTTGCTAGCAGGTTTGTGAGCAGGGGCCAGGCGAGTAACTGCAGATGACTGGGCAGTGCATCACAGACTAATAAAAACCTAGTAAAACTTTTGAACTGACTCACAATCATGTAGTTACAGGGGGTGTAACCAAGAGTGTGCTGTTGCTGTGGCAACCTCACCCACACCACTCTGGCTGACGTAGGGCAAGGTGTCGGGATGACGTGCTGTAGCAGAGAAGGGAGGCAGGAAAAGAGGGGTTTCTTCACTTCTGTGCTGAAACACTTGCACAGAGACGTTGGCTTATGCTGTGAAGTTATTCCCACTTGCCTCATGAATAAAATATTGAAGTAGCACACAAAGTACCACGTGTAGTCACATGTAGGGCTAAGGGAACACTGGACAACTGCAGGAAGAAACTGATGAGAGACTGAAGCATGGGTATCTGCCCAGTCTCATCTGAACTGTGTGGGGAGGCAAAACTTGAGTTTTCAGTTATCATATCTAGTAGATGGCAGCAATCAAGATTAAAAAAAAAAGACAAGTTCCAAAGACAAAAATTGAATATGACTGTTTTTTACTGAAGTGAATTTGCCATGATAATTTCTAAGTTGTATTTAGACTTGAAATCATTCAGCAGAAATACCATTGCTTTGGGGCTGTTTTCAGGTTATTTAAGCATGAAGTATGAGCATTTTCAAATCAAGGTCTAAGGTATTTCATGATGTTTTCATGACCCTATGAAAATGAATAGAGCTCTTAAAACCAGATGGTCATTAACTCCTTTGTTAATGCCCTGGGATGATTCATCATGTCTATAATAACCAATTGGATTTGGTTTCATGAGACAATTAAAGCCTCTAAGTTACTCCCATGGTGCTATGTTTCTTCCGGTTTAGTGTGAGGATCAGGTTTACACACTGTCCGGTCAAGTGGAAAGTTTTCACCGTATCCCAACCACTTCTGCATAAATATCATTTAATGAAGCATTCTGACAACAATGACTTCCTCAGGCAGCCAAGGAGGAAAATCCTCAACCTTCCCATCAGAAGTGGAACAGAATTTTTCTGCATTCCTGAAAAAGCAAAGAACTAGGAAGACTGATGACTCTTCTGTGGAAATTAAAGGCGGTATACGTGGCATTTAACACAGATTTTCATGGTAATGGAAAGATCAGACCTCTTCCTTTTTTGATCCTGACTAAAAGGAAAGAAAATTGTTACTTCTTATGGTCAGGCTGATGTAATCTTGGCAAGTATGCCTTCACAGCAAAAGTGCATGCCACATTCTTTGGTAATAATTTACAAAATAAAAAGACTGTCATTTCTAATCAGCATTGCTTAATATGTTATATAGCTACACAAACAGTGGAAGAGTAAGTCATAAAGAAATTGTATAACAAAGGTTTCAAAGAAGATAAGCCTAATATATCTTTTCCTTTTCTCTCATTCTTCATTTAAATATCCATAATGTAGATATGTACATTACCTCACTTCCATAAAAAATATATTCTTTGTCTTCAAGTTATGTGAAACAGTATTACCTGCTGTGTGACAGCTGTCTTACCTTTCCTCAGTAAAATAGATTTTTTTCCCTTTTAAAAAAGGTTTTTGCTATTTGTGTATTGGTTAGGATCTCCGTTTTCTCTTCCCTTGCTTTTTTGACAAAGAGGCCCAGCTATGCAAAGCAAGGAATTACACCTTAGTTATCTGTATGGCTTCTGCAAAGATTGAACAGCCTAAAGCGTCAAATAAGTAATTTGTCAGTCTTCCTTCTACCCACTGTATCTATTACTCAGGTTGTTCAGGGCTGCAAAGATGGTGAAGCATCGGAGGGGAAGACGTATGAGCAGCAGCTGAGGTCCCTTGGTTTGTTCAGCCCAGAGCAGAGCAGGCTGAGGGGTGGCCTCATGGCAGCCTGCAGCTCCCTCATGAGGGGAGCAGAGGGGCAGGTGCTTAGTTCTGCTCTCTGGCAATCAGTAATTCACTGACTAAGCATCAATTGGCAAAACTGTGAAAATAGGATGGTCTTTGTTTTCAACATCTGTTGTAGGCTGCCTTACTGGAAGTGCTATTTCATTGCTCTTCTTAATTCAATGGCCCTGTTTGCCATCCCTTGAATGTTGAGGCACTTCTAAGAGGCAGTTAAGTACACATTGCTGGACCTTTTTCCATGTATTTCTTTTATATATATATAAAATAGCTTCACTCCACTACTGTAAATTTCAAACTTTATTCTACTTAAACTTTTGCAGCATAGCATTTCACTGGAGAATATTGATAAAATACTGTGGCTAATTAGAGGTGACATTATTAAATATTAATTTAATGCACTGGAACCAATCCAGGATTTCACTTTCATATTTCAAATACCCCTTCTGTCAAGAGTAACAGTTACAGAAATTGTCATTATTTGGGGAAGATGTATTGAAAGCACAGATATCCACAGTTTTCACAAAGTAGTTTAGCATGTGCCAGACAAACTTGGACAGAAAAACAATTGCATAGTGTGTTGAGTAATCTTCAGTCCATACTGGGTGAGAAAATCTGGAAAAGGTGAGAGTGTTCAAAAAAGCAGTAGAAGTGTCCAAACTGGCTGTGTTACTTTTTGTATAGAAGAGCAAGAACATATGATTTAATCAAGGTGCTATCATTTTACAGTGTACTGAATCAGGACACTACAACTTTTGAATGTTGTACTATTTTCTTTTCTGATGATATAGAAGCTGATAGACGACTCTGTTTGGATTCTGGACAGGGTAGTGCCACACACCTATATACAGAGGCAATAAGAGGAGTGTAATCCTGTGCAATGTATCACAGGCTTATAAATTCAGACAGAGCTGTTAACCTTTGAGGTTAGAATAAATTCTTCACATCACTGTTAAAATGGTTAACTAGAATGCCTGGCATAGTTGTTCATATGTTCACTTTTTAAAAGCAAGATAAATTTGAAAGTAGGATAATTTTTCACATAGCCAAAAATTTTAAATGATCGAATTAACCACCACAAAAACAAACAAACAAACAATCAAAAGGTTAAACTACATAACACTCTACACAAGTTGAATCAGTGTTATATACAGTCCAAATTACCAATAGTAGACCAATGATCGTATAAAACATTGCAGGTTTTTCACCATGTTAAAGTGATGAAGCCTGTCCTCCTGTGTTTTTCTGGGTTTTGTTTCCTAACCTTTCCTACAGGACATACTAGAACTTTCCCCGTATAACCTGTGATGGTCCCCACTCTGGAGAAGAGAAAAGAGTACCACGTTAAGTCAGAAGTTAGACGTGTATGTTCACATGAATGTTGCTGAACACTAAGTACACAAATTCTGCCTTCCACTCCTCAAGACTGGCATTAGTTTGTTTCTTCTATCCCAATTACAGGACAGCAATTAACATGTCTATGGGTTAGAATTAAAGGGAGGGCTGGGTTAGGTGAATTTTGATGGGGTTCTCCTACAAGCCACCTGATCAAGGAGAACAAGCACATTAAGTCTTCTTAGACAGATAGACAGGAGCAACCTCAAGTTTGCAGGCCCTGGGACTTCAACCACCCTGATATCTGTTGGATAGACAACATAACAGGGCACACACAATCCAGGAGGTTCCTGGAATACATTCACAATAACTTCCTTCTACAAGTGGAAGACAGACTGCAGAGAGTCCAATGAAGGGCTGAAAAAATGATGAAGGAACCTGTCATATAAGGAGAGAGTAAAAGAGCTAGGACTGTTTGCCCAAGCAAAGAGAAGGTTCAGAGGGGACCTTATCAGTGTATACAAGAAGAACAGAACCTGGCTCTTTTCAGTGGTGCCCACTGCCAGGACAAGAGGCAACAGGCCCAAACTAGAACACAAGAGGTTCCCTCTGACCATCAGGAAGCAGTTTACTGTACACATTATGGAGCACTAGGACAGGTTGCCTGGGGAGGTTGTGGAATCTCCCTTCTTGGAGATCTTCAAAAGAGTCTAGATGTAGTCCAAAACAACTTGTTCTAGGTGTGTAGGTGTCCCTGCTTGAGCAGGGGGGGTTGGACCGGATGACCCCTAAAGATCCTTTCAAATATAAATTATTCTGTGAATCTATGAAATAAAATTGCTGTTAATCTTCATACAATTTATATAGTGTTAGTTATGACAGTAGTGGAAAATAATGTTGATACCATATCGTTTTAAACAGGATCACACTGGTTTGCCACACTCTGTTTGAATGAAAAACTCACTCATCACCCAAGGATACATACTGGCTGAGAATGCTGATCAATCTTTAAAGCCAACTAGCATAATCTGCATTGGATTCTTCAATTACAAACTTGGGACATAGTCTATTTGAAAGAATAAAGCTGCCAATAGACTTTGAAAAGCCCTAGGAGACAGTGGCTGTCTGGCATCTTTGCAGCAAAGAGCTAAGGCTTTTGACACATGATGACAAGAATCAACTCCATTTTCACACAGTTGCATTTTTATTTTTTATTTTTTTAATTATTATTCTCTCTAGAAATATATGAAACATAACAGCAAGGGAAAATCCATACTGTTCACACACAGAATATGAAAGAATATGAAGATGAATGCAGTCTTCTACTTGAAGAAAAAAAAGAAAACCGAAGTCCCTGAGAGGTCCATTATTCCAGGCAAAATAAAAGCCGGTTATAGTGGTTCTCCTTGGACTATAAGAAAACTATTTAAGTTAAGACTTAAGAAACACGAAAAGAAAAGAAAAGAAAAGAAAAGAAAAAGAAAAGAAAAGAAAAGAAAAGAAAAGAAAAGAAAAGAAAAGAAAAGAAAAGAAAAGAAAAGAAAAGAAAAGAAAAGAAAAGAAAAGAAAGAAAAGAAAAGAAAAGAAAAGAAAAGAAAAGAAAAGAAAAGAGACGGGAAGGGAAGGGAAGGGAAGGGAAGGGAAGGGAAGGGAAGGGAAGGGAAGGGAAGGGAAGGGGAGGGGG
The DNA here is from genome assembly GCF_964035555.1 of Netta rufina. Classification (NCBI taxonomy): domain Eukaryota; kingdom Metazoa; phylum Chordata; class Aves; order Anseriformes; family Anatidae; genus Netta; species Netta rufina. The sequence goes on from NC_140126.1 coordinate 16,664,639, forward strand.
AGGGGAGGGGAGGGGAGGGGAGGGGAGGGGAGGGGAGGGGAGGGGAGGGGAGGGGAGGGGAGGGGAGGGGGAGGGGAGGGGAGGGGGAGGGGAGGGGAGGGGAGGGGGAGGGGAGGGGAGGGGGAAGGGGGAGGGGAGGGGAGGGGAGAAGAGAAGAGAAGAGAAGAGAAGAGAAGAGAAGAGAAGAGAAGAGAAGAGAAGAGAAGAGGAAGAGAAGAGAAGAGAGAGAGAGAAGAAGAGAAGAGAAGAGAAGAGAAGAGAAGAGAAGAGAAGAGAAGAGAAGAGAAGAGAAGAGAAGAGAAGAGAAGAGAAGAGAAAGAAGAAGAGAAGAGAGAGAAGAGAAGAGAGAAGAGAAGAGAAGAGAAGAGAAGAGAAGAGAAGAGAAGAGAAGAGAAGAGAAGAGAAGAGAAGAGAAGAGAAGAGAAGAGAAGAGAAGAGAAGAGAAGAGAGAAGAAAAGAAAAACACTTCTCCAACATAAATTTCACTAGCAAATACTGCAGATTTGAGTGTTTTCAAATATCCCAATTAGCTTCATATGGAGCACAAAAACAATATTTGGCCTCCTTATAATCAGAGATCCAAAAGACAGCCCAGAACAAATGTGGATTATAACACATGGCTAATATGCATCAAGATATGTCATGTACTAATGCACCTGGAACTTTCAAGGTAGAAGGAGTATTTTTTATAGGGAGGTGCTAAGTTGGATTTAATTTTTCATGCGACCTTCTTAGCAGCTCAGTTTCTGAAGATACAGTTTACCAGGTTTGAAAGAAGCCTTTGAATACATGGAGTCTGCTCTGTTGTAGTCACCAGTGTTAGGTTACCTGATTTACAATCTTACTTCCAACCGAATTACAGTAGGAACTGTGAGCTGCTCCTTTAGTTTGTAATGGATATAATTCTGTTTTTCCAAGTCTTGAAAGATCTCCTTATCTTGTGTGCTAATGCAATTCAGTTGGAAGTAAGGTGTTTTTAAATTAGGATCTTGAGGTTTAATCCACACATTATCAGAAAGTATTATCTGGTTAAATATGTACCTTACTGTGTCTTTCCCAGCATGACACCACAGCATGTGTTCTTTCGAGAAGACTAGGAACAAGGGATTTTGCTGGTTGACAAGAGCAGCTAATTATATCTGAGTGATAGTCATCTGAACCAAGACCCGTCAAATCCAGAAGATCAGTTCAGGATTGTCGCAAGGGCTGAAGTCAGAATCAGCAGATTAACTGAAAGAATTGGAAGTATCACAATACGTACTTTTTCCCATTCCACATAATGTGCTACAGGAATATTATTGGACTTTCATCTCCTATGACAGCATCACAGCACATTTGGAAGAGTTCAAGGAGGACCAAGCTGTTCAAGGTCAAACTGAATGGGGCTTTGTGCAACCTGATCTAAAGAAAGATACCCCTTCTGCCTGTGGAGACAGAGGGTATGGACTAGGTTGTCTTTAAAGGTACCTTCCAACCCAAACTATTTTATGATTTGATGATTCACATTGCTCCAAATAGCCGTCAACCTTCAATGCTTTAATCTTACCATAATACATCAGAAGTACAGTCGATAACTCCAAGCAACTGGCTTGTATTCAGTCTAGCAGACTTATTCAGCCTTAAATAGAAATAGACCATGGACTTGCCAGTGTGCTTCATTGGTGTAAGTGATTTTCCTTCTAAAATTAGAAGGCAGTCTGCCTGGGTGTCACGGTGGCAATGGCATGGTAAAAGAAGTTACTGCAGTGCGGAAATTTGTTTTTTATGTTGAAGGAAGGACTATATTAAGCTAGATGGTATAGTACTTTGAACCACAAAAGAGCTGAACTCAATCAGAAGAGTATAGGCCAATTCAGCAGTGCCATTGTTGGACTGTTCATACAACAGAAATCATCATTTAGCTCTAAGCAAGGCTGCAAAACAAATGAGCATCAGTGACTAAAGGATAGATTTGTTTTCTGCTCAGGTCAGAGAAAATTAATGAATGGGTGTGTACACATGACTGGAAGCAATCAAGTTAGTGCAGCTTAATGAGTTACTATTAATCATTTTAAATTGCATTAGCTGACACACGTAAACTCTTAGCTTGTTGCAAATGTAAATAAAATGTATTGCCTTGAACTGATTTTAAGCAGAAGTCACTGGGTTGCTTGTCTCTGCTTCATACATTTAAGCATTGAGAACTGATACAATTGTGTTACTTCTGAAGAAAGACATGACTTCGCATGGAAATTTCTGCTAATGCAGGCTGAAAGATTTCTCCTCTAAAAGGAATGAAAGCAGAGCTGTTAAAAACAGCACCTACTCAAGGTAAGTTCCCAGCCTGAGAGAGCTTGCTGTGAGCCAGCCACAAGATTTTCTCAGCTTCAGGGTTTAGAAAATGGAGTCCCTTAACCAAATTTAAAGGCTGCTAAACACACACACACACACACACACACACACACACACAGACACACACACACACACACACACACACAAAAAAAATTTAAAGACTTCAAGAAAAACAAGGCAACATCAGAATTTCAGATTCTCCTTTTTGAGAGAACAAGCTCCACAGTTAAGACAACATGAGCACCATTGCAAGCATACAGAGAGTTGTTTGTGCCCTGAGGGATGAAACATGAACTGATGTTCTTCTGGGTTGTGAAATAAGTTCGGCCTGTGCGTAAGCTGGAAAAAACAGCCTAAGAAGCTTCTCCAGAAACCTTCAAATTTCTCTTTACAAGGTTCACTTTCTCCACACTGCTCCCATCCTTCACTATTGCATGCACATATGTGCACACAGAAGGTAAACATCCTCCATCCCCTCCATTGCAGCAGTAGATCTGTGTAGCAAACACTGGTACGAATATTTCTGAAATCCCTGCTAAGAATCATTTTTGGTATCATGCTTTTAATCTTTGACCAAAGATGTTTAGCAATTCAGTTTACCTTATTTACTGCAGGAGCAGTAAGTAACATGGCATGTTATTTCAAACATCTAATATTTCTACCCCCCAAAGAAAAAGAAACTTGATGTTAAAAGTCTTCATAGGGGAATTGATCTGTTTTACAGCTGAGAGTTCTGTTTGGGAAATGAATAGGTTTTAGTATTCAGACCAATTATGATTCTGTACTGTCTGAAGATTAAATAAAATCAATTTGAATTTCATTGAAAAAAAGATAAATCTGTATTCACCAGCCACATAAAGGCATACAAGAACACCTTAGGATCTCCTGAATTAAAACACAAATCAAAACAAACTTTCTCAATGCAAAAATATTCTTTTTTTGGCTTATGACATAACTGATTTCCCACCAACAAAACAAAATAATCGCAAAATTACTGTGTGTAGTTGTGGGGAGCACAATATAATAAGAAGGACATAAAACTATCAGAGAGTGTCCAAAGGAGGACTACAAAGTTGGTGAAGGGTATAGAGGGCAAGACATATGTGTGGCCCTCTAGGAGTGGCCGAGTTCCCTTGGTTTGTTCAGCCCCGAGCAGAGCAGGCTGAGGGGAGGCCTCATGGCTGCCTGCATCTCCCTCACGAGGGGAGCGGAGGGGCAGGCGCTGAGCTCTGCTCTCTGGGGTTAGGGAAAGGGTCTGCACCCAGAGGGTGGTTGGGCACTGGGACAGGCTCCCCAGGGCAGCAGTCACAGCAACGAGCTGCTGGAGTTCAAGAGGTTTTTGGACAATGCTCTCAGACGTAAGGTTTTATTTTTGGGTGTTCCAGTGTACTTCCAGGACTTGGAATCGATGATCATTATGGGTCCCTTCCAACTCAGGATATTCTATGATTCTATGATTCAAACTTACTTCAATTTAAGAAAATTGGACATTACTACATTCTTCAGTTTGTATCACATTTGTAAAATGTTCTAGCAACTAGAAAGGACACAGTGGTCTTTTTTTCAAAATATTTTTGATAGTTATTAAAAAAAAAATTAAAAAAAAGATTATAAGTATTAATTACTTAATTTAAACTGCAACCTAATTTATTCAGTTTAAAAGTTCTTAAGACAAGGAAACAAACCCAATGAAGCAAAATATTGGCTTATTTTTCCTACAGCCAACTAAATGCTTTTCTTTGCACAGATAAATAAATGTCTCAAACAACATACTACATTTTTTCATTAAAATTGTTTCTAAGCTTAAATTAAATTGAGAGTACTTCATCATAGCTGATTTGTAATAAAAGAAAAAGAAAAGGAAAAGAAAAAGAAAAAGAAAAAGAAGAAAAAAAGAAAAGAAAAGAAAAAGAAAAGAAAAGAAAAGAAAAAGACAAACAGAGAAACCATAAGACATTTCAACAGCAATCTATCTGGAAAGACAATTATTTCTCATTTGTTAAATGGAGGTACAATTAATCTGATCATTACCTGTGTGTTTCTTCTGCTTTGCTAGTCTCTTTGTCAGAACTTTATGTAGATCACTTTTCAGGGAAAAGGGTATCTTTCTCCCTAATTTTGGATTTATACTCACAGTATTATATTAATAAATCCAAGCATTCCTGGCTCAGAAACAGAAGAATAAGCTGTATCACTAGTAATTTGGCTTCCTGTTCAGGATGAAAACATATATCTTCATTTCGTGATTCTGTTGCCATATTAAAACCTTGGGTGAACCTCAGTAACCATCCAGGTTTGCCATGTTTGTCTGCCAATATTTGTAAGTACTTTCCCTTTACACATCTGATCTGATCCAGATGGAATACAATGCAAGTTTTAAAAACTGAACTAACTGTCAAGAACTGGGAAACGTGTGTGCAAGTATACCTCAATTGTTCCATGTGTCGGTTAAAGGGATATTTCAAACCGTTTGCAGCTTCAGGTCAGGACCAGACCTGCCAGTCACTGACAAATACGGGAACACCCTATCCTGGAATTTCCCTTTATTTAAGATATATTTTTGCAGCCAGAATAACTCTGCTAATCTTTATTCTTTGTAAAATTACAGATTATTTTGTCTTCATTCTGGAAAAAATACCCCCACAGAATTTAAAATCCCACAACTATTTCTCTAGCTACTGAAGAAAGGGATAATCCACCCTGGCTAAACAGACCCAAATCTTTGTATGTCATGTTTATCAGACAACACAGGCTCTCTGTGTTCCAAAGTAGTCCAGAATCAGGTTTTCTTATTCAAAGAGAGGATATATGTATATATGTAATTAAATTTTTGGAGACATATAGCAAAGGTTTACCAATAGAATCTAACAGAGCAGCATGTCCTCTATGAGGAGGCAGTATTATATTCTTGTTACAGGGAAAACAAATCCCTAAGTAAATTGTGTCTTCTTGATATTTATTTTATCAGCAGAGGAATGCTGTTATCTACAGATGGTACTGGCTGAAGAGCAGTAGGCTGGACTGCTTGGGAAATGGATGGAATGTTGGCCATTTGGCCATTTAGCAGATCACCTGGTCAATGACCCTGCCATTCTCTACAGATTATGCTTTGTGACCGTGTTTGGGTGTTTTGAAGTTGAAAGCAAGGATGAACAGAAATTTGCAAGTTTTGTGTAATTATGCAAGTTAGAGTTTACGTTGATATTTTACCTGAAGGAAACAGTGCTGAGCCTCTCTACAGGATCCTCCAAAACTCCCCACAACAGCTATTTTTCACTAAGTGAGGTTCAACTGGCCAAGTCCTTGAAAGGCTAGGATGTTGGACTGTATTCAGTGGCCTTGTGGAAATAGTAAAAGGCAGACTTGAGTGCTTATTGGAAAATACCTTTTCTCCTAGATGCATTCAGAAAACATTAGGGAACTCAAGCACTCTTCCACACTAAGAGTGTCTTGGTACTCTGGTCTCATCTGCTACACTCTGGTCTGCTTCTTCAGTAGGGAACTATGAACACTACTTTTTTCACTTTGAAGTATGGTTAAAACATGAGCTCTGCTCTAGTCAGTGGACTGCTTGTTGCTTTCTTTCTCAGGTTTACAGCAATGCTAATGATTTCACTGGATAATCATTTTATTTATTTATTTTCATCACATTAGAGACCTGGGTTTTGTTAAAATGGAGATTCTTTATAAATTAGATCACATGCAGTGTTAATCAAGGCAGTGATCCCTTACCAAGAGAAGCATAAAAAGGGTTAACCATTGCCTCCTCTGTTTATATTTGCAAGTTCTGAGTAGCAAAAGCAGTTTATCAGGTGAGTATCAAGTAATCAGGGTGCCACTGCAAGATATCCACATTCATAGCTCTCTGTTTCAATAATGTCTTCAGATGTCATGAGACAATCATTTCAATACAACATTAATGATTGCTCTCATCTTTCAGCTTGCTGCTGCTGTTCTCTTTCTTCTCTGTGCTGTAGCCTTGCAGTTAGGAGCTTTCAAATTTTATTTTCCATTCTTTATTCTCCTTCCCTTTAAACTTGTTTTCCAGTCTCTCGTCGTGAATATTACCCTGTAATTCCTTATATTGACTCACTCATATGGTCACTTTTCTTGATATTGCATATCCTTGTCTCCCTGCTACAAATCCCATAGTCAGGCTTCACAACGCATCTGTGCTCTTCTGCCTTAGACCTGGTATCTCCCTGTCTAAACCACATTGACTTTACATTTTACAACCTTGAATGGCTTTTACTAATCTTCTCATGTCATCTTCATGTTCTAAGATTTCTTTCTCTAGGTTTAAGATATTTGTTCCAAGGGTTAATTGAAAAAATGTTACAGACTCCTACTCCTTTTGATTTGTTTTTCCATTTCCTACTATACTGCTGCTTTTTCTGCCTCCTGAAAAGCTTTAAATGCACCCACTGTTTTGGCCCATTAACCTTCTATCTGAGTTGCCTTGCACTCATCCTGCCTTTTGTTCTTTTCCTCCTCTAATCTGAGGAAACTCTTCATACTTTACAGTATGTTGTAGTCTGTTGTAGTCTATCTGATTTTAAAAACTCTCCACTTTTCTCTTTTCAGGTCCTGTTTCTGTTACTTTCCATCTCAACTCATTGAATGAACTCTCTCTGGTTGCTATGTGAGGTTTACTACCTTGGACACAGAGATTCACTCTGTTCCTTTTCCTGAGGATACTATCTGACTGTATTAGTCTCCTGGTTATCATCTTTTGCTTTGCTTTTAGGTCATTTGTGGCAGAGGACAGTATTTTGCCTTGAGGTTTCAAAGAGCTGCGCACAGCTGGGTTCCGTCCCTTGGCTGCAGCTCAGAGCTGCTGCAGCAATGCAAACAATAATGGTAGAATAAAGAATTCAGTGCTTTAGCACTGCCATCCACTGGCTGTCATTAACCATGACACTCCATGTTTGACAAATCTTGAAGTTTTGGTTTTGTTTCATCTGAAGTGGAATGTACTACTCTGAGCACACTATTTGTGAGTACTAGAAACACCAGAAATATTTGTAATATTCATTCCACATATAAGATGCATGCATTTCATTTTCTAGTTTGCTTTATAAAGTGAAATATTGAGGTTGGTAACTCAAGCACTAAAAAAATCAGAGGATTCAAGGTTAAACTCTTATGTGCCTTAATTTTGTGTATGTTTTGTAATATATGTTGCTCATGCATAAGAAACGTACAATACTTAGAATTAAATATGCAGATAGATGCAAAACAGAAATAGAACAGTTTGTGAGTGATCTAAATGTTCTTGTGGACAAACAGACGCTGACAAATCTTTCAGCGTCTACCTTGTTTAGGAAACTCCTGAACTAAAGTAGTTTCTTTATTTTAAGAACCTTCACTGGGCTTCCTTTCCATGCACATCCTGTATCTCCTTGAACCCATATACAAAGAGATTTTTTTTTTTGTATATATTCTTCACTATTTTCTCCTTTTTTTTTTTTTTGTTTGTTTGTTTGTTTGTTTGTTTTCCTTTTAATTCCTTGGTTTCCTTGTAGTTCATTTCTGTGATATAATCAAATTCATTATTATGAGGCTTACTGATACTAGATTAACATTATATGGTCAAAACCACTAGCATTTTACATTTCCTAATACAGTCCAATCCTAAAACATTGCAGGAGTATTGACCTTAACAAAACAGTTCTGTGACAGGAGACTACATGTATTAAAATCTATCCAGATGTGCGGTCAAATAAACTTCATATGCAGATTTGTTATGAGAAATTTTTGACAGAAAGAATGCATAGAAATATCCAAGGAAGAAAGTGTGCTCATTGTTTCCATAATTATTTTTTTATACAATTTATTGCCATGTACTGAAATATTACCCAGAATTCTAGGAAATACAGAAGTGGATTACAGGTTCAAGGATGGAGCACTAATTGAATTCTTAATTGAAATGACGCATCTAAGCAATGCACCGACCTGGATTGGCCCTTGATCATAAAAATGTTTCTAAATGTTTCCCTACAAGGGTGCCACACTAAAAGCTTGCCTTTGTACATTTAGAAGACAGGTTCTATGTCAGAAGATTTACTGGATGAAGGTCTCCATTTACAAAGGAAACGCTTTTTTCTTTACAAAAAGGCAAGAGGGACTGGTGTTTTTCTGGGATTAACTGATGTATGAACCTTAAAGTATCTGTAAAGGCATGAGTTTTACTCACCTTGACACTTACATGGGAAGTAAGTTATAATTAGATAGACTAATTAATACTTCTAAAAGTGATATGTGAGAATAGGAATCTCCAATTATACAGGAAATATTCAGAAGAACTCTTTTTCAGGGAGTACAGTGGGGATAGGTTTTAAACTAAAAGAGGGTAGATTTACATTAGATATAAGGAAGAACCGTGGTGAGCCACTGGCACGGGCTGCCCAGAGAAGCTGTGGATGCCCCATCCCTGAAGGTGCTCAAGGCCAGGCTAGATGTGTCTTTGGGCAACCTGGTCTGGTGAGGTGTCCCTGCCAATAGCAGGGGGGTTGTAACTGGGTGATCTTTAAGGTCTCTTCCAACCCAAGCCATCCGCCCAATCTTGTGGTAAATCTTTTCTTTAAACACCAAAAAGCACCTATTACAAATAAATTGAATCTTTTTCTTACAAATATTAAGAGGCAGAAATTGAGTTTGTATTGCTTGCATTGAAAAGATCATGACAACCAAGAAATCTGAGTTCTCTTTAGTGTTTTGATACATCAGTATTGATTTTTTCTAATATTCTATCAAAGTTAATACAGTGTATAAAAACATGAAACCCATGATATCCTTATTTTCACAAAACCACAGAAACAAATACAAGCATAAATAAAGAAATAAACAATTACCCATTTTTTAACATGGGTGATTATTCTCTTTGATTTTTATAGGTATTTCTTGTGGTTGCAAAGTCATTAACCCCATGATAGCACAAAACGTGTTAAAAGTATCTTATAATGTACTTACATATCACTAGCAATGGAGGAGTTCCTAGACATGGACTTTGGAGAAAGGTCATAGTCGCTGTCTGACCTGTAAAGGAAAGACTCCCTCCGTTGACTGTGGACAAAATTTGCCTGAAGAATTAGCCCTGATCCAGGACTTGTCATGGGATCCAAGGGACTTCGTCCCGACGATGTACCATTGTCTACATCGAAACTGCAAAAAGAAAGGACAAAAAGCCATTGACACAGGAGTTTTGAAAATAATGAATAGTCAGTTCATGGCAGTCATCACTAGGCATTTGCTTCTATATAATTATGGGGAAATCATGACCTGCCCAGTTCCACTGCTAAGGCAAAACCAAGGCACACAAGAAATAAACTTTACAATTTCTTATAACCAAAAAGAGTAAGTCTGAAGGAATATAAATTTGGTAGAAGAAAAAAAATGCAAACCGCTATTAGGAATATAGATATATGCTTCTTTGCATGCTGAGAACTCATAAGCGTTACACCCGAAGAAACATGATGATGCATTATTTTATTCCTCATGCACCATTTCTCCTGAGCCGAACCCTCATTACCTTGACTCCCACTGGAATGCAGCACAGTGCTCATCTGTTATAGAGTACCCATCTAGAGTACTTGAACACTTCAAGAAGGTATTTTGGCTTTTCTCAATAAACCAAGCACTGGAGTGGGATTATTTTGTATGCACGTTCTTTGGCATGTTTGTATACATTAGTGGGAGCTCCTATTTTCCAACTGGATTGAAAAAAAATGACTTCTACACCCACTGCCAAACATAGTGGGCATTTTTGGCCAGTTTTGTCTTATGTCTTTGAACTTTACAGTTTTGATCCAGCACTTCTAGTTGTGGTGTTTGGTAGCACAAGTGGTAAACAATTTTACCATTCCTAGGGAGTACTGCTGTCATGAGGGGCTGAAGGGAGATAGGTATTGGGGAAATGAAAGAGAGAGAGAAAGATGCTCTTTCACATAGTCTGTGACAGTTCTGAAAAGGGCTTTGAAAATAGTACAAAGACCTTGAGTGGGACTCTGCAATCAATTAGAAACCAGTGCAGGGTGAGTAGTCTGGATGATGTGCTCATGGCAACCTGTGTTGCTTAGCAGCCTGATCTCTGTGTCTGGTACTGTATGAAGTCCTTTTGGAGCACGTGGTTCAGCTTCTGGATTGCAGATGTTGCGGTATGCCATCTAGAGGTCACAAATGTGTGGATTAGCAAATTTATGTCTGCATCTGATAGGGTGTTCTACCCAGCCAGAAGTGGAAGAGAACTTTTGTTTTTTTCCTGGCTGTTTGAGTCTCTAAAACTGATGATCAATTTTAGTTTTACATCATAGGAGAAAAGGTGTGTATAAGACCTTGGTTTATAACTACTAACTGTACTAACAGGAACTCAAATAATACTGCTAGAGCACATAGGAATGGGGGATGAACAGAGGATCTATCACATGACTTTTTAAGTATCAAGAAGTGTTAGTATGCGTTTATAAAAAATGCAACTAAAATAGATCTTTTGAAAACAGTGTTCATATGAAGGACATACACCATTTTCATCTATGTCTAATGACAGTACATGTCAGCCATTGGTTAGACTTCAGCCTGGTACAGCAGTGTCACAGCTACTCTATACTAGCTTGCTTCTTGGTTCCATCTGCCACCTAACTGAGGCTGCAGTGTCAGCAGCAGTAAAGTCTCCTTTTCTCCTGGAGTAAAGGAACATAGAGTTTCTATTCTCCTCACTTGGGTTTGTGCACATATGAATATTCTATTAGCAATCTTATTTCTCTTAGTCAAACACCAAGACAGGCTTCCATGAATGACTTCACTGTCAGGTCATAAAATATTGACCATAATAAAATTTAGAAGTCTATTAGATAAAATCACAGAGATTTTGAGAGATGTTGAGAGGCTCTGTGGCTTGCACCACCAGGTAACAGCATGTGCAAGACTTCCACATAGCTACTTTGGTAGGAACTTTATCCTGTGATACTGTATTGTGTCCACTAGATGGGTGTCAAAAGTAAAGAAATGGATTCAGATATACCAGCTAGGATCTGGCTTATATCACTCATCCAAAATGTAATTTATTTAAATACCTATCAAGAATGTTCATATATCTATAATGTTCATAATAACTATCAAAAAAATGCTCAGTACTACAGCAAAAGATGGAATGTGAATACAGCATGTGTGTACTACAAACACGTTTGTATAACAAGTTTCTCAAATGCTACAGTAAAGTGTCTTGTTGAGCTTTTACTTACTGAGATGTGCTAAAACTTTCAGACATAAAAGGTTACAGAAATCTAAATGAAATATTTAGATTGCTTTTAGATATAGGATGTTTTAGTACACTGAAAATCAAATGTTACTTTGGCTGAATCACGAGTCGTTGCAAGAAATGGAGCTGCTGATCATGTTGCATCAAATGAAGAGAGAATCAGAATGGGGAATTGAAGTTACACAAATGATTTTTCTTTCTGCACACATGCAACTTAAAAAAAAAAAAAAAAAAAAAAAAAAGTTTAAGGTAAAAAATGGACAGACTCTAGTTTGCCTGGGCAGAAATTGCGAAGTCAGCTGTGGCTGTTTCATATTTATCTTTCTGCTTCTGTTATTTTAAACTGCAGTGAGAATATGCTGTGAATTAAAAAATAAGTGCATTGTCAGTGACAACCCAAAAGTTATTCTCTCTCTAGCATGCTCATCGGTCTCCTTGCACTTTTGGTGGAGGAGGCTCCTTTTAAAGGAAGAAGGAGCATGGAAGTTGTTAATGAAGGTGCCAGAAGTTTTGCCACCTTTTAACAGGCAGAAAGTGCCCATTTAAAGACAGGTGTTTGCACTGCTGATCTGCAGCCAGCTTCAGGCACTTTGTATGACATATGTAAAGCTGAGCTGTTTCTTTTTTTTTTTTTTTTTTTTTTTTTCCCCTGACAGGAGCATCTGGCACAGAATACATCACAGAAACTTCTACATTCAAAGAGCTTTACTGCAACTCCAGAGATACCAAAGATATGAAAAGTCAGTGCTGATTCAGCAGCTTTTGTTTGTGCATTTCCACAAAAATATTTTTTGACATACTGGATACTGTTTATCCCTTAAGTCTCCCTTATTTAGTGTTCAGTGATAGCAAACATGACATGAGATGAAAGATTAGTCTTTTTTTTCCTTTTTTGGGTGTTCATTGTGCTTGTACGTCTTGGCCACTGTGCATCATCCAGGCTATGTACAGAGGTGGTGAACTCTCTTGAGCAACTTGTAAGCATTCTTTGCTAATTTTCCCTGTGCTCCCAAAAGGAAAAGAAGTTGTAACATCATAAGCAACCTTTAGGGAAATTACTGATGATTTGCTTCAGGCAGTACTGGGAATCTTTAGGTTGGAAAGGTTCAGAATCCTAGATATCTTATCCTAGATAAGCACTACTTCAGTGTTAGCAACTGCACAGTTTCCTTACATGGTGAAATAAACCCTCTGTGGACTTCCTTTCAAGTCCTTAAAAGACTCCCTGCTATTCTCTTCAAGGTTGCTAAAAGGAAAAAAGGAGATCTGTGTACAAAATATTGCTTATAGCTACATAAGAAGTAATAGCATCATCATGAATATGCACAAGAGCTCGTAATTGAGGATGCATAGAAAAATCTTCATATTGATTGATCTTCCTTATTACTGAGAGCTTAGCAATTTAATATTTTTATTGCAGTTCTGTTTTTATTGTTTGTACTTTTGCAGAGAAGTTAGCAATGGTAAAGGAGAGAATAAAACAAATTCTACCCCAAAATGAAGAATTTACAAGGCTTTGTAAAAATAAAAATTGTACTCCTAATTAAGTCTCTATCTACCTTCAGCCTCTCCTGCCTTGGAAACTATTGGGAGGGAAAGAAATGGGATCCAAAATAATTGATCTAGGGACATCTTATCTTTCAAAGCCATCTTTAAACATGATAGGGCCAAGCAAGACATGAAGAAATAAAGTTTCTTCTTCTCCTGACACAGGAGTCTATTGTTCTGGTGCAAAGCAATTTCTCCAAACACCGAGCTGCTCAGTGACCTACCTACCCATCTCAATTTCCTCAGTTCCCAAATGCCCTGTCCTGTATTTTCACTTGGAAGCACAATCCCACCACCAGAACAAATGCATAGAAGCTATAAATCACTGAAGCTATCACAGAAAAACTGCCCTGTAGTAACTGCCTTTGGGCAGTCTCACTTCAAGCAAAAGCAAGGTAATAAATCTTTCTTTACATCTCCAAGAAAAGAACAAGTTATTAACAGCTTCTGCCTCAGGCCAGAGGCACACACATGGCAGCCTGCAGATATCAGAGAAAGGGGGGGATCAGATGATCCACTCAAATGCAGAACCCTAATTTGTAACTTGGATTGTTCTTTGGGCTGAGAAAACCTGGCAGAGACGCCAGCTGAGACACCTCACCTGGACAGCCCTCACAATGAACAGTGGCAGAGAAAGCCCACAGCGAACCCTTTTTTAGGGTAGTTCAGTACAAAATCCCTGGGAGGGGAAAGGCTCTGTAAGACAGGATGTGACAGGCAGAGTGTGTTCTTAGACCTTGTATACGTTAGTTATTGTGTATCCTGGAGATCTATGTGTTCCAAATCAAAGCAGGTCAGTTTAAACTTTTGTTCTTAGATGTGATGGATATATTTTGCATTGGTTATAGTTTATTTTATCAGGACAGACTATTTCAGCTACTGTGGAAATCATGCCAACTACTCTGACCCAATTCTTAAAAAAATGCACAAAGATTCTTGGAATATTATCATTAGAAAGCATTTAGGGTAAGGTAGGCACTGATTCTATTATATTAATTTTACAGCTCTCAGTCAGAAAAGGCAGTGCAAGGAATAAATGAAGTCAAAGACATAAGGCCCTTCTTCCGGAACAGAGATTATCTGTTAAGAACTGAATTTTCATTTATGTATTTTAGGAAGTTAAATTCTGCTTTAGCTTATAGACAAAATACATTTACTGTTAATTGAATTAACTGTCTGTCCAAAGATTTGTTAATACACCTAACTAATATTATTATTTCTTGGATAAATACTGATTTTAGACACATTTTACATTAATTAATTAGACTGGAAAAACACTTAGATTATGTCTTTATGATTTCTCTTGGGCCTTTTTATTTCTTATTGATAAACTAAGCATTAAATTGAGACAACAGCTAACTGGAGTGTCTCCTTTGTCACTAGACATAGTTATCCAGAATATAATAATGAAGAAAATGTGGTCTTTTCTTCATCCAAAACAGACAAGTTGTCAGTTGTTATCCCCTGACATAGGCTCCAGCTAGACTGTAGATGTTTAACAAGCTTACTTGCAGTATCAGAAGAAAAAAAAAATAAAAAAATAAAAAAATAAATCAGTGTACTTATGTAACTGAATGGCAGGTCTGAAGTTCATTTCTTATATTAATTCTCCGTCCAGGACTTTTCAAAACATTTCCTGTCTGACGGTGGTGCAGGAGATACTGTATTTGTTTTTCACTTCCTACTTTTCTTTCTCTCTCCTCCCCCACACCTAGTTCAAACTAGAGACTTGAAGAAAGGGCTGGGGGGTGGGAGGGTGAGGGAAGGGAGAGAAATATTTATGCTGACAGTTTAGAAGAAATATTGTATCACCACTCCACAGTTGATGGAAACAAATATATATTATATATGATCTAACTCATATTTTTATTTTCTTTGTAGCAATGTTAACAAAAACTTTTACCTTTGTCACTTGCATATATGGTTAGTGAGTTATAAGCAAATTATATAAATGGAACATATGATCAACATCTGAATTTTCTTTTACCACTGTAGATTTGAGAATTGAAGCCAACTACCTCCTTGTGGCTTTGGATTTCCAGTTAAGTGATTCAGCAAGTGAGCCCTATGATTAACTCCATTTTTAGATACGCTGTGGATAGATTTTCCAGTATCAAGACTGCAAGCAAAAGAATAAAATGTATCACTTCATGAAATTTCCTTTCAGTAGCAGAACTTGGCTTTTTCTCTTGGCATATTTGTTTTGGGAAATTAATTTTAGAGTGTAACAAGGCTTAATGCTAATATTAAAAGCCCAGAGAAAAGGCTGATAGAACACATGTTGGACAAAAAATGCACTGAAGCAAAAAGATTTATAAGTATTAGTCTACTCAAACATGCTAGTAAAGGAACTCCCTATCTGTTCGAGTTTCCATCTCACGATTTTCTAGCAAAAGAGACATAGGAAATGTAGCCAAGCTCTCTAAAGAAACTGTTTTACGTTCTGTTATGAAGTTTCAAACCAAGGAGTTTCCTGTGATGACTATTCCTTATCTGGGGGGACTTTGCTTAGAATGGTGTTGTGATACTGAATTCAAGGCTTACTTCTCATAAAGTCACATCATTATTCTTAATTATATGCCAGTGCTCTGCATATTTGGCACACGAGTCTTTAAAGGCTTTTTTGCACTTATTAAATCAATTTGCTTCTACTCAGCCACACTAGGACTCTTTATGATTTATTTTATTCTTTCCTCAGGGATGACTACTCCTTACCCAGCAATCTTTACTCTCTGAACTTGGCTATCGCAAATAAACATCGTCCTACTAATGTGATGTATAGAAACAAATCCCAGATTCTAGATACTGTTACACACATTTGCTGTTTGATGTTTCTTTGAAGCTGAAATACTCGTCTTATTGCAGCATAATAAAAATGCAAAGTAAAAGATGTGGGAGAAACAATATGTAACATAATTTCCAAGATATTTGGGGAATTCTTTAGGCTTAAACTTGTTTTAAGTTGCTAGGTATTTTTTTTTTCTATATAGTAGTCCTACTAGGACCATTTCCCTGCTTTATAGATAGTAAAAAAAGACCACCAACACATTAACAGTTTTCCCCAAGGCTTCTGGTGGCCAAGGTCTGAATTAGGAAATTTGCAGAGTATATTGAAGAATCACAGTTCTTTCAGCATAATCTGAAATAATGAAAGCAAAAAAAAATTATCTTTCTACTTAATCCTAGAAGTGCAGTATCAGCAGGACTGATGTTTTTCCTCTTTATAATTGTCATTGTTTAATTTACAGTCTACAATCACTGTTCACTTAAACCATTCCTTATTTATGTCTGCTCATATTTACCTTTTCTCCAGGCTGTACATATTAAAGTGCCTTCAAACACGTTTTAAAAAAATCACTTCACCTAATTTCTTCAAGAAGTGCTCAAAAAAATCTTTTTCTTTCTGGGTTGAGTTTTGATCCATCCAGTCATCCCCACTTCTTTTTCTGCAGCTCTACTTTCTGAGCCAAATTTGGACACTGGGATACAAAACCAGCCTGCACTGGGTGTGAGAATATAGCATGTATTTAATGCATTTCCAGTTGTTATTACTTTTCTCTAATTTAAATGCATTGGAATGAAATCTCAGAGTATTTCAAAATATTGATCTAGCAATTTATCAGAACATGAAAACCATCCATTAAGCTTACTGGCTAATCCTAAAATGCAGCTCCCCTAAGATATTAGTGGAAAGTCTTTCTTTCAGGAAAATCTGGAATATAAACATGGATGTAATGTTATGGTTGAGAAGCAGGAAGCTGCCAGCAAAGCCAAATCCAATGCACTGGAAGTGCTCAGCCCCATTTCAGTGAATTCAGTCAGATGTCATTATGAGAATAAGCCAAATTGCTTTTACGTTTTTCCTCAGTTAGTTGTGTGATAAAAGAAGTACACATTAGAAGAGGCAGTTCCTCAGAAGTATAATATTTAAGTCAATATCCTGCAGTATTGCTGAAAGCACAATGAACCCAGGAAATAGATACAAATTTTCCACAGGGCTAACACTACCAAGAATCTGAAAACTTCCTGAAAAAAACTTTCAGAAAACCTTAATGTAGAGCCACAATGACAATAAACACTCAGTGAGGTCACAGTTAAATGTACCCTGTGCTTTGTGTCAGGGATCTCTGGAAAAGAGTGCCCTAGACAGAAGATGACTGGAGAAAGATGTTGCAGTTGTTCCTCACTCTTCCCAGTTCCTAGAGAATACCCTACAGACAGAGGTTCCAAAGGAGAGGAAAGTACAACCTTTGTGACAAAAGGTCACTTCCTTCAGCATCACCCGGCTCATAATTACTAAGTCTTTAGAACAACTGAGCTCAAGTTAATCTGTGCTCAAAAAATGTCTCTTCCAGAGAATGGATGAGGGCTATGGACAGAAAGGACCAAATAGAAGGGAACAGCCCATTTGATTTTAGTATATATGTGTGTATATATATATATAAATACACACACACACTGTAGCCTTCCCATAGGTTAGATGATTTGCTTTACCAGTACAACATGCACACATAGACAACCACAAGAGTACAAGGCCTTCTTCAGAACAGAGTGGAGAGCTGGATAAGAAACCGCTGTTGTCTCTTTAGGTCAAGAAAGTGTCTCCCACTGTTGCTCTAGATTATCTATACCAATGAAAGTTCTATGCAAAGGAGATGTAATTTTATCGACAAGCAACAATCTTTTTCTCACACTGCTGTAAAGCTCCTCTAATTTTTTGGCTTAAATGGCTTAAATTCCAAAAGTACTAAGATCTTCAGACCTCTAATGATTTTGCATGTTGCTTTTTTTTTTTTTTTTATTGTTTCTTTGAAATCCTTTCCATTTATGTTCTTTACATACTGGCTATTTGTTTGTGGTATGGAATATTTGTGTGTACAGTTGTTTTTTGCATTGTTTATTAAGTTTACCAAATTTGCTAAATTGTTAGTGGATGCTACTTCCCTAGAATCCTATTAAATGTATCAAGGTCCACTTCGTGATTTGGACTTGGAAATCCTGGTCACAGCTTTGCCACATACAAGCAACAACCTTTAAAGAGAAACAAAAAGGTCAGGAGTTTGATGTGGAAGGATGCCAAGGCTGCAATATCTTGAGTGTATATGCTCATATTGTATATGATTTAGGCTTTTAAATGCTGACAACAGACCTTGAGAAAATTCACCTAATACAACAGAAAGGTAATTCTCATTACTAGTCCAAAACAAATTGTAATTTACAATAATGGATCATTTTTGGCTTATTTTTCTTAATTTTTATTATATTATTTTAATGTGATATTAGTTTATTTCAAATACATAATAACATTACTTAAGAGGGCTACCTGATAGGCTGAATTATATGGCTCTGTTTTCTTTTTACCCTTGTTCCTTACTAAATTAGATCCGGTAATGCTGAAATTTTCTTTTTTTTTTTTTTTTTAATTAATATATATATTTTATACTAAAAAAATCTGGAACCTGATTTGTAAGATGCTTTAGTTACTCACATTTTTCAGCAGAGATATGGAATTTATATAGAACTAAGCCAAGTGTCTGCATTTTTCTTATTTATTTTTGTTTCTGATTCTGTGGACATCTTCACAGATTTCAAAATTTATAAATTTAGGCCAACTTTAACTCAGTCACCTCATATTTCTACATTATATACATGTATTAAGAAAAAAAAAAGTAAAAAAAAAAAAAGGGATAATATATATATACATATATATATATAAACAAACTTTTGCCTTGCTCAGGGCCTAAGGAAGGCTCTAAGTAACAAACCCCTCTTAGTGGGATTCTTGTCTCATTATTTGCATTTGCTTGGTACTGAGTGATGCAAAAGACTAGAGAAAGGTAAAAAGTGCTTTTATCATCAAGAAAGGGAAATAATTTTTGCTCAAGCTGCAGAGAACTTGATACTTAACTAGTCACTCACACCAGCTTCACCACATCACTAACTACGTATTTGTCAGTCATGAGGTACCCACTCTGAAAGGCTGTTGCTTGAGCTGTATGGCATCATCACCTGCAAACACAAATGAATTCAGAATATCTCAGCAGCTACTGGATAGATCAAAGATCCATCAGATCCATTGTCCTGTTTCCAGTAATAGACAAAAACGAATGATGATGGAAGAGGCTAAGAATGAGCCAGTAGAGGTGATATGCACCCAGCGTACTCTCCTAGCCTGTTCTCTCACACTTTCGTGCAAACTATGCTTTGAATATGTGAATCACTATACGCAAGAAAATCAAAGAAATGAAGTCCTAGACATCTCATTTTCAATATACACTTTAGGAAATACTTTCACTTTAATCTTTGCTTTTCAATTCTCTTTATATTATGTAAGTCTTTAGTATAGTCTTTATTTATAGTCGTTATTATAGTCTTTATGTTTCTACATAGCTGGAGAGATGTTTTCTTGCATGGCCTAATCTCTAAGCTCTTGTCTACACCATTTTTTTTTTTCTCCAGTTTTCTTTTTCAGCCTACTGTAACATTATCAACAGACCATCAGAGATTTCAGACTTCTAGTGCAGTTCTGCAGGTTTGCTTTCTAGTGGTTTGTATCTAGATGAACAAATTACATTTCATTTTGGTTACAATGCAAGTTTGATTAACCTCATCTTCTATAGACTTCAAGATCATTAGAACATCTCATTCATGATCTCTTAATGATTGACTAGTATTGTAATATTTCTCACTTAAATCCTTTGTACCCCTATATTTGTATGGGGTTTCACTCCCTGTAAGATACCTTATTGTGCACAACTGTTTGACCAGAAAGCAAAAGTTATAAATACCATGCTTTAACTGTTAACAAATATAGAAACATTATGTGGTGTAAAATTACTACACGTATTAAGCAACTCTAATTTATTAAAAGACCTGAACCAGCAGAAGTCTACAGGTTCTGAAAAACAATTTCCAAATTGACTTGAAGCAAGAAAAAAAACAAAACACTAGCTGCTACAGTTTCATGATGCCACACAAACAGCTAAGCATGTCTCATGAAAGAAATGAGTCTTTCTTTAGAGGAATGCAGCAGTAAAAATGTCAGCTTACACACTACATGAAACAAGACATTCTTTTCCAGTATTAAACAAACTTGGGGACAGATTTTCAGTGGGCTGAAATAGGAACTGAAAAAATACACTTTTTTTTTTTTATAAATGTGAGTGATCTGATGAGCTAAAGCTGTTAAAAAAAAATCACTATACGTTGCAAAATAAACTAGCATTCCCCTCAGAAAGTAATGCCAATACTAAAATTTGTAACTCAGTCTGTCATGTACACAAATACATTCCTATAGATCTATCCAAGAACTCATCCAAGGTTCATACATTCAGGGTTTTCCTATCAATTATAAAATTATCTGCAATGCAAACCAATTCCAGAGAATGAATTCTGTACTTCAGCTCACATGAAGAAACTGTGAGGGAAACAGATGTTTCTTACAGAGAAAGAGAGGTGCTCATCCTCAGCCATACTGCCTGATATAACTGCTTCTTCTGCTGTCACTCTCCATTAGGAAAAACATGTTGCTTTTCCCCATCCATCCTGGGACTCCACAAGTCTTCTGACTAGTACTGAAGGGTTATGTGTTTAAATTGTCAAAAGCAAAAAATAAATAAAATAATAATATAATAAAATATATTAAAAATATATTATAAAATAACATAATAAAATAAGTCAATCACATAAAGGCATTTACCAATAAGGTATTTCCAGTTTTTAAGAAAAAAATGTGAATGATTTATTTCACTTTGTGAAGAATAAATCAATAAATTGATAGATAGATAGATACATCTGCCTGGCAATTTGATTCCAAAAGCCTATTTTCTTGATATTGTCATTACTAAAATTGGGAAAGGGCATGCCATACTTGCTGGCGCCAAGGATGTGATCATATTACTCTGGAAACATTACAAAATGAGCAATGCAACAACCAGAGAAGGAGAAATGCCAGCTTCTAGCCCCAGTGGATTTAGGAAAAAAAAAATAGACAAAGAGACAGCATAACATTTCTTCCTTTGGAAAAATATGTCACCAACTACTTTTCCCTGTGATCGGGTTATTTAACGCTGTGAAGTGTTCCCAGGATAATTAATTATTTTGCCAAATAAAAAGTATCTTTCAAGAAGTTCTGTTCAGCAAATGGCCCAAAGCTCTGGTAAGCCCATCACACATGTGCACATGGCGTTATATGCTCTCCCAAGATAACACAATTATACACGCACAGTCATCATGCCTAGCCTATGATTCCGGAGCAGAATTTACAAAGTCTTTGCCTCTTAAGGACAAACCTTAAGCAGAAGTGGAGCCCTTCAGGCAGCCAAGGGAGGGGCCCTGATATTTTCCTCTATAAGCTATCAGGAAATTCTTTGTTTCATTCTTTTCTTTTGCAGGACTGAAGCAGGATAATAGGATACAAAAACACTTCTTGCACTCAATGAGTCATCCTGAGTGAATCACTTTATCCCCTTCTGTGCTTCCATTTCCCTACCTGCAAAATGGATACTTTGTACAGTTCTAAGATATATGGCCTTTAAAAAATAAAAATAAAATTGCAAGGACTAAAATTAATTTCACTGGGAATAGTAGGAAGGGCTCTGGAAATATCAAAACCATTGCTTTTTAAGAACCTAGCAAAAGTGGATTTGAAGAAGAAAATTAGTTTTAACTGTTTTACTCACAGGAAATATTTGGAGGAATAGGAAGAATTTGTATGCAAGACTTGCTTATTTACTTGTCTTGGTATTTTTACTTGCGAGACTCATCATTAAAAAGGGAGTGGAAGATGTTAGATCAGATATTTCTGTAGTATTTGGAAGGAAACAGAGGGAATAGTGGTTAAAAAAAATGGGAAAAAGTGTGAAAAAAAAAAAAAAAAGACAAGAAAAAGAAAACCTCACCAAAAAAAAAAAATCATAAGAAGTTTTAAGAAAATAAATAGTTGTAAAAAAATCTTTTTTTGCTTCAGGCCAGAAGTTCGCTCTTTGGAAGTTCAGGGTCCTGACTTTGCTTTTCACCAGGCCCAAACTCCTCCAGATCATCAGCTCTACCATGGAGTGGTTGCTGCAGCCCAGACTGCCTCCAGTCTTAACCTCCTTAATGAGTTCATCCACACCGGTGGGCAACAGATCCGGTAATATTTCTACTTCGGTTGGTTTGTCTAGTACCTGGACCATCACGTTACTAGGAGGTAAGTCTGAAATGAGACACTGCTCCTAGGCTGCACAGGGACAGTACAAAAGCAAAGAGGTTCAGAATGCTGCTCTCACAATTATTATGTACCAGGACTATTATGATAAAACATAACGTGATACAGAATATTCACATACCCAGGAAAAGCAGCAGTCAAAGGTGGAAAGGACTGGATGTGTGTGGAGAGGGGAAAAGAAATACAACAAAGGATCCTTATCCTGAAAACCCATCCATATGTCAATCAAATAAAATTCTGTCTACTAATACTTTTCATAAAGGAATGAAGAAAAGAGATATGCCAACAAGCAAAAGTACATCCCAAGAGCTGACAGCCCATAGATTTTCTTCCCTGGTTAAAACAACCACACTGGACTTACTATTAACATTTTTATGTTATTATTGTATATCAACAGTCTCTTCCAAACAATTTTGAAGTTTTCACTTCATTTTGCCATTCCGGATTTCTAAATGCCAAGGAATATTTCAGTTAAAATAACATCCAATTTTGAAGCAAATTCCCCAATATTACCATGACCACTATCTGAAACAAGTTTGAGAAGGCAGAAAGACCAGATGGCTAATCTTAATGATAAAAGATTTACAGTGTTTTGCCTTCAATTACAAGAATGATATTGGACTTCTCATTTCTAGTATCAGCAAGATAGTAAGAAAATAATGACTGATTAGGATAGTAATTGACTTCAGGTGAGTGACCAAAATGTTCTGAAGAACTACTAGAAACAGAAAAACATATGCTTCCCACCCATCTTTAACCATGTAATGATACTGATAGCATAAATATGAATTTATATTTTACTAACAAATAATTGTGGCAGTTGCAAATGCACAGTATCAGCCACAAAGCCATAAGGTCATTTTACTGACACAGGAGAGAATGCATTTCTGAGATGGAGAAGCTGCTTGGACAAGATTAAAAACTGCGATTGCTTTACAAAACATCTTTTCCAAGTTATTCATTTCCAGCTTTTTCCAAGAATGGAAATTCCAAGAAGAAAAATACATTGCTTCACAGCTGCAAATGCCCACATTGCCAAAAATGCAAATGCAATCACTATCTACGAATCAAAGACAAATGATGGAACTGCTAAGTATGAGTAAGGACTTAATGGAAACTTAGACCTCTAAAGCTGAAAGTTGCCTTTGGAAGGGCCTCATATGCCATGTTCGTAACAGCAAGCATGTAAGCTATAAACAGGATGGTACCAGCAGGAACATAGTGATAAGAGGTAAATCATTTTTATAGGCAATTCTGGCATTCAAGTCAGCACAAATGCTAAGATTTTATGAAGGCTGCCACCACTGCTACCACCAGAGGTTCAAGGAACACTTCCTAACATCTTTCCAGCTCAAATTTCTGGCCTTTAGGGAATGGAAAATAGATGTCAGTAACTAAGTCGCTAATCACAGCGTTACTAAGCATAAAAACAGTTCTTGTGCCAGTATCGACTGAGTCAGTTCTTTTTACGTTTTCTCAAATATCCTGGACCCTACAAGGCATTGGACCCAAATGGTCATTTCAGTCCTACCGAAACATAGGCAAGCATGGGTCTTTCCTTAATAATATGGAAATCAAAACAGACAGCACTGAGGTGACTCGTGAGATAATAGAGACATTAAGCCAAAGACCAAAACACACATTGGCTTAGCAAGCATTTCCAAGGGGATACATCAGAAAATAAACTTCTGCAGACTAGGCTGGAAAGGGCACAGGTTCAATATCACTGAGCCAGCTAGAATCTTTTTCAGGCTCATTAAAAGAAGGGTAACTGAATAGTTTGCTTCAGAACTAACACACAACAGGTTGAATTTTTTTAAAGCAACTAATTATGCAATTGTCCAATTGTCTATCTACACTACAGCAAGTTTTGATACAGGGGTACCACTGACTTTGATCCATTTGTTGTCTTACCATGCCTTCCCAAAAATAATCTAACTTTTGGAAGATGAAAATTGTTGTTGTCTGTTTTGACATTTTTTTTGTTGTCTTGTGTACTTCGAATAGCTGCCAAAATGGTCACTGACCAATGAGCAATAATATCAAAACTGTGCTTTTCAGTTTATTTACAGTGTAGCCTTTCTTGTGCTGTGTGCTACTGAGGGAAGAATACTGTATTTCATATTTCATAAGTCTGTTCACTAAAGTACAAGGAAAGAACTGAAAATTATGAAAGGTGATGTAAAAGTAGATTTATGATACTGAGTAATTAGTGGACAAAACAGCCAAAATGATCATTATACCAGACCAAAAAACAGCCAGAGTGACTCAAACAGAATGTTTTCTCCCTGACTACACAAAAGGCACATATCTAATATCTCGTTATCTGATTTGTACAGAGGTGCATATTGTAGAATAGAGAATGAAAAGGAGTCAGGGAAACCTTATCGTTTTCCAATATGAAAAGCAACAAATCACAACAGTTTCTTACACACACCCAATTCCTCTTTTCAGCCACATTTTGTAAGAAAAGCATCAGTTCTAGTTTGACTTATTCAGAATCTACAAAAAAAGTAAATTGTGAAACAGTGGATATTAGAGGTAAATAAATCCAAGGAACTTAGAAAAGAAAGCAACAAGGGACAGAACATAGGCCAGGAAGGAAAGGAAATCCAAACCCAATTGTCTGGTGCTGTAAATAAGCATTTGCTGAATTTAGAGTATAGAGCTTATTCCATTTAAACCAACAGATTTGTTCAAATAAACAAGAAGCCAGAAATTGCCAGAGCAGAGTCTATGTGAAACAGCATATTGTATTGCATGAATTGTTTGACATCCAGGTGATTTAATGATTATTAAGAGATAAAAAGAAAAGTAGGGAATTATATAATTTTATAATTATAGGATATTTCAGTTTCAGAAGTCACTATCATTTTAAGACTACAGAAATCTAAAAGTGAAGGAGACATGAAGAAAATCTGAAATTCATTTGGAAGCATTAGCAACATCTGCCTAAATGTCCATTTTAGCCTATCTGCCTCGCTACAAACTGTTTTCAAGCTGCACTTTAATAAAGCATGCTCAAGTGGATCAGTACTTTATATATTTTTAAATTTCTTTCACATCACTGGACAGGCTTACAAGAAATCTTACATTACAAGGGAAGTAGATGGAAAATGCCTGTTTTTTCAGGGTAAGTTAGGGATCCCTTACGGGCCTTAGTTCCATTTCCAGTCTGAAATGATGCATGTTTTTTGTTTGGTTTGTTTGTTTGTTTGTTTTTTTAGCCCTATCCGATATTGACATTCTTAGGGTAATTATGTGCAGATTTCTGTTTGATATTCAAAGAAGTATGTAATAACAGAAAAGACAAAACAAAACAAAACAAAAACTAAAAACTTATATAACAACTTATATGGCCTCTACTACTGAAAAATGTCTGCTGATGGGTATAGCCAGAACAGCTACCAGCAGATATATTTATTCTACAGTTATTATTTTGTTTCTTGGCATTTTCATTTGTCAGAAATCTTCATAAATGAACATGCAGAATTTTACCATTATTGAATCTGTCAGACTATCTGTTGCCTAACAATCTTACAGCAAGTTCAGGCCTTCTGACTTTTAAATATTTAAATATTTAATTGATCATATTTCATTCTACAAGCCAGGGATATACCTGCCAACAATTTTTGATGCAGTTTCAGACATAACAGACTAAGAATGATGAAAAACTGTAGACATGATTTGGACAAGATCTTTCTAGCATTTGAGAAATGGAATTTCAGCCGATCAGGCATCCTTCCTCTGCATTTCCTTCTTCCTATCTACATGAAACCCCAGCAGATAAAGGCCTTATCATACCATCTTTATACAAACCATGAGAAATAAATACACACATGAATCAAGAATGAGGAGTAAATAAACAAAACAAAAAGATGTGTTTTGTTCTCTAAAAAGTTGCTAGCACCACTTGGAGAAACTTGAAAAATGTTTAATTTAATTACATGTGGAAGATTTACAGAATCAATTTTCACAGGCATCCAAGTACGGAAGTGAGGTTCCCTAGAGAGTGACTGTGAAGATGGCCTAATGGACAGCTGGAAGGACTCCCTGTGTTGGTATGGCACTCCAGATTTTCTGAACAGCCCTCTGGATGTACATAGTTTTTTGTATTATCTGTTAATGCATGGGTGAAAACTTGTGTGTCTAATTAGCAGTTTAAGCTAATCTAAACTTTAAACTAATCTCCGTTGCTGCAGATGTATTTCTTACCTTGCAGTACATAGGGGGTCCGCCAAGCCCATGGGCTGAGGACTGGTTGCAGCTTGGCAATGGGAGCATGTGTGACTTCTATACCTGTTGGTGGTCACGGTGCCTGGGAACAAACTGCATGGTCCATCTGAGCTCCAGTGAAGGAGCGATGCTCCAGGAAGATAGTATCATCCCTATTTTGATCAGAGCTCTAATTCTTATGGTTCTTGCCCACATGGAGATTTTTGGTATGCAGACTGTATATTTGAATATAATAAGACATGATTGTTTCTTTACTTTTGTGTATTCAACAAAAACTAAGTGCACTAGAATGTGCGATTGACTTCTAAATAGCGATATTTAAAAAACAAGTAATAGATCTTTTTTCTGGCCTTTTAATTTTTGAACCTTTGGATTCAAATGTACAACCTTTTCTATCATCGAGTCACATATTTTGAAATGTGAGAACTGTGAATTGCTCAAGACTGTAAGACTGATTTTGTACAAAAATGTCTGGAGCTATGCCAAGTGGAAAATAATAGAAGTAGATAGATTTTTATGAATGAAAAAGGCTTAACTGAAACAAAAGTTATGATAGGGAGAAGAAAATAAAATTTACACATACAATTTAATTCAGACAAAACTTAGGATGGCTTGAGATGGTAGTAATAATATTACAAATTGTTAAGACAAAAGGTGTTAATTATTGGAAGTGTGATGCACTTCATTTGGTCATATAGGCAATATATATATATATTTATATTTATATATATATATAAATATATATATAAATAAATAAATAAATATATATATATATATAGGCAATGCAGACTTTGTAACACTGGCTTTTCACATTAAATTAAAGAAACATAATTTATGAAGGTTAAATTGTATTTTTGGCACATCTGAAGTGCTTGGAAAAACTGAGATACAAAACCAAAACTACAAGTCATATATAACATATACTATATCCTGAGTATAGATCCATACCCATTCACAAAAGCACATTTGTCAAAATTTACAGACATCACATATCTGAAGTACAAAAAACCTAAAAGGATTTAGCTGCTATTAAATT
Organism: Netta rufina; assembly: GCF_964035555.1. NCBI lineage: Eukaryota > Metazoa > Chordata > Aves > Anseriformes > Anatidae > Netta > Netta rufina. The sequence continues at coordinate 16,692,254 of NC_140126.1, forward strand.
CACTTAATTTCCCAGTGTGTAATTCTTTAATAATCACTGTTCAAGTATCTAGTGATGTACTTAAATTCCGTAATTAAACAGTGAATTTTAATTAAATTCACTTAAAAATTAAATTAAATTTAATTTTTAATTAAACAGAATTTTAAGTGAAACCTGTATTAGGAAAGCTCCCTAAGATTCTCCATTACAAAACATAATGGATCAAATCTTTTCTCTTTTCCAGATAACCACCTCTAGTAATTTAAATCTTGTTCTTGAACTTCTGACTGGTACCACTGGCAGGCTTCACTGTTCTTTTATTACATTTCATTTACTTTTCAGAGTATAGTAGATGTTTTTTATAGCATCTGAATATAGATGCTATAAAATAATGCTATAGATACTGTAATCTACAGTTCAAAAGCAAGGTATTTACAATATAGCTAGATTTGTGATACAGTAGTAAGTGTAATAAACATTATAGGAGTGGTTGAGCAGGTATATAAATACTGTATAGATGTATAAATACATATTTTATATCAGGTTTTGAAGGCAAAAACTAAAATAGTGTAGTTTATTTTTCATGAAATTATTGTAAAATTAGGAAAATAATGGTTTTGTTGCAGCCTCACAAAGGCAAATTTTCTAAACATTCATTTAGGAGGATTATTTCAAACTCACTTAGAAAGAAAGATTTCAAGGTAAATAAGGAGGATAAAAGGTATGCAAAAGAAAAATAGGGAAATAAAAGTAAACTCAACCTGAGAGATGGACCCTAAATACATGAAAGTATGACAAGAGGATTGTAGGTGCTGGTTAAGTCAATGAAACTTCCTGTGTCAAATGACAGCACTGCACATGAGGTTCAAATCATTATGTACAGAAATTTCTGAGACAATAAAAATGATGATGAACAAAATTTTCTAATAAGGAAGATCATCTTATCTAGAGGATGCTTCAGCACAGCAGCTAAGTAGGTTTTGTAATGACGGGCTGTTTTTTCTATACATACCTCTTGGAAAGAATTTCCTAAAAGTGCTTGCTGTTATCTGCACTGATGCCTGAATGCTGGCAGCAGCTAAGAGATGCAGTACAGGACACCACACAGATTTAATCACTGGGGTTCATCATCATCCACCCAAGAGAGCTAGTACCAACGTGCCAGTTTTGGCCATGAGATATAGCGCATTCTACAAATGTAGTATTGACAGTCTTTTTGCTTAGAAATGTGTTGTGGCTCAGAGGAAAACACAGCTTGATTCCTACTGGACTAGATTTGTATATTTCTGGAAATTAGATTTGTAAATTTCTGGAAAAAATATTTTTTCCATTTTTTTTTTCCACCTCCAAGAGAATTATAGAGCTATTTGTTTGTAGAGCTTCATATAATTACACATTGAAATTTCTTCACAATGTTGACATTTGGAGAATATCATCTCACTGAAACTTTTTACAAGAAAGTTATTGATACTGTTAAAGAAATTTGAGGATAAATTTCAAAATCATCCAAACTTTTCTTTATCCAAGTAAAACTTTTTTTTTCTAGTTTGACATGATTTTTAATTCTAATAGTTGATCTTAATACACATTTTAAATGGCTGAATTGATATAAAGCATGATAAAATTACTGAAAATATTTTTTTCAGCTGATCTGCCCTGAATTTGAGATCTGACAAAAATACAGTTATTCATTTATTTTGAGATCTTTGACAAAAATACAGTTATTTATAATTCTTAAGCAATCTCTTCCCTTTTTCCAATTTTTAACTCTTTCATAGAACAGGAAAAGTCTTTCTTAAATATCTATATCCAAAAGCATTTTTAACTCAGTGCTTGAGGTTTTGAGTTTATTACTATGAGAGTAATGTAAAGTAGCACCATTAGGTGCTGGTATAAAACCAGAAGAGAAATGGAGAAGAGGCAAATTTAAGACATTAGTTCCTCTATGTATTTCTTGAATACTAGAAAGAAAAGTTAGATGAGTAAAATCAATTTCTGCAGCTTAGCTTCTAAACTATACACTGTTCTTCTTTTTATATACAGCCTACTTGAAAATATGTCATACTTTTTTGATGAAAGAATAAATATTTAAAATACCATACCATACTATAGCCATGCACCTATTTACACTATACATGTATACCTCTTCACAGGATCACTAACCTCAACACTCAAAGGAGTGCAGAAATCTAGTTACATTATGTCTTTAGTAACGTGATTTATGAAACATGCTTTATTGCATATTAGCCTGAATTAAAACGCATCAGAGCTGAAATCTGATGGGAATCACAGTAACAAGGTTAAGCCATTTGTGCTGTCATCAGAATGATGACATTAGTGTTCAGTGAATATGAACTGACTAGATTTTGAGCGCAAGGTTCTTTGAATATTACTTTCATTTTCGTTGCTGTGCTCTAACACATTATATTCCATACTGAACTTCTGTTTTGTACAAATACTTTCCTTACATCATAAAATAATGCTACAGTTACTAAATACTAAATTGTGTATTCATCATAAGATAAATTATTTTCAGTAGAAAGAATTAATATGGTTAAATATGCACATTGCAAATAACCCTATGCAAGTTAGATTCCATTTATACGTATTACTATTACTTATAATCAGGGGAGGTTTCATTGATAAAATTAGTGGCATCAAAAGCACATCTCCTGAGGTAGGCATCTAAAATAGATGATATGCTAAACCCTGAGGGCAAATATTTCTCTCCACTGAGAGTGTGAGGTTACAAGTTCAGGTATAGACATGGCAGACATCAACCTTTCAGTGAGCTGAATCTGGTCTGTTACATCTTACAATGAAATTGTGCTTCTCAGGGAATTATGTTGGAAGAAGTACGTTCCTTGTCTTAGAAAAAAATGCAGCCAAGTTCAACCATGTGTAATGGAAGGGAATAAAAGGAAAGGTTCTTCTATCTAGGCACTTCAATATTGATCCGGATTTGAGCATTTGGGCTACCTCTTGTCCTCAGTTGAACCGGCTGTAAATAAGCTTTAGTCATCCAAGTTGAGCTACCCACGAAGCTTGCTACACTCTCCCTTGTGCAATGCTAGGGATAGAAACCAAAGTGTCTCATCCCCATTGGCCTCATGACCTGGTGAAATGTGAACCCATGACCTGATAGTCTACGTATGTGCACAGGGAGAAGGTGTGAGAACAAACTGTGCTGTAAAGATGGGACCTCATCTCCATGAAAATTGAGAGTGGATTATTTGGACACTGAAATGAATGGCAGAAAACTACATCACGTGCTTGCATGTAGTGAGATAAGAACATTATGTATTTTTTAATTTTTTTTTTTTTCTGGAGAAATTGTTTTAGCTTGAAAGATTGCATTTCTGAGGAAGCGCCCTTTCTTTGCTGGAGTCGAGCTGCCATTTGCTGTCTGGCAAGTCTCACAATACTTTTTGTTTGTTTAAAAAATAATAACATTATTTCAAGACAGCAGTTCTTATCACATTCATGTTAAAGTAATTGAATTTTATGTTGGCAAGGCTAATGCTTCTGCTGTAGAAAAATTCAGAGATGAGACCATGCCAAAAGTTTGTATTGGCAAGAACAAACAGGGAAACAGTTCTGTAAAATCACTGACTCGATTCGGAGTGGCAGAAAAAAAGGTAACTATACTGGGCATCGTCATAAAGGGTACTTAGGAAAAAAAAAACAGACAATTTTGTCACTGTATAAAAACCTTGGTGTTTGCAAATGTCTTGTGTAATGTCCCAGTCTGGTGCCTCTATTCCAAGGATATAGTGGTGTTTGAGGAAATATAAAGATTGGCGGCAAAAATGACCAACGAGCAAAGCTGCAGCCTTATTAGGAAAGTCTAAGAAGGCTATAACCCTTCAGTTTTGACAGCAAAAAGCCTAGAAGGTTATGATTGAGCTTTAAAAATAATGCAGTTTGTGGATAAAGTGAATGCAGTATCCTTCATCAAATGCTATAATGACAAAACTAAAGGAAACTTGTTGAAACTAATAGGATGTAGGATGCCTGCTGGAAGTACAATAAAAAAGTACTTTCTGACTTGGCTGGTGTGGTTGTCAGAAGACTGTGGAGAAAGATAGTACTAGCAGATTTGAAAAGGTTAGACAAATCTGTGGGCAGAAGGTCCTTAGATGGGCTCTCAAGGAAACAGGCAAGGATGAACCCAAGAGCATCCCTAATACAGTGGCAGAAATTGGACAGGCCTTCATGTTCTGTTGCCACTGCTGAAGAAAGAATACTAGGATACAACTACTTTCTCTAGAGAAAATAGTATTTCTTCCTATTGCATTTAGAATATAACTTTAACACTCCACAATCTGGAAGACAGTAAAACACTGGCTGTGCAGTGTTCTTCATTAGTACTGACACTGGGGGAATAAAGAAGAGCACACATACCACCACAAATTTCTAGGGCCTTCGTGATTTGGGATCCATACGGCTTACGATGGTTTATTTGGCCAAGTGAATTCAGCTATGAATTCCACCAAAGTCAAACATCATGCAGGGAAGGTCACTTTTAGCTTGCAGATTTTGTTCAGCTTTTACAAATCCCCTAATTCTGCATACCACATTCAGTACTTCAGCATCCCCTTGAGTTTGGACACTGTAGCTTGCTTTGAGCTTTCCAAATGGACTGTATTCAACCTCTTCAGCTACTAAAAGCATAACTGAAAATTATGTGAGCTCCCAACCCTCTTTTATTCAAGAGTGGTTTCATAAGCTATGGCAACAGGGGACAGGTAATATCACCAACAATAATATCAGGCACCCACCTCCCACAAAAAAAACATAACACTGGAGAGGGGAAAATAAATAAATCATCCGATCCAAGAACACAAACTCCTGATCTCTTCAACAGTCTAGTGGTGTGCATACTGTTAATATAGTTCACAGTTATATTTATACACTGTTCTCTGCCCTTTAGACAAATATTCCTTCAGGAAAATTTTTTGCTGTTGATCTTCCCAGGACTGGGATTCCTAGTCTGAAAGTCATCAGTTACTTCAGATAGAGGCCTGATAACAATAACCTAGAGTTATACAACTCATACAATGGCATTTATTATATATCTTTATCACCTTTATACTGGCAATAGGCTTGCTAGCACCAAGTGATTACCAAGGATTTAAATTGTTTGGGGCTACTCAGTCTCTAAACGGTGTGATCCAGCTACTGTTTCGTCATGGCAAATGCCCGGGTTCCAAAAGACCAGGGTATGATCTACTTTGAGGTATGAAATCTACTGGGATATGAGTTCTACTTTGTGCAATGTTTAGGTTGGGAAGCCACTCTGGCTATCTCAGGTCAGCACAGCTGGATCTCATCCCAACATTCTGCACTATTTCTTCTGCCCCAGAAACACTATGCACTGATGTCAGACCACAAGTGTTTTCTTGTCACTGTTCAATAAAAGTTTTTTTAGAATTCCTATTGTGATCTACATGTTAAGGGTACAAGCAGAAAAGCTCATCAAATACATCAGTTCTATCCCACTTACCCATAAATATGTTACAGACTGAGAAAGTTATACCTCACAACATCCTTCAGCTATTTCCAGTCTTCCAAACTTCCTGATATCACAAACAGCATTACCCACTTCTGGCATTAAATAAGAACAAATATATTGTTCTATGGAATAACACAAATTCACTGAATCACTGAAGTCCTCTGCTTTGAGGGCAGCAGGGAGACTGGTATGTGCCCTTTGCAGATCATCCAACCTTAAGTTCCAAAAAATAGCAAAGCATGAATTGTCATATGTTATAAAAATAAATAAAGACTGGAGAAGGCCAACCCACAAAGTAAACAGATAGCTATCACTCCAGACTCACAAGGTATGTTGCAGAAAGGATCGTGGCAAAACGCTGAGGCTTATTAGATCTTTGGACTAATTATCATGAAAAAAAATAAAGAAGTTCTAATATCTTTTCAGCTGCATGTTTTCCAGCATGTTTTCTATCAGTTTTGCTGTTCCCCCAAACCCCTAGCCACTTGGTAGACTTTCTATTATATTTGATACATTCAGACTTTTGATTCATTAAAAAACAAAACAAAAAGAAAAACAAAAAGCAGAAAGTGTGTTTCTGTGGAAAACATTCTTATTCCAATGCTGTTACACTCTTTAGTGGCACATAGTCAAGAAAACAATCATACTCTTATTTTAGTATGTATACTGCTCTCTCAATCAACATTTTGCATTAAAGAAAATTTTCTTATTACTTTGTTATTTCTTCCCAGGAACAGCAAGACAAATCAATTTTCTGCCACTGAAAAGTCTGTATGACCATTTTTCTATTCTAGAATGTTATCTAAAAATATTCTGATTCACAATCACATCCTGAAGTTATGAATGAATAGCAGAATTGAGTTACATTAAATTAATAGGTATTAATTCTTAAATAAGTCACCTTCCTCATTATTTTGCATAAAAACAACCATCTGCTTTTAATTCTGTTATTATAACAAACAGATGAAATTTTCCCAGGTGTTTCAGGAACAGGTTTGCCTACAGACCCTTCTACCGTGTTAAGCAGCAGACAACCCCAACTGAACTAACTTGTAACAGGAAACACCAGAACAGCTCTCCACCTGGGATCACCTGAGACACCTCTGAGCTGGCTGGTGCCCCCTCTAACAGTGAGTGATACCATTTAGATGCTTTGTAATGCTGATACTGAAAATAACATGATTTTACCATACACATATTGGGAACCTGGATTCTCTTCTTCATGGGAAATTGCTGCATGTAAATATCCTGGGACCATTTCTATCAAACCCTTTCAGGAGGGATATTCATACTTCAGTACAGCACTGTGACTCTGTTCTGTGCTTCTGGGAACCAAAAAGCTCACTGCAATTTTTATTTCTTTTCACAATCTTCCACCTTCTCTTTACTACAGCTCTTCCCTCCTTCTCCAACGCACAGCAGGGTTGCTGTGAAATGTTAATAGATAAGGAAAACGACATGCTATAGCTCTCCCTGCCTCCCAGCCCAAATATCCATTAGTGCTGCTAACTTTATCACATTATTTATGGCTAAGCATTTTGGACTTGTTTAATAATACATCAAGATTGTTGTGATGGTATTCTGCCCCACCAAACGTTAGGAAATGGCACTGACCCATGGAGCCAAACTCACAGGCTCCCACATCTGGTGATTAAGAACCCCAAGACACCTCGCGGAGGTAATATGGAAATCAGGCATGCTCAGATCCACTACGTAGGTTCCTCAGCTGGAGGTGGCTGTGGTATGGTTGGGCTGTATTTGGTGGTGAGCTTAGGTGTGGAGGAGCTGGGGGTTCCCTCTCCTTTTCCTGCTTGGGCGGGGCTGGCCTGGCTCAGCTTCACACAAAGAGAACAAACAGTATGTACCTCATCTAGACAGCTCCTAAGGATCTCCCTATGAGCCACATCCTGAGCTCAGGTAATGTTTCCAAACTGCCCGGTAGGAGATGACTCTCAACTTGCAGCTAGCAGAAAATGGAATCTTCCATTGATCCACTAGATCAATGTGCTAACTAAAAGCATTGGCAGCAAAAGGGATACAGACAGCTGTTTTGGACTATAACGGATGGTCATTCCAGCCTGCAAATATCAGCTCAGAGATTTATTTTTTTTCTTTTTCACAACTTATTGGAAGCACTCAAATAAGATAAAATTGACAGGAAGATGAAGTAATCAGAAATATACTGGTTCATTTGCATATCTTTACATAATAATTAAGGCATGCATGTTTTACCTTGGAGGCACATAATCTATTACAGCACTTCCAGATATTATTGTTTTAGTAGCATGCAGTGTAACACTTTAGTGATATGTAACACCAAGTTTTTATTATTACTTTACTACATTTTAATAAAGATAAAGAGCCACTGTTTATTGCAGGCATTTCAGCAAAACTATTCCAGCTTCTGAGATCAACTGGTACTACTATTTAGTTAGAGTACTGCAGTTACTTAGTTTTGGAAAAAATTACTTACTTTAATGATAGTAATGACATGACTTGGAATGATTTCATTCAGTACTACTTGAAAGATAAAGATTTGAATAGGCTAATTGAACATTAGCCTATTAACTGGATATATTAGCTCATATTCAATTATGCTAGCTTGACATACTTGTTCACAAAGAAATTTAGTTACTATTCTATCCCACAGTCACATCAGCCATTTATTTCTGAACAAAGACTGTATTTTAAAGCACGTAATTTTATGTATCTGTTATATAGTCCTGAAAAAGTAGTCTATTATTTTGTTTATTTACATAAATGATAGTGTTTTTTTGAAAAAAAAACAAATGTAGAGAGAAAAAAAAAAAGTGGGAGATATTAACAGAGAACCGTGAATTTATTTATTTATTGTACCTAATATAAAATTGTCATGTTTGTCCCTAACAAGCTATAGAAAACAGAAGTTTCTCCAAGAAAATAAATACTGAACTTTAACAATTTCTAACTGAAAATTAGCAAGAAAGTTGTACACACAGTTCACTGTTACAATCTGCTTCTGCTCCTCCAAGTATCTGAGTGCAGGGCAAATACATGAAGTGTAACACAGCACAGTCTCACTCATGCCTCTGTGAAGTCTGTCTCCTCCCAGAACACTTTTCTCTACAGTCAGTCTATTTATGCAACAAAGTGACATGTAAGCATCCCAAAATAGCTCGTGCAAACTATAGCTCCGTTTTAACATCAGCCTCCAGAGCTGCAAGCTGTATATAATAAGCTTGTTGCTGAAGTAAATCTACTGAAGATTTTTAGAAAGCATCTGTAAGTGCAAGTACTGAATCTAATTACTAAACAGGAAAAACTTATGTAATGCCTCTCATTAAAAAATACTACACACAGCGTAATGTACAGGGAAAAAAAATACAAAATCTTGTTTCTTACTTGTAATTGTGAAACAGTCAAAAAACTTCAATAACCATGCAAAATCTATCAAATCAAAATTAAACCCTGTGACTTTCTCGGGACATGTCTATGGGTCATTATAGGAAGGGAAACTTGAAAGAAAAAAGCCAAACACGTTACCACATTGCATCGGCAGTCCTTAAGGAGCTGGTAGATCGGGATCTTGGCTTCATAACAATACTCATTTTGAAAAAATTCCTCCAGTCTTCCTAGCACTCAAACATCAGTTTTCCTTATAAAGCTCAGAGTACTCCATTTCAAAGTGTCTTTCAAAACCTTCTTTAAAAAAAATAATAAAATACTTCAAATGTTTTTCCTGTAATAATCCAGGCTCTGGAGGAAGAATTCTAACTTGCTGCAACTCCTTCCCTTTTCACACTGAATTTACTCTAGCACTGTGCTGTTCGGAAATGACAGTGCTTTTCTCTTCTGCCTTGTATTGCCCTGGGAGGAACTAGTCTATTTTGAATCTATTCTCCCTGTAGGTCACATGGGAACCAAGGCAGCTGAAAAGAGTCTCTATCTCTTTCTTGCAGGCTGATAACAACAGGTTTAAAGGTCAATCATATTTATTAAAAAAAAAAAAAAAAAAAAGGAGAGAGAGAGAGAGAGAGAGAAAATGCTGATGGACAAAGAATGAAAAGAAAAGACGAATGTAAGGTACAGTAACATTAATGAGCTTGTAGGGAATTTTCATTTAGAGACTTGCTAGATAAATTACTCTTTGTGGAGTAAAGAAAAGAACAAAGATCTTTCATTCTAAGTTAACTAAAGTCTTACCTAGAAATGTAATTCTTCCCTTTCCTTTTCTCCTAACCCTTGCCTCTACTAGGTACTGTGAATAAGTACTATTGTTTAACTTCACAAACCAGAAAGCATTCCCTCTTTGAAAGAAATTCAAAACACTGTGAGGAAGTTCAGTAAAAATAAAATTCCTTGTTGACTGTTAAAGTCAAACACACATACAGACAGCTATTGTTATAAATCGGTGAAGGACAAAATACCTCAGCTAAAGAACTCTAACATGACGTCCTCTGTACCATACTGCAAAGAGAGATTTTTGCCTATTTTAGTAAGTACATTAATAGTTATGCATGTCAAACAACTGAACCTGCATTTTTATTTTCTAGACAAAAACTTATCAGAAAAGCTGTGAGAGTGAATTCATTTTAAGAAATGCATCTAATTTTAGTTTTAAAAGAGGTAAAATATAGATGTAGAGAACTCGGTAGTGAATATACATGTTATGCATTTTGAATTTCCTATAAAACTTATTGTATTTTTTTTAAACAGAATTATTGCTCAACAAATGGTTACAAGCATAATAGTGATTTTTTTTGTACAATGTTACAAGTGCTGTAGCATATTATTCTTGACTGAAGCTTGATTAATAATAAAAGAATGCAGTAAAAATATTAGTTCTAAAAGGTATACAGACTTGACAAATAGAAGGAAAACATGATGAACAGGTTCTGCATTAAAATACAAAACCATTCATCAAATAAAAATGTGTATAAAGTGTGTAAAGCTTTCTGGAACCTTTGCACTTTATAACAGTGCAATAAAATGCATTACAAACTACACTGTATATCAACGGGAAAGATCCTAACTGCCCTGGAGGCTTGTGCCATTCATTTGCATACAAAGTGCTCCACAGCAGCAAAAGGAATGTTAATAAGGTTTCATGCTAAGCATTCTGTTCTTCATGTTTTCTGGCATCTATCTTTCAAATAGCATCTACTGGTTAATACAAGACATTTTGTAAGAGTTCTGTGAAATCATAAAAGTTAAACTCAAAGAGTGGAAAAAGCATCTGTGATAAATTTAGCTCAAAGGGTCATGCAGTCATGGGACCTTTAGTAACAGTTGAGTCTGTCAGTGTGTGCAGGTTACAGGTCTGTAATAGTGGACTTAAATGTTGTTTAACATGGACCCACTACATTGTGAAACTTTTTTATTCTTTAAACAGATGGGATAGATCATGAAGAAAATCAAAATCAGTATGAAATTGAGGTGATGGGCTATTACAGAATTGGTGGTCATTTTAAAGCATTTTTTAAAGGCTTTAAATTGTGTTATCAAAGTATTAATTATTAAAATAGCCAGTAAGGAGCAGTAAATTAAATTTCTCAAAGACACAAGAAATCACAGTGACAGATCCAAAATCATTGTAAGAGCTTAGGCACATGTCAGCAGATGGAAAATATATCTAATGTCATTGGAGGCATTCTTTTTTTTCCCAGAACAATATATTTTGAGTAAGACCATGTCATACTAAATCCAGAATGCCAAAATGCAAATTATGTACAAACACAAAATTAAAGAGAATTTAAAAAGAAGAGAAATATAAGCATATTCATTATTGAACCCTGAAGGTTTATAAGCAGTTGCACATGGTTTTACAGATGTACATATAGAATATGCATTGTACATGAATACAAGCATATATTTGAGACAAATGCAATAGCCATTTGTAGCATCTGATTTATACATGCAATTCTGTAACTTAAAAAATGTATATTTCTTTTCCCTTTTAGAACCTTTTTTTTTAGGGTGTCAGTAATAACACAAGAGATAAAACTGGTCTTGAACTGAGCTCTTGATGGTACACCATCACAATTAAGACAAGTGTTGACTGCATAATGATAATAAGGCAAACAGATTTTACGATAAAGAGAGCACTATAAGATGGTTCCATTCAGTGCTGCTACACACACTAACAAAAACAACAGTTTTTACTGTCTATGTGTATCAGTTGACCAGTGTTTTTATTGTATAGTCAAGCTCTCTAAGGAAGAAAAGATACCAAAGGAATTAAGACAGCAATTATAAAACATGCGCAGGATTTGAGGAAGCTTTTATCTTAGTTACTCAACCTCAAATTAGTAGGTAATCAAAAGAATACCAGTGTTGCATTACACAAAGCTAAAAATTAATGTGAATTGGAAAAATCATGGCTTAGGGAATGAGGCACAGGCTGGATTGGGTTGTTCCGTGTTTGGGAACATCTTTATCTCAAGAGTCTGGAAAATTTGCTTAATCATTCTGAGTTTTGACTTCCTCAATTTGTAAATTGAACCAGCCATGTGCACTTGCAGCCCAGAAAGCCAACCATATCCAGGGCTGCACCAAAAGCAGCATGACCAGGAGTGGGAGGTAGGTGATTCTCCCCCTCTGCTCTGCTGTTCTGAGGCCCCACCTGGAGTGCTGCATTCAGCTCTGGAGCTCCCAGCACAAGAAGGACACAGAAGTATTAGAACAAGCCCAGAGGAAGGCCCCAAGGATGATCAGAGGGCTGGAGCACCTCTCCTGTGAAGACAGGATGAATGAGGGGTTGTTCAGCCTGGAGAAGAGAAGGCTCTGGGGAGACCTTACAGCAGCTTTCCAGTACCTAAAGGGGGCCTGAAGGAAAGCTGGGGAGGGGACTCTTTGTCAGGGAGTGTAGTGACAAACTACAAGGAGTAGTTTTAAACTAAAGAAGGTAAATTTAGATTAGATATTAGGAAATTCTTTACTCAGAGGGCAGTGAGTCATTGGAGAGGTTGCCCAGAGAAGTTGTGGATCCCTGGAAGTGTTTAGTTGGATGGGGCTTTGAGCAATCTTGTCTGGTGGGAGTTGTCCATGCCCATGGAAGTGGGGTTGGAATTAGATGGTCTTTAAGGCCCCTTCCAATCCAAACCTTTCTATGTTTCTGTGAAATTAGGTATAACGCACATGCTTCTTGAAAAGCATTTGGACAAAAAAAGAGCTGAAAACATGCTACAGGTATTATATACAAATTGAAGAAATAGATTCAAAATATTCATTTTTTAAGACAAAGCAAAAAGTCTGTAGTCTTTTAAGACTTGAATTTAACATTGTAATTTAAAACTGCAACAGTAGATACCATTTTTCTTGTTTACTACAGTGACAAATTCAGGAATTTCTAATTCTAATTTCTAAAATATATTTCTTTAGGATACTCAGAGACACTGTCAATGTATCAGGAGAAACAGAATCCTGGAAGGCTAAAATCGAGTCTTAACATGTAAAGAATGACTGAGCTTTTAAGTATGTTGTTTGGAATGCACATTAGCAAATGAAAGGTATATGACACAGTTTTGCTTCTTCATGTGCAGCCTCATGAATATATTTCAGGTAGGATTTCCTATTCCATCATGAATCTATTTCAGATAGGATTATCATAGGATCTCTAAAAATCCAGAGCTTGGCTCTTTCATTCAGCACTATCCTAGTTTTGTTTAGCTACTATTACAGCTGGTCTTCTACAACTTTTTTGCCCTTCCTTTCTTTTCTTCATACATGCTTTCCAGCTTATATGTTTATCTTAAATTGTTTTCAATTTAGAAAGAAGTATGAACTGAGACCCAAATTTAACCTTTCCAATTTCTGGGAGCTCTTACTCCACAACAAAAACAAATTTCCTCACAAGTTAAGACCATACTAGTTAGTTTTGCTAAACTGTGGGTTGCAGAGTTCATCCACAGCACTAGTTTATCCTCTTATATTCTGAATGGCAGTACAAGATTGAAGGACAGAAAAGATTAGCAAGATGTTCTTATATTAACTGTGCATGGGTGGGCTTGAGAACTAGTAATGCAAGCATTGGTTCAGAAGAGGTATCTTTCATTAATAAGAATTAGCCATAGAATTAGAGAAGGAAATTTTTGATGCTTCAGAAAATTGTACTTTGCTCAATGCAAGTAATGATTTCAAAAATACTCTTTTGTAGGATGTTGACAGAATGCCAGAGAAACAAACTCTGCTGTTCATTTTTAGGTAACAGCATATTCCCTCCTGACTGAAGCTTATATATCAAAGAGGAAAAAGCCATATACAACTGTATAAGTAAAGTAACTGAAAAATATAATAATAATTACAGCTTAGTATTCCTAAGAATTAAAATAAAAAATAAAAAAATCCATTTGGACATGCTTGAGGTGACCCTGCTTGGGGAGGGAGATTGGAACAGATGACCTCCAGAGGTCCCTTCCAATCTCAACCATTCTGTGACTCTGAAAAAAGCAAACCCAAGGGCACAGAAGAAACACAGTCAGTAATGTTTTGCTCCTATAGTCATTTATATTTAGCTGCCTAGATCAAACTACCTGACTTATGAATAAATATGGTTTATTTGCTCAGTGATTACAGTGTAAATAAAGTTACTATGTGCTCTAAAAAAGCTTTATCCAGACTCAAGCATGTAAAACTCCTTATAGGTAGCATAGCAAAGAGGGGCCTTATGTGAGGATACCTGTCATAATGCCTTTTTTTTTTGTGGAAACTCAGCTGTGGTACCCTTTGAAACTGTCTGGTATTGCTGCCTGAGCTGCACCATGACAAGCAGATGAGAGATGTCTTGGGGATAGGGCTTAGAGTTTCTCACTCCCTAACACAGCAGAAGCCTGGTCCTTAATAATCTGGAGTGCAAAGGTGTCCCTCTGCCTTTACTATAGACAAATTTTCATTTAATCCATTCCATTATGCAACTAGAGATTAGTAAATTCAGTACTAACTGATCACTATCCATCTAGGCTCAGTTGTTGTATCACAGTAGATCTAGTGGATCTGTGTACTTCATTTGCCAGTGATTCAAAAACAAACAAACAAACATGGGATCGTTTTCTATATATAGGATTATTTTTTTCCTGTCTTTTAATTCTAGGAAATGTGATCTCATGCTATCAGCTATGGCTATGGGCAATGCGAATAAAAGCTACCTATGAATGTTGGACTGGAAAATACTCGAAAATTTAATACTGGAAAACAGTGGGTAGCATAAAAATAAATATTAGCCCACTGGAAGACTTTGGACTTGAACTGAGCTAAGGCTCCCTAGTGTATCAGGCTGTTTTTTGTTGTTGTTGTTTTGTTTTTCCTTTTATTTAAATGAGATGCATACAAAACAAACAAACAACAGATATTCAAACACTCTATATAATATAAAAGTATACTTTGCACTATAAACTACAGTCATGTCAGCTCCAAATGGATATACTGCAATAATTACAGAAGTAATTATGCTGTTAGACGGAAAATCTATTGACATTTCCATCATACCTTCTGTTTTTCAAGGGTTCATAGCTCATTAGTAACTATTTGCTAGACACAAACTTGGATTACAATGTCTCAGCTAAACAGTTGCTTAAAAAATAAACATAGGGGGCTTAAATATAAGTCACTACAGAGCTAACCAGCAGTTATGTTTTCCAAGTACAATATGACGGTCTTTTTGGCTTAAAAAAGGTAAAGACTAACATTTTTTCTCTTTTGTAAATGAAGCAGTGACTGCTAGTCACAGTGAGTGACTACAGTAAGAGTAGTCTCCAAATTCCCTTTACAAAGATTTCATAATTTGGGCTGGTCATGGACACAGTTACTGTTAAGTGAGAATAATAATCAACTACTACTTTGTAGGATACAAACCCTTCATTGTTGTTAAGAATTGGGTAGTTTTGCCATTACCACTCAAATACTTAAGGAGAGACACCTGTGAAATGCCTAGGAGTACCATTTCAAGAAGACAATATACTAATGTTTCAACAATACAAAATACGCCACGATTTCAAGACAAAACTTACATATATAACTTGAAAATTAACTGATCCACTTAAATTTTATTTTAAGTATGTTAGCAAATCTTATATATTAAAGCTCTTCTAAAAATATTTTATGTTGTTCAGAACAAAAAATCTACCACTGACAAAAAAGTTGTTTTGTCCAGCCACACATATTCTACAATGAACATGTCTCAGTAATACTTTTGTCTTTCTGGAAGCTGTGAAGAAATCAGCTTTTACTGTCAGAACATCTTTCTGAAAGCAAACATGAGCTATGGTATTGACAGCTGTGTAGCAGCACAGTTCTCTAAATGAGAGGAGAGTGGATTTCCCTGTATTCTTCACTAGAATCTTGGCATCCAGAGGTATTGGACCATGACCTGAGTGAGTCATACATGGATAGAATTCCTGCTTGGTTGAATGACATCATTCATGCTTTTAAGTCCTTCTGGAAAATGTGAGGAAAGAAAATTAAATTTAAATCATTTGTTCTGCTACTGAAATTTTCTTGAAGAGGATTTACATCTTCTGGTGTCTGGTCATTTGTGTTCCCATGGAAACACAAATCCAAAAAATCCACTGAAATGTATATAAATTTCTCAAATTTTGTTTATCTCGTATTTGTTTTTCAGGTAAGAGAAGCTTCAAAGACTTACTCTAGATGGTATAACCGAGAGAGAGAGAGAGAGAGAGAGAGAGAGAGGGAGAGAAACCCCACACATTTCATACTCATAAACTCCAATCTGTGAATTAGAACAAATAATAAATATGTTTTAAAAAGGCAGCAACTCACAAGAGAGCACAAATCAAGGTCAAATTCTGAGTACATTACTTGCCATGAATTATTGACTGAGATCTAAACGAGAAACACCAAGAAAGGAATTTTCTCACTAGCCTTGAGCTGTCAGAAGATTTGGATACTGATTTAAGCTGGTCAGTTAGGCTCTGTTTATAGACAACTCTGATAGGTACTTTCAGGGGCAGTCTATTTCCATGATTTAGACATCTATTTTTAAGACAGAGTGATCTGCTCCTCACAACTCCCTATCTGTCTGTCAGCTACAGAGGATATCTGCCTATTTCACACTAGAAACCTACTTTTTGGGTGTTTCAAAAGATGCGCTTGCTAAATCTGTAAGTTGCTATAATATGCTTTTTTTTTTTTTTTTTTTCCCTGTTCACACTCTTACTTGTAGCAGTTGAACTCAATGTAGATAGGATTAAAGTTTTTCTTTCTTTTAGAGAAATGTAGGCTTCAAAACATTTTTTTTTTCATTTTGCCTTACATCTTATCATATTTGGAACTAGTGAAGGAAGAACAATGTCAAGACATTGCTTCTCCAGTTCATACTAATGAATTAACCACCCAGGTTTGAAAAAGCTACACCTCTAACCTCTCAGCCTTTCCTTCCCAGTGGGTGGGAGAAGTGATGAAAAGGAGTATGTATATGGTAAGTCACCTATGTTTAGCACTAAAACTTACCTAAGACAGACTTCTCCTGAATAACCAAACATCCGGAAGAGGAAATATAGAAGTTTCCCACACTCACTGATCCTAATTTTCTCTTCATTTTAGGACAAATTTATTAGTTCTATCTGAACTTTTTATTTCACTTTTCCATGTGAATTTTCCCCCTTTTTGACAACTTATCAGGCATAAGAAGAGCACATTGAAAAACAAATCTCAAAAAAATGTCAGACACACTGGCTGTTAAATACCTCTGGCAGAAATGCCTATAGCCAGAAACTTTGCTGTGCTGTGGATATATAAATTGCATAAATTCGATGCAAGCATTTCAGCATTGCCAGTACAGTGCCACATTAGACATGGTTAGCAATGTGAGTCTTTCCTCTTGGCCCTTCTATTAGTAAAACAGTTTCCTTGTGTTTAATCAAATTCCTGAAAATATGTTACATGGTTCAGAGTCTTACATGTATATAGTTCTTTTTTTGTATAGGCATATATGTAGGACAACAATTCTGAAACTAGCAAAGTTTTAACTGATACTTTGATAGTGTTTTCCTTTCACTTATTTTAATTATAAGACTTCTACTATAGCATATTAAACTTTTATTTTTTCTTGATGCTCCCCTTTAGCAGTTGATTAGCAGAGCTAGCTCTATTTTTAACCACTGAATCTGATCCAGCTGACTTCCTTCAACTCGTTTTCTGCTGTGTTAAATGCAGAACAAATAAGATTTTTTTTAAAAAAAGAGGAAAGGCATGAAGTCTTCATCTTTTTCGACAAAATATCTTTTATATATGGCTTGCAACCCATCGACCTTGCAACATTTCTTTAAAAAAATAAACAATTTACGGTTGCAATAACTTTTGTATTCAACATGTCTGAAAGTCCGTTACTGATGTTCTACTAAACATAATTTTCAATGACAATTAATAGCAGTTCAAATCAAGTAAGGGGCCTGGACTTAACTTACTCCTTTTCTTACAAAAGAAGGAATACAGACAACCAAGTACCTCCTAAATTGATATCTTTTTCAATGTGTACTTGCTCAAATACAATGAAAATAAATATTGTCATTTCTCTGAAGAATTGTGAAACTTTTCTTTCCACTCTCTAGTAGCTCCCAAAACTCTTTGAAAGTAAGATTTTCTCCAACTAATTTTTCCTTTAAAGTAATATGCACTATCCAATAAAATAAATTATTTTTTGGTATATTTTTTGGAAAAGGTCTTACAGATTCTTCTAAAGAACAGCTACATGGTTACAATAGTTACCCACTGTAAAATTAATTATGTCTCTGTTGTAAAATTCAACCATTTTAGAAATGTTATGTAAGTTATAAATTTTCACCTTGAAATAATTGTAATTGGCTTGGTCTAAACCTCACAGATTTTCCATATTTCGTATGCTCATGTACATACCATTCAGTGCTTCAAATGACCTCCTCCTGGCTAGATCTCATTTTCATTCTCCTTGAGCTCTGGCAGATTTTGAAGACAGAAACTAATTCCCAATTCTAAAAGTTCTTTCACACTCAGCATCCTCTCCTATTTCAACTCTGCTGCCTGACTGAAATCTTGTTTTCTTCTCTCAGTTTTAACCAGCATCTTCTCCAAAGCTAATTTCTTAGCCTTCTGTATTTGGCATCTTTTTTTCTCATCCATTACTTTAAAACTACTCTAACTACTAAATGTTTTTAAACAGCATGTTTATGTTGAATCATTTTGTAGCTTTCTTACCTCACTTTACCTAGCTGTGCTTCCCAGAGCATTTCATTTTTATTATTATTTTTTTCCCCTCCCACTTCATCATGACATCCTACAATCCTTTTGGCTTTGATTCTTTGTTTTGGCCTTGACAGCATTGGTTATCCAAACATCATTGCTTCCACTTAGATAATATTTCTAAAATAAATAATAATAATAATGAAGATAAGTAAAATGAAATGAAATGAAATGAAATAAAATAATGCCAATCTTTCCAGATTTCTAAAACTGAATTAAACTTTCCCCATCTATTCCCCACCAGACTTGGCTGGTATCACCACTTTTTAGGCAAAAGAGCTGCCACAACTTTCTGGCTCACTGCTCCAACAGCATAATTCTTTTTGTATATCCCTAAGTATGGCTGTCTCTGTCCATTTCTCATATGTAAGTTATTTTTTCTATATAAATTACATTATCTTTCCTCTAAGTCATTTACATTTCTACCTTATCTATTAGTTTGTCTTACAGTTGACATTATTCTTACAATAGACACCTTCAGTTACCAATATTTTGCTCCTTTCTCAAGCATTTTATAGAGTCATGTGAGCAAGAAAAACGACTCCATGAAATTTCATACCCTCTCAAGCTTCTCCTCAGAAACTGTCTTCACCAGAAAGGGCATAGAAGTGCCCTGACAATGGCTAGAAAATGAAAAGTTGGACTTCTATTTGTATAAAACTGAGCAAAATCCTGACACCACAGAAATGTTACTCTTTCAGTAGAACTAGAGTAACACTGATTACATTTTACGGTTACTACCTCTACTTCAAGCATAAGTGTTCATGTTGTCTGCTTACTATTGCATGATGTTTCTCAGAAACATCATGATCTCCTCAGGAGAGCATGGCTTCAGCAAGGCTTTTGAGTGTCTCCCATAACATCCTCTTAGACAAGCTCAGAAAGTGCAGCCTAGATGAGCAGACAGTGAGGTGGATTGGCAATTGGCTGGAATGCAGAGCTCAGAGAGTTGTGCTTGGCATTACAGAAGCTAGTTGGAGGCCCGTAGCTATCAGTGTCCCCCTGGGTGTCAGTACTGGGTCCAGTGTAGTTCAACTTATTCATCAACTTGGGCAATGGAATGGAGTGCACCCTCAGCACATTTGCTGACAACACAAAGTTCAGAGGAGTGGCTAATACCCCAGAGGGCTGTGCTGCCATTCAGAGGGACCTCAACAGGGTGGAGGGTAGGACTGAGAGGAACCTCATGAAGTTCAACAAGGGAAAGTGCTGGGTCCTGCACTTAGGGAGGAATACCCCAAGCATCAGCACAGGCTGGGGGGTGTCCTGCTGGAGAACAGCTCTGCAGAGAGGGACCTCGGGGTTCTGGTGGACAGCAGGCTGACCATGAGCCAGCACTGTGCCCTTGTGGCCAACCTTGTGGTATCCTGGGGTGCATTCAAAAGTGTGTTGCCAGCAGGTCAAGGGAGGTGATCCTCCCCCTCTGCTCAGCCCTGGTGAGGCCACACCTGGAGTATTGTGTCTGGTTCTGGGCTTCCCAGCACAAGAGGGACATGGAGCTACTGGAGAAAGTCCAGAGGAGGGCTATGAAGATGATGAGAGGACTGGAGTACCTGTTGTATGAGGACAAGCTGAGAGAGCTGGGCCTGTTTAGCCTGGAAAAGAGAAGACTAAAGGGAGACCTCATCAATGTGTATAAATATCTGAGGGGAGGGTGTTGAGAGGATGGAACAGGTCTCTTTTCAGTTGTGCCCAGCAACAAGATGAGAGGTCACGGGCACAAACTGAAGCACGGGAGGTTCCAGCTGAGTATGAGGGGGCGCTTCTTTACTGTGAGAGTGACAGAGCACTGGGACAGGTTGCCCAGAGAGGCTGTGGAGTCTCCTTCTCTGGAGATATTCAAACCTTGCCTACAAGTCATCCTGCACAATGTGTTCTAGGGATCCTGCTGGATTAGTCCAGCTGGGGCGTTGGGCTGGATGATCTTCAGAGGTCCCTTCAAACCTCGGCCATTCTATAATTCTGTATCTGAATACCTTGAATCAGTTTTGCTTGTGCTTAGAACTAGAGAATATTCAAGCTATTAAGAAGTAGTTTTTAATGGAATAATTAATTTTGAATTATTTTGTCTTTGATGAATCTGGTCACAGGTATGCAAATGAGTGTCAAAACAGAGTACATGTAGTAAATTTTGTTTGGCAGTTTACTTCATATAAATAATGTCTCCTTGCGCCAATGGAAATTAATAGCATTGTGGTTTGAAAAAGCATACTAATTGATTTTATAGAAATTTACACTAAAAATAAATCTAAACCACAGCACTTATAAGTTGAAACAAATTAATTTATTCAGCATGTATAGCATGCTCTCTATTGGTTGCTTTAGAGAGTATCTGGGCTATAATTTCATTGTGGTTGCATGAAGCCTAGGAAAGCTAGAGTTGTTTTTTTCTCTTTACTGTCAGCATTTTACATGCAACTTTGAAAGGTGGTTTGTTTGGTTTCTGTTACGCACTCAAAGAAAGTTTTTAAAAAAATAATACTTGACTGCAAAGATAGTTCTGAATTATTATTCAAATTGGCACTGTAAATTATCTACAGAGTTATTAAAAAAAAATAAAAAAGAAACTTCCCTAAGAGTAAGTAAAAGTTTACATGAAAATAACAGATTCATTTACAGAAAAATTCAGAAAGATATATAAATATTTAAATAGTAAATGACTTTTTAATTTGAAATTAATTTTAGCATTTCAGAAAACTGTGTTATATTTGATACAGTTAAACACTGTATAAACACTGTGAAAGGCTACTACTGATATAAAATACTGTCTGTAATAATTTTAAATGTTCTGTGCTCATAAGCACATATAATCTAACTTCTGCTAGCATTTAAAATACTCTGGTGATTTTACAAATCACAGCAAGAGATACATTTCTGTCTGAGGACTATGAAAGTTTTAAAATGTTGAATTTTATTTTTTGCTGTTTAAGCAACTTATATATACGTATATATATATACGTATATATATATACGTATATATATATACGTATATATAATCCACATATATATATATATGTATATATATATGTGGATTCAGTCCTGCAAGGTCCAGGTGATCAACACCCATATAATGTGGTATTTAAAGAGGGAAAAAAACTGGCTGAGGTTTTTTTTTTTATTATTTTTATTTTTTTTTTTACCCTTATCTTTTTCTCCATCAAGCTTGGTGGTTATTTTAGACAAGAACAGAAAGTTCACTTTTGCCTTTTACAACTGAAAAAAAGTTCTTGTCATATAAAACATTTATCACTTGGGATGCCATTTTTGCAAAGATAAGGATGAGCTACTAGGACATTTTACCTAAAAAGTTTTCAATCATATTACTAAAAAAATATGTAAAAAGTACGAGTCCTTCAATGTTTATTTTAAATTGTATTTAACTGTGTTAATGAATGTGATAATTATATAAACATTCAAAGCTTAACTATCCCAGTCTTTCTTGTCCAAGTCCTCCAAACATTGCACTGAAAGTTCTCAACACAGTTTGTATCTGTACCGCTTTTCCTGCTAGCATAATAGTTTCCCTGCTCAAGCCCTCTGATGATTACTTGCTTTACAACCCTTGTCATGATGGCTCAAAAAGTCACAATTTTAGAGAAAACTATGGGCATAACTCATGGGTTTTCTAAAAGGATTTGCACAGAAAGAAATTATAAGAACCACTCATTCTGCCAATGTTCTCTCAGCAAGACGCAAAAGGAAAATAAAAACTGAAGAATCTTTCTAGTTTTTAGTAAATTTTCAATGATCTGAAGAAAGATAATAAACTAGAAACCTAAAAATATTATTTTAACTCAAGTGAAGTAGAAATGCATTTAAAAACAATCAGCTACTGATTGCAGTCCTCAGTTTTGCAATTTAATAAGGACTCACATCCTCTTGGTTGATTTATATATATAAAACAGAACCCACCCATGCACAATCCCAAGATAATAAAGAAATAACATCTGTGGTACCTAGCCAGTCACATATGTGTGCCATGTTGCACACCATTCAAAGGTCTCCTAGAGAATGTTGTGCTCTCAGGAACCCACATCGTACTTTCAGGTCTACTTACTCACAACTTTGTTAGCAATGACCATACATTTCAGAAATATGGGTCAGCAGCCATTTGTACCAAAGCAATGTCAGCTCTAAACTTCTAAAAAGAACTAGTCAGAGAAGGATTGGTTTGTTTGTTGTTGTTGTTGTTATTTGTTTGATTGTTTGAGATTAAAGGGTTTTTGTATGATAACTGTCTATACAAAAACTTCAGTTTGCCAGTTGATGATACCACAGTTAGTGAAGGAAAAAAGGGGATCTTCCAAGATACTTTACTATCTTTATAGGATATAAATGTTCCAAGATTGGTTATTAAATATGGTATTTTACACTGTAATTAGAGAACGTGTAATAAATTAGTATGATGATTTGTCAATTCTCTGTACAAAGAAACAATTGTCAACAATTTCACTGCTCAAGAAAAAGAAAAAAAAGTAAATCATACCTTACAGAGAAATTAAAAACAGAAAATGCCCAGGAGATGTACAAAACATACCAGCATGCCACAAGCAGTTATCACCAAGACACTTTCTCTAACAGAAGGAAATAAAACTAGACTAAAAGATTAGGCTTATCTAGAAAGAATTTATAGGGTTCTTGGACACTCCACAGAATATAGGCCAGTAGACAGAAAAATGAGTGAGAGAAAATCCTTTATGCATGTTTACACTGTTTATCAGTTCTACATCTCCTATTCTGACTATAAAAGGAATACACAACTTTACAAGTTCTTTTCCAAATTTCTGTGCTGCTTACTGCAATTGTCCTGAAGGAATTTAGTTCTGGAAGGGATTAATGGGCTTTTCTATGAGATTGAATAAAACTGAAAAGTCTATTGAGACTGTGCCCACATTGTTAGATTGGATCCTACTCGTGTAATCAGTCCCCCAAGACCACTGTGCAAAGACTAAACTTCACAGTGTCTTTAAAGGCAGTTCAGATCTTGTTGGTTTAAAATTACAGGAGATCAAAGAGTTGATCTAGTTCAGAACATTCTAATTCACTTGATTTAATTATAATACAGGACAAACTGTAACAGCAGTAAAATACAGAAGGCTTTTATGTGAATTACCTGTGACTTTAAAGACAGTGAAGCATTCATTTAGAGAGGGGCTGCCTGGGCAATCAACATGTAATTTATTTAATTTTAAAATAACTTAAATTCTAAAGCTCCTTCTCCTCTGTAAACTTCATGACTTTCTATGAAGTGCAAGATGTGAGACTAATAGTGTAGAATCTGAACCTATGTTTTCAAAAATGTATATAGTGAAAATAAAAACTGTAGTATCAAAAAAATAGAATTAAAATGTGGCAATTTTGAAAGTCCACAATCAATAGAAGACATTTCTAGAGAAGCCAGGTTTGCAGAAGAAAATGCCTTTCAAAAGGTGAGTTGACAGTACTGGAAGAAGCATGAGAACTTTGGATATAAAATCCTTTCTAATACCTAAGAAGTAGTGAACAAAAAACTTCTGGTAAATTAGAACCAGATGTTATTAGTTTAATCTATTTCTGTTCATTATTAAATCTGTGAATAAGATTATGATGGGAAAAAAAAGCAAAAAAAAAAAGCAAAGCAAAAAAAAAAAAAAAAAAAGCAATACCTGTAAAGAAAGAGATTTGGGAAAGGGAAAAACAGCATGTCCATACAGAGCAAAGAGAAAACATCTGCAGAACAGAAGGTGGCCAGTAGGAGGATGGAGAAAAGAGAGAGAACAGAAAAAAACGATGTCTCTGTGGAAACAATTAAAAAAACAATGTCTCTCTTTCTTGTCCAGTAAAATAATGACTTTTAATTCCTAGGCTAGCATTTAAATGATATTGCTAGGTGTCTTTTGTGTATCAGACAGGGATAATACACGGCTGCTGTTGAGCCTGTTTCTGGCCTTCCTCTGTTAATTCATCAAGACGGTGCTAAAGAATTTGCCTTTATAGCTCAATTTAATCCTTCTTGTATTATTCCATTTTCTGAAAATGACTTAAGTCCCAGACTCAGGCCCAGTCAGCATGGCTTTATGAAAGGCAGATCCTGCTTGACGAACCTGATCTCCTTCTATGACAAAGTGACGCGCTGGGTGGATGAGGGAAAGGCTGTGGATGTGGTCTACCTTGACTTCAGCAAGGCTTTTGACACCATCTCCCACAGCATTCTCCTCAAGAAACTGGCTGCCCTAGGCTTGGACTGGCGCACGCTTCGTTGGGTTAGAAACTGGCTGGATAGCCGGGCCCAAAGAGTCGTGGTGAATGGAGCCAAGTCCAGTTGGAGGCCAGTCACTAGTGGCGTCCCCCAGGGCTTGGTGCTGGGGCCAGTCCTCTTCAATATCTTCATCGATGATCTGGACGAGGGCATTGAGTGCACCCTCAGTAAGTTTGCAGATGACACCAAGCTATGCGCATGTGTCGATCTGCTTGAGGGTAGGAAAGCTCTGCAGGAGGATCTGGATAGGCTGGACCAATGGGCTGAGGTCAACTGCATGAAGTTTAACAAGGCCAAGTGCCGGGTCCTGCACCTGGGGTGCAATAACCCCAAGCAGAGCTATAGGCTGGGAGAGGAATGGTTGGAGAGCTGCCAGGCAGAGAAGGACCTGGGAGTGATGGTGGATAGTCGGCTGAATATGAGCCAGCAGTGTGCTCAGGTGGCCAAGAAGGCCAACGGCATCCTGGCTTGTATCAGGAACAGTGTGACCAGCAGGGCTAGGGAGGTGATCGTCCCCCTGTACTCAGCTCTGGTGAGGCCGCACCTCGAGTACTGTGTCCAGTTTTGGGCCCCTCGCTACAAGAAGGACATCGAGGTGCTTGAGCGGGTGCAGAGAAGGGCAACGAAGCTGGTGAGGGGCCTGGAGAACAAGTCCTACGAGGAGCGGCTGAGGGAGCTGGGCTTGTTCAGCCTGGAGAAGAGGAGGCTCAGGGGCGACCTTATCGCTCTCTATAGGTACCTCAAGGGAGGCTGTAGCGAGGTGGGGGTTGGTTTGTTCTCCCACGTGCCTGGTGACAGGACGAGGGGGAATGGGCTTAAGTTGAGCCAGGGGAGTTTTAGGTTAGATGTTAGGAAGAACTTCTTCACTGAAAGGGTTGTGAGGCACTGGAACAGGCTGCCCAGGGAAGTGGTGGAGTCACCATCCCTGGAAGTCTTCAAAAGACGTTTAGATGTAGAGCTTAGGGATATGGTTTAGTGGGGACTGCTAGCGTTAGGTCAGAGGTTGGACTTGATGATCTTGAGGTCTCTTCCAACCTAGAAATTCTGTGATTCTGTGAAGTGTTTCTATTTAAAATAGGCCTCCTCGGTTCTGTGTACTAAGATGGAGAAATGGTTAAAGAAGTGTTAAAAAAAAAAAAAAAAAAAAAAAAAAAAAAAAAAAAGAGGGAGAAAAATGCATTGAAGCTTAGAAAAACAAGTTATATCCCTGTTGAGGAGTTCTCATCAACCTGTATCAGCAGCCAAACAAAAAAAAAAATCCAACAACATTGATCATCAGAGTAGTTACATCATTTTTCTATACAACCCTAAAACCTTTTTACAATTCTGCTATGCTTTACATATCCTGGCTTTGTTTTAGTTTCAGTTTGAATATGAAACCTACTGATCTTTTACCTCCTGCATTGTACATGTAGTATTTAAAACAAATCTAATCACTTGAGTCTTTGTCTCCCGCAGGAACTTATCCATAGATGTATGGAACTGGTAGAGCTTCACTAATTCTAATCTGTTCTGTAAACATGAATCTGAATAAGCATGAGAGCACCACATTCAAAGTTATCTCCACTGGGCTTTTTTAAAATAAGCTCTTTTGATAAGCTAGAGCTACACTGAAGCAACAAAATATGTTGATATATTTTGGTATATCTTGGTATTTATACCAAGATATATCTTGGTAGATATGACATTAAAAAAAGTAACCTGTTTTTCCTTAAGTTCAAAAATATGATGTCTTATAAATAAATAATCATAAATAAAATAAATCATAAATTAAAGCCTTCCAGAATATATTCTTAGAATCACAGAATCATAGGCTTGCTTTCTGGGCTGCAAACATACACTGACAGCTCGTATCTAGTTTTTCACAGAATCTCAGAATCACAGATTTGTCTAGATTGGAAGAGACCTCCAAGATCACCTAGTCCAACCTCTGACCTAACACTAACAAGTTCTCCACTAAACCATATCACTAAGCTCTACAACTAATGTCTCTTAAAAGACCTTCAGGGATGGTGACTCACCCACTTCCCTGGACAGCCCATTCCAATGCCTTACAACCCTTTCAGTAAAGAAGTTATTGATCATTCCCCAGTCTGTACTGATGCCAGGGGTTGCCCAAACCCAGGTGCAACATGGGGGCACCTGGCCTTATTGAACCTCATTAGGTACACATAGACTCATTTCTCAAAGACCTGTCCAGGTCCTTTTGGAGGGCATGCCAACCTTCTGTTGTACCAGCTGCACCACTCAGCTTGGTGACATCTGCAGACTTACTGGGCAGGCACTCACGCCTGCAGTCTTTGTCATCAATAAAGATACTAAACAGTACCAGTCCCCATAGGGACACCTGAAGGGTACACCTCATCGCTGATCTCCATCTGGACATTGAGGTATTGACTGACAGGCACACCCATTAAACAGAAGTGGTATTTGACTGCTCATTTATTTAATAGAATACTTCATTTGGAAGGGACCTACAAACAACAAGTCCAACTGTCTAACTACTTCAGGGCTGACCAAAAGTTAAAATACATTAATAAGGGCATTATCCAAATGCCTCTTGAACAGCAACAGGCATGGGGCATCAACTACCTCTCTAGGAAGACTGGTTTGGCCACCCTCACAGTAAAAAATGTTTTCATATTGTCCAGTCTGCACATCCCCTGATGCTGCTTCGTGTTGTTCCCATGCATCCTGTGATCAGTTCCCAGGAAGCAGAGGCTTGCACCTCCTTCTGTGCTTCTCCACCTTGGGAAGTTGCAGAGAGCAATGAGACCACCTCTGAGCCTCCTCTTCTCCAGACTGGACAATCCAGGTGTCCTCAGGCTTTCCTCACAGGACATACCTTCTAGCCTTTTTACCAGCTTTGCTGCTTTCAAGGACCTTAACATTTATTTATTTATTTATTTTAACATTTTGGATCTCTGAATTGCATACAGTATTCAAGGTGAGGTCATACCAGTGCAAACTATAGTGGAAGAACCACCTCTTTTGACTGGCTGGCAATTCTGTGTTCATTGTACGCCAAAATGCTGTTTGCCCTTTCGGCTGCCAAGCCACACTGCTGGCTCATGTGAAACAGGATGCCACCATCACCCCCAGGTCCCTTTCTGATGAGCTGCTCCTCAGCAACTCATCTCCAAAACTGTGCCTGTGTCCAGCATTACTCCATCCCAGGTGCAGAACCCAGCTTTTTCCTTTGTTGAACTTCATGCTGTTGATGACTGCTCAATGCCTCTTCAAGGCCTCACATTCCTCCAGTGAGTCAACAGCATCACTTAGTTTAGTATTGTTAGCAGACTTGCTAAGGATGCATTCCACTTCTGCATCCAGATTACTGATATGAACAGGCCTGGCCCTAGAACTGAGCCCTGAGGCACACTGCTGGTGATCATCTGCTGATTAGATGTAGCCCCCTTCGTTACAACCCTTTGAGCTCTACCATTGAGACAGTTCACTACCCAGCATAGAATGAACCTTTTTATCTCACTGCTGGACAGCTGTTCCAGAATAAGGGACAGCATCAAAGGCTTTACTAAAATCCAGTAAAGTTTGCAGGTGACCTTATCATAGAAGGAGATCAAATTACTTAGGCAGAACTTCCCCTTCACGAACCCATCTTGACTATATATACCTGATAATAGTTTTGTTCTTTCTTTAATGCCTTTCAGTGTCCCTCAAGAACAATCTTCTCCACAATTTTTCAAGCAACTAAAGTTAGACTATTAGGTCTGTAGTTCTCTGGTTCTTCTATTGTGCCATTAGTGTAGACTGATGTAACATTGCCTAGCTTCCCATCAGCAGGGACCTCCCAAGACTCCCAAGACCTTCAGTAAATTGTTGAAAGAGGTCCAGATATACCATTCGCTAACTCCCTCAGTACTCTGGGGTGAATCTCTTCATGCCTCAGGGAACTATAAAGATACAGCCTATACAACATCCTATACAGGAAGAAAGAAAAGAAGAAAGTAAGGAAGAAATAAGGGAAGGAAGGAAGGAAGGAAGGAAGGAAGGAAGGAAGGAAGGAAGGAAGGAAGGAAGGAAGGAAGGAAGGAAGGAAGGAAGGAAGGAAGGAAGGAAGGAAGGAAGGAAGGAAGGAAGGAAGGAAGGAAGGATGACAAAGCACCTGAAGCTTAATGAATTAGGTTTACATGTGGTTGAAAACCAGGAGACTCTCTTCACATCCCAGTGGCATCCCTTTGTTCATGTGATCTGCTGTCACTTTTCTCTCCCAACACACAGAAGCTAGCATCAAGACATCTATCCACCCAGGTCATCCACTTGAATTTCATTCTAAATTATCACAGAATCACAGAATCGTCTAGGTTGGAAGAGACCTCCAAGATCACCTAGTCCAACCTCTGATCTAACACTAACAAGTCCTCTACTAAACCATATCACTAAGCTCTACATCTAAACATCTTTTGAAGACCTCCAGGGATGGTGACTCAACCAATTCCCTGGGCAGCCTATTACAATACGTAATAACCCTTTCAATAAATACGTTCTTCTAATATCCAACCTAAACCTCCGGTGGCACAACTTTAGCCCATTCCCCCTCGTCCTGTCACCAGGCATGTGGGAGAATAGACCAACCCCCACCTCGCTACAACCTCCTTTAAGGTATCTGTAGAGTGCAATAAGGTTGTCCCTGAGCCTCCTCTTTTCCAGGCTGAAGAAACCCAGCTCCCTCAGCCACTCCTCGTAGGACTTGTTCTCCAGACCCCTCACCAGCTTCGTTGCCCTTCTCTGGACTCGCTCAAGCACCTCCATGTCCTTCTTGTAGTGAGGGGCCCAAAACTGAACACAGTACTCGAGGTGCGGCCTCACCAGAGCTGAGTACAGGGGGATGATCACCTCCCTAGCCCTGCTGGCCACACTGTTTCTGATACAAGCCAGGATGCCGTTGGCCTTCTTGGCCACCTGAGCACACTGCTGGCTCATATTCAGCTGACTATCCCCCAATACTCCCAGGTCCTTCTCTGCCTGGCAGCTTTCCAACCACTCATCTCCTAGCCTGTAGCACTGCTTGGGGTTGTTGCACCCCAGGTGCAGGACCCGGCACTTGGCCTTGTTGAACTTCGTACAGTTGACCTCAGCCCATCAGTGCAGCCTATCCAGATCCTCCTGCAGAGCCTTCCTACCCTTGAGCAGACTGACACACGCACCTAACTTGGTGTCAACTGCGAACTTATTGAGGGTGCACTCGATCCCCTCATC
This sequence comes from Netta rufina, assembly GCF_964035555.1. Lineage (NCBI taxonomy): Eukaryota > Metazoa > Chordata > Aves > Anseriformes > Anatidae > Netta > Netta rufina. The sequence continues at coordinate 16,722,418 of NC_140126.1, forward strand.
CAGATAATCGACAAGGATATTGAAGAGAACTGACTCTAGTACTGAGCCCTGGGGGACTCCACTAGGGACCGGCGGCCTCCAGCTGGATTTAACTCCATTCATCACAATTCTTTGGGCCTGGCTATCCAGCCAGTTTCTAACCCAACAAAGCGTACAACAGTCCAAGCCAAGAGCAGACAGTTTCTTTGAGGAGAATGCTGTGGGAAATGGTGTCAAAAGCCTTATTGAGGTCAAGGTAGACCAAATCCACAGCCTTTCCCTCATTCATCAAGTGTGCCACTTTGTCATAGAAGGAGATCAGGTTTGTCAAGCAGGACCTGCCTTTCATAAACCCATGCCGACTGGGCCTGATCACCTGCTTGCCCTGCATGTGCCATGTGTTGAAACTCAAGATAATCTGTTCCATGAGCTTCCCTGGCATTGAGGTCAAACTGACAGGCCTATAGTTCCCCGGGTCTGCCCTCTGGCCCTTCTTGTAGATGGGCGCCATGTTTGCTAGTTGCCAGTCAACTGGGACCTCCCCTGATAGCCAGGACTGCTGATAAATGATGCAAAGCAGCTTGGCCAGTTCTTCCACTAGTTCTGTCAGTACCCTTGGATGGATCCCATCAGGCCCCATCAACTTGCATACAACTAAGTGCTGTAACAGGTCGCCAACTATTTCCCCATAGATTGTGAGGGCCACATTCTGCTCCTGCTCAGGGTACTGGGTATCTAGAGAACAACTGGTCTTGCCACTAAAGACTGAGGCGAAGAAGGCATTAAGCATCTCAGCCTTCTCCTCATCTCTAGTCGCTAAGTTTTCCCCTGCATCCAGTAAAGGATGGAGATTCTGCTTAGTCCTCCTTTTTGTGTTGATGTATTTATAAAAAGATTTTTTGTTATCTTTAACAGCAGTAGCCAGTTTGAGCTCCAGATGAACTTTGGTTTTCTAATTTTGTCCCTACACATCTTTACAACATCCTTATGATCCTTCTAAGTGGCCTGCCCTCTTTTTTTTCCTCTAAGCTCTAGCCACAACTCTCTGCTCAGCCAGGCTGGTCTTCTTCCATGCTGGCTCGTCATGGGGACAGAGTGCTCCTGAGCCATTAAGATTTCCTTCTTGAAGAGTGCCCAGCCTTCCTGGACTCCTTTGCCCTTCAGAACTGCCTCCCAAGGGACTCTATCAACCAGTGTCATGAACAGCTCAAAGTCTGCTCTCCAGAAGTCCAAGACAGCAGTTTTACTGGTCCCCCTCCTTACTTCACCAAGAATAGAGAACTCTACCATTTAGTGGTCACTCTGCCCAAGACAGCTCCCAACCACCACATCTCCCACCAGTCCTTCTCTGTTTGTGAACAGAAGGTCCAGTGGGGCACCTCCCCTGGTAGACTCACTAACCAGCTGTGCCTTCACGCTCTCCAGAAACCTCCTAGACTGCTTCCTCTGAGCTGTATTGCATTTCCAGGCTATGTCTGGGAAGTTGAAGTCCCCTGTGAGGACAAGAGCTGACGATTTTGCAACTTCTGCCAGCTGCCTGTAGAATTCCTCATCCATTTCCTCACCCTGGTTTGGTGGCCTGTAACAGACCCCCACCAGGATGCTTGCCTTGTTGGCCTTCCTGCTGATCCTAATCCATAGGGACTCAACCTTAGCATTCCCAGTCTCAGTCTCAAGTTCCACAACATCAAAACACTCTCAAGTGAAGTCCAGTTATTTTCTTTGGTTTTACCCAATCTACGTTACTTAATATAGTAATGCTACTATTCTGACATTCCTCTTACCAAGACGTTGATTTCAGTTAATATGATTTCATACGTACCTTGGAAAGCATTTTTCTCTGTAAATTTTATGGTTCAAGAAGCTGAATTATATCAGAATGTCTTGTTATGAGCACTTTGTTATAACATTTTACTACTCTATATAGCAAAGGTCTAACTAAACACATAAATCTCAAAGATGAGCCAAATCAAATAGATGTAAAGGAGCCAATTACTGAAAAATTTTCCATACACTTCAGTCTAGCACACTAGAGAGTAACAGCAGCACACTACAGAAGACTGTTCATGAACTTAAATGCATACCAAATGTTGAGTATACTGTACATTTGTGTTTATAGCATATTTGACTTCCGTATAGTGGGATTAGGCAAATTTGACATTGAACAGTGTCCTGCAGCTGCATTGCATTGATTCGTTTAACTTGTCCTTAAGAATTTTTCCTTTTTGGAGAGGAAAAATATTTTTATTTGAATTAAAAAGCGGCTGCAACAAAACTTTTTACTTCCTCACCAGCACAAACTAAGTTTACACACCACCTCAGAAGAATTGAACATTAAATGCTGTGTTTGATGGTAATATGTTTTTATAACATAATTTTTATAACATTGACTTGATTACTTTGCAATTGTTCAAAGAGGGAAGGAGCTCAAGCAGCAGTGCTTTTAAGTACCTACCACTTTAAAGTGTACAGACCTAAAAGGCATGTGCAGAGATTGAATGCTGTTTTCTGTCCTGTCAGTTGATATTCCAGAGAATGTCAACACTTGCAGGTCATTTAGGTGACCTGGACAGTAAGACAGTTAACCATGAAAATTATGTTCCCAGAAGCATTACTGAAATGACATTTCTTTCATTTAAAAAGGTCTTCTTTAGAACATCTTTATATATTTTTTGCTATTTTTTTAAATTAAATTTAATTGCAGGAGTTATTAACAATTTTTTTTTCTTTTTTTTTTTTTCACATTTACAGGTCAACAAAAGCTATGAACAAAAACTTTTATCTTGATGCGAAATTCACCATGGCAGTGATGTGAAATTCAGTATGGCACTGTTGCTTTGAAAATGAATGAAAAAAATGCTTCTTCAGTTAAAGTGGCTGTGAGAGATATATATATAGAGCTGATAAAAACGTGTAAAAAATTTATTAATTTTGTCTGAGGCCCAAAACAGAAACTTTCTGCATGGCAGCATTACTGGCCTGCCATCTTTGTTTACAAGGGTATGGATTTGCTATAAAACTTTACCTAGTAAACCATAATAAAGCTATGAGATGACTTTAATCTAAATCTCCATCAAGGTGCTTCTTGCTACTGGCAACTTGAGATGGCACTGACCTATACCTGTCCATTTCACAAATAATGTTTATTTACTATATAAATGGTTCTAATAAGTTAATTTATATTCAGAGGAGGAGGACATATATTTTTGTGTCTTGAGTTTAACATGGTGTATTCATTAAAGTAACTCAGTGGGGCAGACCGCCAGCTCCAGAGATCCTAACTCTTGTTCCCGAAGAGCTACAAATCTTGGTTTGCCAAAGAGAGATATTATGGATTGAAAGTTTCTATGAAGCTGGGTAATTATTTCAGCCTTGCAAATGGGCGAAATAAAAGAATTGAGCTGTAGCAATGTACTGTAGATTTTGCTAACCGTTGCTTAGACAGTGGTCGTACAACAATACTATCTAAAACTTCTTTCATCTGCATGCTTTTCTCCTCCTATTCTTTCTTCTCTCCTCTCTACTCTCTTTGCCCAATATTTTTCTGTAATGTAGCCAAAGCAGAGATGGATATTAAAGTTGTAAAAGTTAATTCTTAAACTCCTCGTAACTTTCTGCAGTTATCTATTTCTTAATTTGCAGTTCTCAGTCTATAGGTAATATGGCATTGTAAAACCCAACATTTACAGATGAAAAAAAAAAGCATATTTTGAAATTTAAATTAAAGATATATTGACAAAGCAGAATTAAATCACAAGAATATATAAAACAAGCACAGAATTTTCATTATCTGCCTGGTAAGTATGAAAATGAAACTTTTCCATAAATGTAGTCTGTACAATGTGTTATTCCACTACCTGTATACCAAATTACAGTGCTATTATGTATGCTTAGAGACACAACAAATATAAAGAAGTTAACTAGAGCAGGCAATTTGATAGCCAGAAATATATTCTAAAAATAAATAAACAAATAAATAAAATAAAACAAGAAAATTCTGCAATTACCGAAATTACAAAAGAGGATCAGATAATAAATATAATGAAAGACATTCAGACTATACACAAAAATGTTGAATATATTCATAAACTACAGATGTAAAAATTTTGAAGAAAAAAAATCCCTTTCAAAAAAGTCCCTTTTGTTAAGCATGTAAAGGGACACATGAGAAGTCTTTCTAATGGTATATTTGCACTTCACCTCCTTAAACTATCTATTTTAAATGGAAAAATGAAGATGCTGTACCAAATTCAGGGTAAGATCTGTAGGACTTCATATGCAGAAAGCTTTACACGATTGCTACACACCGCTTACATTATTACCATAAACTCTGGAAGCAGCTATTTTGAGGGAAGTAACTTTGTAAACCCAGAGAGCTGACCTGATCAAGCTCATGTCTTACTGAAACAGTGTGTACTTGGAAGCAGTTCTACTTTTATCTTTTTATAGTAACAGTATATGATATTTAACAGTGAATTAAATATTCCAGGATCAGAATAATATGTTGTTGTAAAAAAAAAAAAAAAAAAAAAAAAAAAAAAAAAAAGTTATCTTAACTACTTAGAAGTGTTTTCTGAAATATTATTTACAATTGAAGGCTAATAACAACCATTTATTTCTCTTTTGCAAAGTTAAGTAGCTGGCAAACTGTGATGACATCAAGCAATTCTGCACTGTAATAAATAATTTTCATTGACATTCTCTGACTGCTTTTTATCCTCCTTAGTTTAAACTTACATTAGCTATTATAAACTATAATCAAAATGACAAATTAACTCAAAATGAATGGTCCAAGCTATGAAATATTTTCTTGGTCAAAGACCAACCGTTACTTTGAAGCAGTGAAGAGAATGCAAATTTACCATATTTCTTTCTGAGTGGAAATTGAGAGTACATCTTTTCCAGAACAGTCTGCTGCATTCTTTACATCTTAAAACAGTCCTGTTACACAGCTTGAACATCTGCATCTTAAAAAAATATCAGAAAAGAAGAGTCTGGGAAGTGTTTCATGTTGATAGCAACCTGGATAAATCCCATGCCTATCTAATACAAGATAATGCTGCTTTGAATTCTAAAAGAAACAAATACTTCAAAATAGTCAGACACTGTGATGACCAGCCTGGGGTCACTTCCACTGTCCATATTATGACAAAACCACTTACTGAAATCACAGAATCACAGAATTGTCTAGGTCGGAAGAGACCTCAAGATCACCTAGTCCAACCTCTGACCTAACACTAACAAGTCCTCCACTAAACCATATCACTAAATTCAACATCTAAACATCTTTTAAAGACCTCTAGGGATGGTGACTCCACCACTTCCCTGGGCAGCCCATTCTAATGCCTAACAACCCTTTCGGTAAAGAAGTTCTTCCTAATATCTAATATCTAATATCTAATATATATCCTAATATCTCATAAGAATTGTTCTCCAGACCCCTCACCAGCTTCGTTGCCCTTCTCTGGACTTTCTCAAGCACCTCCATGTCCTTCTTGTAGCGATGGGCACAAAACTGAACACAGTACTCGAGGTGCAGTCTCACCAGAGCCGAGTACAGGGGGACGATCACCTCCCTAGCCCTGCTGGCCACACCGCTTCTTATACAAGCCAGGATGCCGTTGGCCTTCTTGGCCACCTGAGCACACTGCTGGCTCATATTCAGCCAACTATCTACCAATATTCCTAGATCCTTCTCCTGTAGAGTTTTGGATGAATAAAGTTTTGAGGGTCTGGCTGTCAAAGTGACAGTACCCTGCCCTGCCAACTTCTAAGACATTATATCCAGTCTCACAAGACTAAAGTATTTTCCTTAGAGCTCCTGAAATCTAGCTATTATATAAACATATCAAACTGCATCATAAGAAAGCTTTTCTGGTTTTGGGAAACCCTTTCAGATTTAACCACTGGAGGACAAAAGAAAAAAAAAAGGGGGGGGAGGGGGGCAGAGAGAGAGGGAATTAAGCGAACTCTAATGATTCTCCAAGGCATAATTAATAATAGTTGAGGTCAACAGTACCTTAACATAATAAGTCAAAATATAATCCAGTAGAAAACTTTATTCGCTTCATTTTAATGGGACTAAACAGCCAGAAAGGGACTAAAACATTCTTAACGCAGGTTTACTAACATTCACTGCATATCTATAGTGTATTAACTACTATTTCTCTGCTTTGAGACTTTTTACTTCTGCAACTCAATATTACTGCAGTTTCCATTATCCCACATTTCCATCACCTTCACTTTTTGCCACAATTTCTGAAGGCTTTTCTTTGCCAGCAGTTCTCACTGTTAGAAAGATCCATGAAACAATGTTGGCCTGGGTCACCTAACAGTGTCACAGGAAAAACTGAGAAGGTCGTGGGAATTACCATGGACAACCTGACCAAGGGCCACTCCAAATAATTATTTGACATTCTCTTATTCTGCTCAGGGGAGTAGGAGAGGTTAGCATTAGTAGGAGAAGTTATCATTAATAGAAGAGGTTAGCACTATGAACCAGCTAGTCCTAGTTCACCAGCTGTAAGAATTTCTGGGCTGTTCTATTCAATGTATAGATACAACCAAATTATAGTCAGAAAATCAGAGACCTCATAAAACCTCACAAAACATAGCTCACACTAAAACAAGCCTAGCCAGCACTTTCTGATAATATCAAGCCACCTTAAAAAGTGTTTTCACATCAAAATGGTACAGAAACATACCTTTTTTTTTTTTTTCAGCATACAAAAGATTCATATCATTGTACAATTTTCTGTTTAACAGACACTACCTGCCCTATCACAAGGAATTGTACTGATAGGGCAAGAAGTAATGGTTTTAAACTAAAAGAGGGCAGATTTAGATTAGATATAAGGAAGAAATTCTTTAATGTGAATGTGGTGAGGCACTGGCACAGGTTGCCCAGAGAGTCTGTGGATGTCCCCTCCCTGGAAGTGCTCAAGGCCAGACTGGATGGGGCTTTGAGCAACCTGGTCTGGTGGGAGGTGTCCCTGCCTGTGGCTGGAGGAGTGGAAATAGGTGGTCTTTAAAGCCTCTTTCAACCCAAACCATTCCATGATTCTATCCTACTACATATTTCTATTTCAACTTCATATGGTTTTACAGGTTAATATTTGATGCATTTAGGAGTCTGGGTTGAGAAATATGCAAAGCATAATTAAAGTTGCATAGCTTTTATTATTATTATTATTAGCATTATTAGCATTTATTGTAAATAATATCCTAGAAGGGATATCCAAGCAAGACAAACTGTGAAAGCAAAACTTAAGCCCTTGGTAGATTACGGAGGTATCTGTTTCTCTGCTAGTGAAGCTGAAATTTTGTCTGTACTTTGGAACAGATTTTTAATGAGATCAAACAACATTTTGCTATTAGCTCTAAGTACGAATTAGTGTACCATCTGTGTTATATCACTAATACTCTTATCTATAAACAATAAATATTATTTTGTCATTAAAACTTGCTTGGATTTACATTGTAGAACCACTCTGGCTAGAATTCTTTCTATTTCTGTGATCCCAAGCAGAGTTCATCAGAAACCAGAGCAAGCATTTTTATGCCAAATTCAAATAAGCCTCAAAATATGCCATGTTCCAATAGATGCTGTAATATGTTACAAAGAAGAAAGCTTAACCAGCAACTATAGCCAGGAGGAAAAAAGGAAAAAAATACTGTTTTCAACTTACAGCCTCATTAAGACTGTGTTATTCTCTCATTAAGGACATCATCTGTGTGCTAAGAGAAGATGTGGATGTATTTTTTTTCCTATTGGAAATAAATAAATATATATATGTGTGTGTGTAAAAATCAAGATTTGCTTTCAGAAGGTCAACATGGTTAACTGCACGTGCCAGTAAAATGTTATGTTTCTCTCAGATTCTCAGGTGTAAGAGAATGATCCTGAACAGATGGTTAGGTTCAGGAACCCATCATTTCTGGACATCTCACAACAAATCAATGAGAGTGTTTTCCTTTTACAGTATTTAGAAGAAAATTATTTTTTTCTTCTGCCAACAGTAGGCATTACTCTCTGCTTCTTACTTCTGTTGCTTTACAGGCAGACCCTGGTTTTCAATTTATCTTTTTTTTTTTTTTTTGACTGTTCAGTCCTGCTCTAAGTGATGTTGAAACACTTGGCTTGTCTTCCAGCACATGACATAAAATTGATGGTTTGTGTTGCTTAGAACAGCTGACTTCTCTGCTTTTCCAATTTAGCTTTCACAAAACCACATTCTTTTCCATTTTCTTTTTGTTTATGGGTAAGAGGAGCAAAAAGCAAGGAAGAATTTTGTAACTGGATAGTTACCTAGAAACTGCATTATAAGTTAAAACATGTTTTGCACTTTTAAGAAAAACCACGTAAACATAAGAAAATATCCAACACCTGTTACTGTCATATGAATTAAGGTCACTGACAACATAATTTACATATTTCTCATTACAACATGATGTTTCTGCCTTATACCAGAACTGTCTGAGTAGAACCCACTGTATTTGCTATATTTGAATTGGTAATTATAAGTTCCATATATTGCCACATTTCAGTTTATCATAATGAAAATAAGGCTTTACATCGACTGAAGGAGACTGTAATGCTTCTGATTTGAAGAAGAAACCCTGATGTACTGTTCTCTAGGCATGCATTACCCTTTAGGACGGATGGAAGCTTCAGCCAGCCAGCCATCCTTCTTGCTGCTTAGCTCACCTAAAATGGTCATATGCACAAGTAGACAGTTCGCTATTTAGGAAACTGGCAAACTTTCCCTTGGAGTGTGAACTTTTTTTTTTTTCTTGTGGGAGAGAGTCTTCTCATAGTAGATCTGATGCTAGACAAATATAATTCATGACAAAGCAAAAGCCATGGAAGAGTGCTGATTTATTTCAAAGTTCATTCACTGTGTTTGTGTTAGTATGAAAATAAACTTTCACAGCCAAATCACCGTTTCTGTAAGAAAGTAGATTATGAAAGAGCCTCCCTTTTTAAAACACAGCTAAACAGATACTTGTCACACTGTTTGTTCCCTTTCTTTCTTCAAAGTTAAGTTTTGCGTTCTAAAATTTGGTTAGAACATTTGTGCCTTGTGAAGGTCAAACTGTAAATTTTTGTTGTTGTTGTTTTGTTTGTTTGTTTGGTTGGTTGGTTGGTTGGTTGGTTGGTTTGTTTGCAAGTGCTTTCTGCTGCTGCTAGTACTTCTGCAGCAGCTTGTAACATGGGCTGTGGGTGTGTGGTAGTGTCTGGAAAGAGGCTGGGGAAGGAAAAGGTGCCTCCAGATGAAGTCATGAGTACACTGAAATGTCTGGTATGGCTCACTTTGCAGCAATTTAAAGCTTAAGTTGTGTTCACAATCTAACTTACAGGGTATATCAGAGCAATACATACATATCTCAAGATGGAGTTATTTTGGATTTTTCTTATTTTTCTGAAGATTTTTGCTTCATTTTATAACCAAGACAACAGGGCGCCTCCCATTCTCCATCTAGAGACAATTATATCCCATTTAAGTAGTTTTGCTTTCTTCCATTTTAGGTTTCTTCACTAGTTAAACAACTCCATTTAGTGTTAACAGGAACTTATCTTATCCTGTTTGGGAGTGACGACAGATTATTCTTAGGCTTTGCTGTTGTTTGTTCTGCTGTGTCACCATGCTTTTACAACTTCAACAGAAATTTGTACCACAGCATGTGAAAGCTAATCCACTAAAAAGCTAAGTACTGACTGGAAATGTTGCAAAACAAATGAATAAATATACAGAGTGCAGTGAAGTTCATGTGGACAAACAATAAAGTCAGTACTGTGTACTCAGATTCTTCCTGAAAAACTTCAGATAATTCACTCACTCTAAGGTAGGATATATATGTGTATAAGGTAGGTATATATGTGTGTGTGTGTGCACAGTGCATATAAAATATATATGTATATAGGTGTACATATATACAGAGACACATACACATATATTAATGACTAACTGTATAAGAATGTTGATGGGAAGCATATATCTCCTGATGATTTCTATGGTTGCCCAGTTTCTGGCAGCTTGCCTGAAGGACCCTCTAACCTCCCAGCAAGACATGAACCCTGAAGAAAAAAAAAAGCTATAAAAATCTAAATAACCTAAATCACATTTTAGATTTCATCACCTTAAAACATAAATGTTCTTCCCTTAAAAAGCTGTGTAAAACTGGCCATTCATCAGGGGGGATTTTTTTTTTATTTTTTTTTTAGAAAAGTTCAGTTTCTAGTAGGATTGAAATTCCACCACCTGCAGTGATTCCTATTCCTTCACTCAATATTGTATCCTTGTAAACTTCTTTCAGAGACAAGAGAACAGCAGACACACAGTGGGAGAAAAAGTTCATGGTAATTGAGACTACTCAGCACCTTTTAAAATATGGTATGTCTACTCTGGCCAGTAGACATCAGATATTGAATGGAATCTGAGATCATTGCTCATGACTCAATATAAATAAGCAAATCTGTTAAACTGCATCAGAAATGAGATAGAATGTAATAATGGAAGTGTTATGATAGAAATATCAATAAAATTATAGTTCCACAACAAGAGGAATAGCTTAATTTATCTAGACTTTCATCAGAAGCTCTGGGTTTACTTCTAGTCATTTGGCATTAGAAGGAACATTGCAATAGAAGAAAGGGCTAAGAGATGTATGACATAACCTCAACATGAAACTATTTCCATGTGAAAAGAGGAAGTGAAAATATAGATAACTTGGAAAGCTGGCAAACAGGAGTGGTTTATAGATATGTAAAATAGGAACTAACTCTTTTAATGGTATAAGTTTTTTGTTTGTTTTTTTTTCGTTTGTTTTAAGTACTAGATGACAAAATGGTGACAACAGAACGAAGAAACTTTTGCACGTTACGGAGAGTTCACCTATGGAAGTGAACGTCCAAAGATACTGCTGAAACCAAATCAAAACTTAGTATGAATAACATAAAATACCTAGACCTACTAGATTAAACAATACCTACAATAAGGAGAGTTCTGGAATACTTGTTCTTAAGGAAGTATTGAAGACATTGGGAAAATTTTCCCTCAAGGAAGATTATACTGTAATCACTGAGCTTCTTACTGTTCTCTCTTGAACATTTGCTACTGGCTGCTTCCACAGATCAGGGGGATGGATTAGCTGGCATGGACCACACCTGCAATGAAATACAACCAGCCCTGTGGCTAAGAACACTGAACTGTAACGTGTGCTAGACTCTTCTATGTGGGCAGGAGTCTTTTTGTTTGTTTTTGCTACCCTTCATTTAATTATTTTTTATTTATTTACTTATTTTTCTCCTCATGAAGAAAGGCACATTAGAGCCTTGATTTATCTTTTGGCATATTTCACAAATTTTCTATTAATGCTCATATACCGTTTTCACAGAAACAAATAAACCACTAAACGACCTGCAGACATTAATGATTTCTGGGGCTAAGAAGTCAACTGTATTTACTAGTTCCAATAAGAAATTCTGTTTTTTCAATTTCCTTCACAATAAAAAATGATCTATTCAGATCCACAATGGACATACACATATTCCACAGTGGGATAAAATAAACATTTGGAGGTCGCCCCCTGTAACAGTTTCCCTGTATAATGGAGTATCTAGAAATTAATTACAACATTTTGACATGGTACATGCTGAACTAGCGGCAGCTTGTTCCTGATGTATTGGGTATCAGATTGGATGACCTATTTTTAGTGCTCCTAGAATTTGTTATATATAAGGGAATTGCAAGTCAGATAGTCTTGACATTAAAAAAATACCCATGCATATCTAAAATTTGTAAATCAAACTGAGTATTTCATGGTGTTTATGGCCTGTGTAATCTCTTTCTGCATTCCAATGGATTGTGATGTCTTCTTGCAGTTTAATTTGGAATGTCAACTTCATATGGGGATTGTTTCAGCCACATAGAGCAAAGCCAAGACATTTATTGAACACCATAGCAACACTAGTCAGCACAATTCCCTTCGCTCTGTACAAAAGAACCTGATGGTTTTTCATACAAGCTCTAACTTATCATCATTCTTGGCTCTTAGAATTTACATAAGCAGAAATTAGAAAAAGCTTTATGATAAAATGCCTATGGATGTATTTCAGTTTTCTGTTTATTCAGCAGGGTGAACAGCAGCTAAACCACTTCCAAGCCAGTAAGAAGAAGGAAAAAACAAAAAAAAAAAAAAAAAAAACAAAAAAAACCACCATGGACACACAAGTACTGCGTGTCCAAAGGATAAATAGGAAATATTGAGACACTCAACTTGTCATGCTGTGATAGACTCTCTCAAATGGTTTGTGTGAGGATCAACCAAGTCTGAGAAATTTAAGGAAAAGCTGAAACTTTTGAACATATTACTTCTGTTTCTTCCTGCTGTTAAGGACCTATGGAGCACGACTTTACTTGCTGAGTTTTTAGGAACTGGTATAGAGACTCTTTCTATTTAGTCACTATGATGGAACGCCTGGGCAGTTTTGCCAAGGACATAAGTTTGTGGCACTACCAAGTCAAGTGTGATTCACTTGCACTTACCTTCCTACTGCTTCTTAACCCAAGCAACATGCCTTGCTATTTTTCATTTTTCCCAGGACTTCAAATTAACAAAATCAAATGTCTGAATTAGATATGATGACATTTTGGCATTCAGGCTTGTCTAAAATAAATCTGAGTTAAACTCAAAACATCATTTTAAATCACAAGGCATCTTTTGAATTACAGAACTGATCTAAATATGAAACAATTGCCTGACTCACCATGTTAGATAAGAAAGTCCACATTTATGCATTTCAATATTTTATTTCTCAGACAGTGTTAAATGACTAGTCAAAAAGAAGCAAACTAGCTCCTTTAATCCCTAATGAATAAAAAAAAAAAAAAACTTTAATCTGGTTTCTATACCAATTTCATTGCAAGCGTATAATTACAAAGAAAACTTAGTGAGCAGAGTATTACACTCTGCTCACTAAAAAAGCTTAAGAAATCATTAAGAAATCCCCTTAGAGAAGGGATTCCTGAAAATTGCTGTATGAGGGAGAAATTCCACTTCCAGCCCAGCTCCTAAGAGTTTAGTGTCCTGGAGTACAATTAGCTGGCAGAAGGGAATCTACCTCCTTACGTATGAATGCTTTGAGCAGCTGGCTAGAGAAGTGATGTTGGCAGTAGCTTTAACCACATGACTGTTCCTCTAGTCCAGGGAAATACGCCAGATGACAGCCAAAGAAGAAAAACAGAGTTCAGAGGAAGGAACAAAAGAAACTCACATAAAACAACAAAGAACCTTTTTTTTTTTTAATCTTTTTTTTTTTTTTTTTCCATATGAAGAAATGTTTCATGATTACTGTATCTCATCTTCACAGCTAATCATAGGAAGATGTAGTTCTGGCACTGAAATAATTTAACAAACTGATTAATTCTTTGATTATTCAATGTAATGCTTCCTATCTCCAGCATCACTTCTCCATAATAGCCTTTTTCTTTGGGAGCTCAGAATCCCTACAAAACTGTTCCACCCTATACAAACAGGATTTACTCAGCATATTTCCACTCATGGTTATTTGCAAATCCTTCACTGTAATAAAAAGATTTAATGTCCAGCCAGACAAGCAGGGAAGATCCTGCTGCCTCTGGAGAATCTTCCAAGTGGTCCTGAGGATCTGTCATTAGGTCAGTGGGAGGTGTGCTTAGCAGTTAGCAGGGCCGAGTGCCATGTAACATGACACTATTCGTATATCTTGGTTATGTATAGGAAATCTTGATAGGTGCTTTAGTTCTTTGTCATCCGTGTGTGATAGGATTTAGATGACATGAAGAAAGCTTCTGCCTACATCTTTTGTTTTACAGACCTCAGTAGGCTCTGATGTGTAACTGTGCTACTATTAGTGCACAATTTTTACAGCCACATCTAGTGGCATATTCCTCAGCAAAACTAAATGTTACAGGAAACACAGGATATGAGGTATGCTTCAGTTAGAGAGTCTCAGAAAAAAAAAAAAAAATGTTGAGTTTGTCTGTGAGGTCTGGAAACATAATGAAGATTTACAAATATTCAAATATTCTGTTTGTACTGGACTAGAAGAATGTTCATCTGCTGGGCAGGCAGATAGGCATACCTCCCAGAAAAAATAAACAGTTATCCTTTCTCCAGCCTGCAAAATATACCAAAATCATGAAATGATTTGGCAGTCTCCTGCTGTTCCTTAGCTGTGAAGCACCTAGCCTTGGCTCCACATCTAATGCTGTGAACATTGCAATTCTGGTGGACAGGGAATCAGTAGTGAATTTATGCAAGTGTTTTTTGGTCTGCTTTCCCATTTTTGTTCAGGACAGTTGTGGAGGCTTTAAGCTATAGTTTATTCAGTGGGAGGCAGAGGAAAAGTAGCTCTGAGTGACTGTATTACGCTCATGCTTTTCCTGGAAACATTGCTTTGTATCAAGACATATTTTTTCCTACTTGGAGATTTCTATTAGCATAGTTGTTCCGTCACTTTCTGAAAGACATGTGCAAACCCCAGCACTTTCTGATCAGCAAAGAAACTAGAAAGAAACACTATTTGGCCAGAAGGAGGCATCAATGTGTCCAATAAATCTTCCAAAAATGAAATGTGCAAATGGAAAGCTTAATGGTTCATTTATTCAAAAGATTCTGAGTGCCCCACAGAAGAAACATTACATTTTTGCCAAAAATGTAACAGAATAAATTTTAAAATCATAGGCAACTTCACAATTTAAACTAAGATTATGAATTCAAACAGCATGGTTTGCTAAACAATGTTAATTATGGAAAGCCTGGACAGTACTATCAGGCATTCAGTTCTAGAAACCAAAGCCCCTTGACATCAGATAAGTTCAGTGACGTGAGCAGAACTGTCAATTGACATAAACAAGGTTATTAAATTACATAGGGACCGTGTACAGTAAAATTTTGTAGTAGTTTTCTAAATATAACCTACAGTGTGAATGGATCTATGGCAGTGACATGGCAATATGCATATTAAGGGTTTTTTAATCCTCTTTTAAGTCAAAAATCATGGTTATATTAAATAATAACAACAGAAATGGCTTACACTGAATAATACATCTATGCTCCATGTTTTTAAAAAATTATCTTCAACCTCATGCTAATTCTTTAAAGCCCGTGAAAAACAAATATGTAAAACCATCTTTATGGCAAAACAAAATTCATTCACACCTGTAGACTTCAGGTAAGACTTTTTTGCTTTTTATGTTTGTTAATAACTTTTAAAACTATTTTCACTTGGTTAGATTGAAACACAGATGGACAATATTCTACATTTATGTAAGTCAATAATCAAAAACCAGATCCTATGCAGCAACCAGATCCTATGTAGCTACTTGATGTAATAGCTACTATACATTTTTTTTCTTTTTTTTCTTTTTTTTTCTTTTTTTTTTCTGGTTTCTGAAACATTGAAATAAGCTTGTAATAGAAATTGCTAGGATTATTAAGAAGAAAAAAAATAATAAAATAAATCCCTTAAGAGAATGTTAATGAGAATGTTAATCGAATTATATGATCTAGTTTTGAACTTTTAAAAACTGTAACTGATACCACATACTTATTCTTTTTTCAAGTCCCTTTATCTCTTATTATTACATTTTTTGTAAATAAAGTTCCCTCTCTATAAAATACCTAGCTTTTCCAAATGAAAACACAGAGAAATTGGATTGCATCTAGCCATTTTTTGTCAGTATTTACACAGCCAGTGCATGCTGTGTAATAATCCTATATAAAGTACTTAGCTTCTTGGGCATTTGATATTGCGCATGTGTGCAAATAAATGTGGCTATTGCATCAGTGAATACTAAAAGTTGTCATTAATAATGTATCTAATAAATTCTATAATTTATTATATAAAAATGGAAATATATTTTAAAAAATTTAGGTCTGAAAATTTATATTACATCTATTATAGACAAAAGCAAGGAAACTAAAATTCATTTGCTGAAAGCAGTTTAAGAAATACCAGGAAAAAATACTTTACTCTTGTTATTTTTAAGTATCAGCTAAGGTAAAAATAGAATCTGTGAGTCTTTTTCATGGTTATATTTTTTATATGTTGAACACAAAAATATGTAACATGGTTTTCTGGTTATGCAAATCACCAAAAGCCTGTCAAAATTAAAGAGGAATCCAGATGTTGTATGATATATCAGTGTCATTCATAACTAGATGTATTTCATAATAATAAGTACTTATAATATTTAGAACAAGTACTTCTACAAGGACTCTGACATAAATGTTAATCTCTTCTTTTTCCAAGATTTGGAGTGCAAATGAAAGATTCATAATTAATACTTTCTGAATAGCTCAGTTTCATAAATTTCCAAGGGCACTTACTTATTGTAATTCACAATCACATTGAAACATTTACTATATTTCTGATATACATGTTCAGCAAAGCCTTTATGAGCTCAAGGGAGTCATAATTAATACAAGACATTTCCAGACTTTTAAATAATATAATTCTACAGAATAATAAGAAAAAAACATAGTTGCAATTATTATCTAAGTCAACTACACAATAAGCCATTTGAAGAGATACCTGTAGGACTTCAAAAAGCGAAATCTCATCTTATTTCTTGATGGACGAGGGATATAGGCTCCGAATGGATCCCACAGAAAGGCCATTGGCAAAGATAAAATTCTAAAATCGTTTTAAAAATATATATCAATCAGCAGGGAAGCAGGATAGTTGTACTGGAGGTGCCCTGCACTTATCATGAAGCACTTGTAACTGTGTAAGGGAACGTCCTTTTCCTATGGTATGCTTTGGCAGAGATGTGGCTGGCTGAGAGCACAGACTAGAAGGGATAACTGGGATTTCCTGCTGCATGCGACTTGCCCTTTGCATGAACGTTTCCTATATTCAGGGCTCTTATCTCATTATTCAAGTGGGAACTCTTTTGGTAAATCCTTAGCTAGTTATAGCAGCCACTAAAGACCACAGAATCATAGAACTAAGGCAAAACAGCTGATGCTCTGATTATCCACTGCTGCCTAGACAAAGGCTTTCAAACTCTTAACAACCTGTTGAAAATGTTTTTGCTATGGATTGTGTTGCAACAAACAGTTTCAGCTGGCACCAGACAGCTAAGAGAATGCATCAAAAAATAAAAGAACCCCAAACCAAAATGCACATCCTAAATCCCCTCTGTCCTCCAGCATTCCCCTCTCCAGCACAGTAAGGAGTCAGTATGCAGGGAATCAAACTGATATTGAAAATGTCCTCAAACCTCTAAATTGACTCTTTGTTTAATTCTTAATTTTCTTTAAGTGTGTCTTCCTTCCTCACAGTTTCTAAAGAGAATCAATTTATATCATTAAGTAGCTTTTCTGAAACAGCTTAATCATCCGTGAGAGATCAGCCACCCTAAGCAAGTAAGCCTCAGACTGGTGGATAATTTTCAGTCTCTTGGCAGCTTTTCTCAAAGACATCATTCTCCTTACTGAATTACTGCCAGTGACTGATAGCTGAACTCAGGTCCCTGCTAGCTAGGGTCATTCTGAATTCCAAACAAAATTCAGATATTCAGATTCAGTGTCTTTCTGTTGTTTGTTTTGCCGTTTTAAATTAATTAAAGCTTAAACTCTTCCATAGAATTTTTGCAGCCTAGTATTCATAGTGGAGAATGCGAGTAACCTACAATTCAACTCTAACATCAAGAGAGGTAATGCCAGCAAGGCCAGCATCGTCATCTAGCATATCTTTTCCCAAGGAACATTGGATCTGATTAGATCTTCAAGGTCCCTTCCAAAATTTTTCAAGGTCCCTACCCCTTCTCAACCAGCTCTAAGTGTGGCTATGAGCTCCCACCACCAATAAGCAATGAATTATCTATTTCAAATCTAACCCAAATATTTTTTATTCATATGAAAAGTGTTGGAGAAAAATTGAGTATTCACACATGGCATCAGTAAAAATGAAAAATCAGGAATATTCTGGGCTCTATCAGAAAATGTTGGAGAGCTGGAAAAATAAATTCTCAGGATAAGTTATGTCTATCAAGCAGTTATCTGATGAAATGTGCTATTTTAGTGGTAAAAGATAAAGTGAGAAACTAGATTGTTCAGAAAAAATATAAATACACTACACCTGAGTATATTTGGCTCTTTGGAGGAACCATTTTTCTTATGTTACATAAGAATACACTGATAAATACACTACAGGACCAACTGAGAGTAAATCCCTTCACACCATGAAATAAGCTTTGAATACGTAGGATTCACAGGTGAAATTACTTTTTCTGAGCCAAAGGTCCCCAAAGTATTGAGCAATGTAAAGAATATCCTATACGATTCAAATACAACAAAAACCTGATTTCCAAAGGAACTGAATTTTGATAACTTGAGCAATGGTTCCTGAGCAGCTCTCTGGGTAGCACAAGCTATAGACTTCTTCACAATCATGATAGCATTTGATTTGAATTATTAACAGATCAGTTTTTTTTTCTTTTGTTTTATTTTCTTTCTTTTTTTTTTTTTTTGTAAAGAAAACAGAACCAAATATGCTTATTATTAGCTATCTTTCTTCCTCCTTTGTGCCCTTCCTTCACTACTGCACTAAACCTGCTAACGCAGCCAACCACAATAAGGTCACAGAAATAAGCTTCTTACAAGATTATTACAGACTAAATTTATACCTTGATATCAAAAACACTTATTGTCACTATATAATTGCATGCAGTAGATCACTGTATCGAGACAAATCACAGTATTTATAGCAATTCAAGTAATGAAACAGTAAATAACTCTGTAATACACATTAACTTTTACAGAGAAGCGGCTACTAGGCTGTCATGCTTTTTTTTTTTTTTTTCCTTTCCTTTTTTCATATAGAAAAAACAAACAAACAAACAAACAAAACATTTCTAGAAGTACTCAAAGAACATAAAATGATTTGACATTAAGTTGTTATTTGTAGGCAATACTTTATGGAAAACCAGCTTGATAATGTGAGTGAACAAATATCTATTTTTACATAAAAGAGGTAAAAATCAATCATTGCATTCTATGATAATCAAGGCCTTTTATAGAACTGCATATTGTAATAAACATTTACAGTGCAATATTCTTGACATCCTATGCAGTTCCATTATTATAACTTTTGCTCTATATTTTTGACATGTATTGGGTTATGGGTCTGATGAACTGTTCAGTGGCATGACAATATTACGTTACTATCACTGGTTCACAGGACCCACACCGAGAGAACTATTATAATAAAACTCTTCTTCTACCATTCTCCCAAATATGTAAACTACTGCTATTTGTTTTCTGAAAATGTTCATATAAATGAATTGCAAAAATAGTATTTTCCATAATTAAAAATTGAAAATTTAAACTAATAATGAACACACAACCTACCTGAAATTAGACTTTTATTAGAAATTAGACAGTTAAGTAGACATGTAAATGTAAAAGCTCTTGCTAGTAGGCAGGTCTGGTGATAGGCATAAATATCTGTAAAGAATCAGTTCACTTTCCCAGATGTGTCCTGAAACATTTTAGAACTCAGAGGGCAAGTTTTGTCAGTAAATTCGTCTCAGTATATCTGTAGCTTAAATAACTACAGCTTTAAGGGGACTGTAGCCAGGAGGCTCACCATCAGTGGCTTTGGTGCTTTCACAGACATCTCCACATTATTCCACATTCCACATTAACACTCTGTGGAGCTAAAGCTCCACATATTGGTTCATGTAATGGGAATCCAGTGCAGCGTCTGGATGTGTGACAGATCATGCTATTCCACAAAGCATGTGACAGACATATAGCCTGGATCAGGCCACCTAACTTCTAAGACCTAGCTTCTAAGAAGCTCCTAACATAGCTTCTTTAAGTAGCCTCTCCCTCACACCTTGTGTCAGATGTGTGTCAGAAACAATGCACTACAGCATCTTAGGTCAGCTTGATCCACTATACTGGAGGTGTTCTGTCCTGAGGGGCCAGCAGGAGGAACTTAATCTGCCAGGGCACAATACAGCACAGCACAGGGACTGTAACTCGCAGAACTGCTTCCTGAGTTGCTCAGAAAGGTGGACAAGGCCACTGGCTCCCATTCTGACAGATGAAATATTAGCAGATGTAGGAAACAAAAAACAACTGGGAACTCTGAAACATGGTTCAAACTAGTGGAAAGAGTAGAAAGAATGGATATTCCACACAAGAGTGGAAAGAATGGATATTTTCTTCAATCACTTATACCTCCAATTTTCAAACACTGCTTTTAGCTACTTTAGTTGGACATTCCTAAATAAAATGTCACTAATAATTGCTTAGCTAAAATTAAATATTTACTCAATATTTAGAAGTAGTTGTTTGCAAAATATACATTCTAAACTTTTTAATGATATTTTATTATTATGGCAGTGGGAGAAAAAAAAATCGGAATTTTATTGCAAATTCTTTTTCCTTTTTTTTTTTTTTTTTCTCTCTTGCTGTTATTGAGACAGGGAGACAGAATGAAAGACTACTGAGAAAACAAAAACTAGGAGTAAATCACTTGAGTAATATAAACTTGCATTGTAATTTTCCCTAGTAATATGATGATGTCTAGTGTTCACATTCCGTGAAACACTAAGAATATACAAGACACAGAATTAAATATTTTTCCACATTTAATTCACTCATTAGGTAAGTCAAAGCCTATTTTTGTAAAATTTATTCTAAATTGCATACTTTAAATTATTCCTTTCCAAAATGATTTCATAACAAACATATTTTCTCCTGAAAGATGTGTTCTGACTTTGAAGTCAGAATCACCTGAAATGAGAATCATCACAGGAGAAAACACCCTAATTCAACTTTCAACCCCCTAAAATACAAATACATTTTCTTCAGTCTTTCTACCGTTGTTATCTAGTTTAAACAGGTCAGAAAAGTCTGACAAGTCAGAACGGTATTTATGGTGCCACTGCCACTTTGGCCCTGTTTAAGGTGTTCCATGAAAAAAAAAAAAAAATTAAAAAAAAAAATCACAATTACTTTACAAATCACTGGGGACTAAGTATCAAAAAATTGTATGTGTTTATTATAGTCTGGTTAGCTTAAATAAGATTCTAATCCAGACTATTATCTCTTTCTACTGAATGTTCTTTCTACTTGTTTTTATTTATTATCCCTTGTTGGCCTTAAGGCTTAATGCTGTAGCTCTTGTTCATGTAAAAAAAAATTGACTGTAGTAAAAATGGCTAACTGGGAATATTTCTGTAAGATCCACTCACTTGAACAACAGTTTCTGAAGCGGTTTGTAATATTTGATACTATTCCTAAAGTTGGAGCATTCACAAGATTACTCTCCTGTCAGATTTTTTTTTGGTGATTAACAGCCAGCATAGCATCCAGCCCCTTCTATATCCTATATAGACATTCTATTATATGTGTGAATTTGCAACAATTTAATTATCTCCCAGATCCTCACCAAAACACTAAATTTTGTTGAAATCTTACAGGGTTAAAAATTATTATAAGGAAGACATTTAAATGTCTTCACAATCTTCACAGTCACTCACTCACTCATATGTTGATTCTGTAAATAAGAAAGCTAATTCAAAATTCTGAAAATTCACAAAATTCTTGTGTTTGTATTCACACAATACTTGTGTTTTCTCTTACAGAAACCTTTGAGCAATGTAAAGAATTTCTTCCTTATATTTAATCTAAATCTACACTTTCTCAGTTTAAAGCCATTCCCCCTTGTGCTATTATCACTATTCTCCCTGACAGAGTCCCCTCCCTACCTTTCCTGTAGGCTCCCTTTATGTAGTTGTAAGGTCTCCTCAGAGCCTTCTCTTCTCCAGACTGAACAACCTCAACTCCTCAACTCTCTCAGTCTGTCTCCACAGGAGCGTTGCTTCAGCGATTTGATTATCCTCGCGGCCTTCCTCTGGACTTGTTCTAATACCTCCATGCCCTTCTTGTGCTGGGGGTCCCCAGAGCTGAATGCACGACTCCAAGTGGAGTTTAACAAGAGCAGAGTAGAGGGGCAGAATCACCTCCCTTGACCTGCAGGCCACTCTTATTTTGATGATGCCCAGGATACAGTTGGCTTTCTGGGCTTGGGAAACAACTTATGGGCTTTCCACAACTTGGAAGTCTGTGTACTGGAAATCAGATTCTTAAAATCTTCACAACTCAGGTTTGCTTGTCTATGTGATAGTTAAAAAGCACATATCCATTCTCCTGATGCTCAGTTGGCAAGTTAATCTGTCCTTCAAAGATAATAAACAATATTTTAAGGTCAATTTTTAAAGTTTAAATGAGAATGTGTGTGTTCCATATCAAAGTTTTATTCAAACAGAAATGAGGAAAGTCATTAGGCCAGCCCAAGACTAATTTGCTGAGGAATTAAGCGTTTTTGTTCTGTTTTCTCTCTATATACCATATATATATATTCTGTGTAAATTAGTATAGTAGCATGGCAGTCAACACAGAAGATTAAAACACTGAAAAAACACAGAGGCAATGAACAAAAGTGTTGCCAGCAAGAAATGGGAAGTGATCAACTAACTCCCTTGTATAAAACACATAAAAAATATTTCAAATGTGAGCTTCCCAAGAAGTGCTGAGATTCCCTAAATAAATTGACTGAACAGGCATACTGTTCATTTTGTATTGAAAAAAACAATAACAAACAAACAAAAAACAAACCAAACAAAAAACTCCTGTGAAGCCACTTCTTAAATATCATCTTGAATATCCATATTAACACTAGATACACTAGATATACTTTATCTAATACTAGATATACTTGTCACCTGCTTATTAAAAAACAAACGATCCATCTGGTAGCAAAAAGTATTCTCTTGTTTTACAAAAGCAGAAGCAGGGAACTCATTTGATTCAACCTAAACCAAAAATGTTTGGTATCTGAACAAGGACTGGAATCACATTTAACACAGCTCTAACCTAACAAAGCCTACTTAACATAACTCTAATATAAAACAAACAAACAAACAAATAAAAAACTGTAATACATACCTGTAATAAGATATTATTATATTACTGTAATATAATTTATCTTTAAACAAGGATTTCAGATCGTAAAAATATTATTTATTTCTAAATTACTTTTTCCTGTATATTTCTCTCAACTAATTTTCCTCCTTAATGTTTTGAAAATTAAAAGAAGAAATACATTTCTAATTCATTGCATTTGTGATAAAACAAAATTACAAATAATACTGTAATATTATCCAGTGACATGGCCTTGGACCGCCTGGTCCAAGTGACCTGGACTGAGCAGCAGGTTGGACGAGGTGATTTCCAGAGGCTCCTTTCAACCTCATTGACACTGTAAACCAATACAGATTATCACAGGTTTTGAGATCATGGGATTTCTCTGGGATTTCAGTAGTGCTTTAATTTACTTGCAAAGCATTTCTGTCCCTTTGGAAACAGGCTTTCATGCCCTCTAGTGTTCAAAATCATAAAATCTGTTCCCCTCACTTTAATCTATTACATCTAAAATAGTAATACATCCTTAACTACGTCATTTAAGTCTGTATTTCCTCTGATCCAGCAAAATAGTTCAAATTGTGAACAAAAAGAGGGACAAAGGGAATTGCTTGTTAGGTTAGCCAATATTTTTGTAAGACAAAAGAATGTAATATGGTCGAAGATACATTCATTCAATGACTCTAGTCTAATGGTAACAAGCAAAATGTAGAGCTACACTATACAGCTCTCTGTAGATGGAGTAATTTCTGTGTATCTTGCAGGAGAAACTTCCCATGAAATATACAGCAAGTTGCCTACTATTCAGGTGATTCAAAATGCATGAGGAATTTAAACTTTATTTTAATGATGAGCTACCACAAAATAGTTTACTTGTAAAATCTTAGGATAACAATTATAAATACCTTCACAGAAATTATCAGTATACCTTAGCACAATTCAACATTCTTGTCCTTATGGCTGACTTCAACTTCCCAGATGTTAATGGGAACACAGCTGAACAGAAACAGGTCCAGGAAATTTGTAAAGCATGTTCATGACAAATGCTTCGTACAGATGCTGAGGCATCCAACTAGGAAAGGTGTCCTCCTAGATTTGTTGCTCATAAACAGAGAGGGTTTCATGGGTAAAATGGTCACTTTCAGTTGCCATGACCACACTGACCATAAAGTAGACAAATTTAAAATCTCTGGCAGTGGGAGAAAAAATTTCGGAATTGTTAGCTTCTTCAGCTTGTTCAAAAAAAAAAAAAAAAAAAAAAGCCAAGCTGTGGTTATACAACATTTTATTAGAATTATATAATCCAACCAAGTTTGCTAAACTTATAAATAACCATCTTAAAGTACTATCTTCATTGACAAACAATCTGTATCTAACTGGCCTAACTACAAGTGCATGCATATGTAATTGCGAATTTAAACAGATGGAAATGTAGAACTTACATCCCATCAAAGCATCTAAACCACTTTTATTTCACAGATGACTTTGAAGTAGTCTAGTTTGTTTCAAATCCAAATATGTAGCTAATGTATTTAAGATAGCTTTGGTTTATGCATGTGAAATCGTTTGAAATTTTGCAGCAATTTTCCTACACTGGAAGAATACAATCTGACAGACAGATCTGATTGATTTTCTCTGATTTTATGGAGAAATTAATATAATTTTTCATAGTTTAGACTTGCTTTTCTTATTCCTTTCCCAGCAAATCAGTTATTCTTAGAAATTTCTACCCAGAATCATAATATATTTGACAAAAACACCAGTATGTGTCCAAACCTCCACTCTTACTAGAAACATTTTGACTATTTAGAATTGATTTTACAGTTTTCAAATTACAAAAGCATTAAGAAAAATTCTGAATTTGAGCTACCATTGAAGTATTAAGATTTTTGAGGAAATAAATTATCTTCTCTTTGAACAATAATGTTCATATCCCTTTTCATATGAAAAATGCCTTACAAATCTGAAGTGATCGAACACTATGGCATACTTGTTCCTCCCTTGAACCTTCAGGCAGACACAACAGGAGGCTAAAAGGTTAAACTAATTGAAACTACATTTATTGTGCACCAAAAACACAGACTAACAATGCAGATCTGGTGACAGCATTACATTCCTCTTTCCTTCGTTTGAAATGTTTTATTCAGATAGGCATCACCAGATGTCTGTACAGTGAGCTCAACTGATCTTTAAGCTACACGAATAGTATCAACGTGCTTTCAGTTGACTGCATCAGCTCAGACATCTGTCATAATTGCACAGAGCACCCTAACCTAGACAGCTGCCCTAACCTCGAGCAAGTCCTATTTCTAGATTAGTAAAGGTTTAAATCCCTCAGAAAGTGGAACTTAGACAATATTTTTAATGGGAGCAAAGTACCTACATAGCTTTTCAAATGCAAGCTGCATACAACTCAAAATGTTCAATATAATAACATTAAATCTCAGAAATATGTGATTGTAATCAACAAATGCAACAAGTATCAGTTCGAAGTAGATGTGAATCCATCTGAAAAGCTGACTTAAACGTCTACTGCAAAATCAGTGGCCTTGGCAACTGGAGCTGAAATACAACTTTTTTTTTTTTTTTAACAGCAATGACCTGAACTTTACCTTAAAGGACCTCCTCAACACTATGAATTGCAAAGGAGTATATTTATGACTTTGACTATCTCCAACAGACAATTCCCCTACCAACTGATGACAAATCCTTAGCATGAGTCATAATTTACAAATGAATTCCATAGCTGAGAAATCGGTCCACTTTTAATGACCTATTAGATTAATGACCTATTAAGATAGCCTTGTGCCTATTCTTTAGAAAGAATTGAATCCTGGGTGCTATTAGAAGCAGAAAATAACATTTCTGAGTTACCTCATGGCACATTTTGTCTTATTGTACAAGGGCAGCACTTCTTCTATGGCAATTAGATGTCTCCATGTACAGAGCATCGCTGCAAGAGCAGCAAGGGGAATGAGTGCCATAGCCAAGCTCCAATGATACATCCCATTATTTGACCATATAAGCCTAACTCTTAATATATAGTTCAAATACATGACTGAGAATTTCAGTTAGCATGAAGGGAAAAGGAGAATGAAATGGAAAAGGAAAATAAAGGAAAAAAAAAAAAAAAAGAAAGAAAGGAAAGGAAAGGAAAGGAAAGGAAAGGAAAGGAAAGGAAAGGAAAGGAAAGGAAAGGAAAGGAAAGGAAAGGAAAGGAAAGGAAAGGAAAGGAAAGGAAAGGAAAGGAAAGGAAAGGAAAGGAAAGGAAAGGAAAGGAAAGGAAAGGAAAGGAAAGGAAAGGAAAGGAAAGGAAAGGAAAGGAAAGGAAAGGAAAGGAAAGGAAAGGAAAGGAAAGGAAAGGAAAGGATCTGCTTACTAAATTACTCATGAAAATAAATGTCAGTGAGAGTACAAATGGTTATTCATAGAAAGTAGCCTTACGGCTAGTCTGCAATTGGAAAAAAAATAAGTGGAAAATGAAGAACTGAACTATTTGTTAACAAAAAATGTTCTCATGGAAATTAATGAAAATGCCATTGTGCTGCTTCTTTTTTGTTTCCAACAAATTGTCACCACAGCTAATAAATTGTCACCACAGATGTCACCACAGATAATCAAAAAGAGGAACAAGATCAAGATGTCTACCAACCCACATTTGTTATTTCATGAGTTTTCAAGACTCAAGCTGCCTGTGGAGAAGTCGTATATAACTGTGCACCTCTAATGAAAAATAGTTTTCACATGAATATGTGAACAGATTCATATGAATGTTTACACCCACAAAAAGTTGTAGTAGAAGTAGGAGAAGGATCTGACCAAAAAAGGTGCTTCTCTTTCCAGAAAGAAAACATGAGAGAGCATGAATGAGAACACATTGGGAAAAGGATGAGTAATGTATACTGCTGGGACAAAAACAGTTGAAATACTGTGAAACTTCTGCAAAGAAGGTACTAACCTAGTGCATTTCAGGTATTCATTTCAGCTGATACGAAAGAGAACATATTGTCTTGCATTATACTGTATTTTCTTTATTGCTATGGCAAAATATGTCTTTATACTAAACATATTTCTTTCTTTACTTTCACAGGTAAAGTTATATAGAATATAGCATATTTGCTGAAGCAGATAAATAAATTCCCCTTCATAAGCTACATAGCAATGCCCTTCCTCAGGAGGTCAGGGCCACAGAAAGAACCAGTATAACAGCCCAGGTACCAGGTGAACATTTCAGCATTCAAGAGTTTTAAATAAAGCTGTGGGAATGGAGAAGAGAAAAGGCTTCACAGCAAATGTTATTGAAATTTCAGAATATAAGGGAGAAAATCTACCAGGAGAACTGTGAAAGTAAGTAGGGCCTAGGGGAGAAGGAATGAGAAAAAGATGCTAAAAATACGTAGAGATAAAACAGGAAATATGACTGAAGACAGCTCCATTTTTAACCATGGAAAAAACTTCTTCGTTAGGGAGAGGGATAATTTATAATCTAAAACATATATATTTTTATTTTTATTTTTATTTTTATTTTTTCCAGCTCATGGAAGAAATTGATTCATTTCCATTAGCATATTTCAGTCAGAGAGACTTGAAGTGTTCTATATTTCCTGCATTTTCAGCTAAAAATTACATGTATATCAGTCTTGGTGAAAACCTGTAGAAAAAATCTGAGTTCTTCCTCGAGATTTACCTATTTACCTTGAATATTTTATGTGACTTTGGAGAAGCCCCTGAAGGCCAGCTCAAATTGTTTGGCTACATTACCCTGTGATAGGCCTTTAGAGATGCATGTACTCCTGAAGGAAATCCTGAGCTTTGTACAGAAACTTGACTCATACTAAAAATACATTTTATTTTTTATTTTTTATTTTAAACACAAGTTAAAGGAAGATAGAGATCTGAAAGTTCCCAGTGGTGATCTTTAACTTGGATTTCATAACAGGATTTTTTTCTACCTTATCTGCAAGGTGTAAGTCAGCACTTCTGTTCTTTGATATTCTTAAATTATGTAGCAGTTAAATTGTGATTTTATTCATTGTATTACAAGGTTATATTTGAATAAAATATGGAGTACTATGATAATTTGCAACATTATTTGCCAGTGCACCAAGTCATTTTTATCAACTTCACAATTTTGGAGAACAGACAATATTTAGTTGAATGAATAAAGATATTTTGGAAATTACTTCAATGATATTTCTGTAAATCAACATTTGACTGTAACAGATGAAGCTGAATCATCAGTCAGTCATGGTGGAAATCAGGAAGTGCAGCTGCAAAGTTCACTTAGTGTTTATTATGCTGTTAAGAAAGCTTGAAGACCTTTTACCCTTTTTGATCAGATTTTGACTCAATATAGATCATTTTCTATTATTTAATAATTTCATCTACTTCACTGTAAAAGGCTTTGCTGAGATTAGGTACCTAGACTCTTTTCGTCTTTTGGTAACTTGTCTCCTCAGTAGAAGCCTAAACATTTTACGTATTTTCAGCCATATACTTTTCTGATGAAATTGCTTTAAGAATCTGCTGAAATGCATCTGCATTAATACATAAATGTACAAATGAACTAAGTGTATTTTTCATAAAGTATCAGTCTTCTGTTATCCACGGAGCTGCCTCTTCAAAATTCAGACACATTTACTATGTCTATGCTGTACATTTGAAGACTTAATCTGAGAAAAATCTCAAACCTAATAAATTTTGACTGATGTCAGTATTTTGGAGGTGTCATGGATTATCTGTCTGCTGGACATCAGACTTTTAAATTAATAGTGCCAGGCTCATCACAGTTTATCATGACCTAGTTATCTGGCAACTAAAGAAACCACTGAAAAAAAATATTAATTCCATAGGCTCTACTGAATTATCTTTCCCAGGCATAAGATCTGAACTACCTCTAGATCTTGAAAAAAGAGAAAAGAAAAGATAAATATATGAAATATATGATGATGATGATGATGATGATGATGATGATGATGATGATGATACAAAAATAACACCCTCACATCAAGGTCGATTTCAAAATTACTGCACAGAAATACTGACATAAACATTGATAACAATATGACTTTGCAATAAACTTCAGATCTAAAAAGTAAATTAAACACTCCCAATAAACAGTAAGGTCACACAATTTTACAGCTTTGTCCAAATGCAACATATTCCATCTGGGGAGGTTCATGTTGACTTGAGGGCTACAATGACTTTTGAAATAGATAGTGCTTTTAATGATGTATACAAAGATACAACACCTTTTTTAAAGGTTAATTTGTAACTGAAGTTCAACCAGGCCAAGTGCAAGGTCCTCCACCTGGGTTGGGACCATCCCAGACATGAGCACAGGCTATGCAATGAGTGGATTGAGATCAGCCTTGCAGAGAAGGTTGATGAAAACCTGAACGTGAGCTGGCAACGTGTATTTACAGCCCAGAACCAACCACATCCTAGGCTGCATCAAAAGAAGTTTGGCCAGTGGATTGAGAGAGGAGATTCTCCCACTCCCGTGAGACTCTACCTGGTTACAGCTGATGTTCAGTTCTGGAGTCATCAACATAAAAAAGAAACTGCCTTATTACAGCAGGTTCAGAGGAACACCATGAAGATGATCAGAAGACTGGAGAACCTCCCATGTGAAGACAGTCTAAGGGAGTTAAGATTGTTCAGCTGGTAGAAGAGAACACATAATTCAAATTCAAAACATATCAGCACTTTTGTCAGGGGTTCGCCTGCTACAATCTGGTAGCTACAATTGATATTAATCATTATATTTTAACAATGATAGTCCCTAACCGCAAATTCTTTTTTTTTTTTTTAGTCCAATAATATATGTTGTTTTTTAACATAATTGCCTTCACTGTTTAATAATTTATACCGAATAACTTAATTAAATGTTCATGAAGACCATCGCTGCAAAATATTTAATTAAAAATTATTAAATCAGGATAAGAAAAAAAGAATGTTTTTGTTTTCCAGGATTCTACCCGGGTAGATACTTAAGAATAATACAGTATCACAGAGGTGCTAAGCAATACCAGGCAATTGGCTTCTGGGGGGAACAGTACACTACAGCCACTTGCTGCTCGAATTCTAATTTCTGCCCTCTAAATTCACCATGTATTGCGTGGCTTTGTTTCAGAGACTTGGAATTACTTTGTTTGCTTTGTAATAGGCAAATTTTCACTAAGAATGGAATAACAGTTGCAAAAAGTATTCTGGCAGACTAAATAATTATACTGGCTAGTTCATGTCATTTAGTTACCATATTATTTGCAAAACTGCTTATCATGCGAGAGACTGATAGAAAATGAGAAATCTGTACTGTTCTATTGCGTATGTTGGAAACTCATTTGCCAAATTTTCAGATACTGCCCTAAGGTTCCTAACTCACCCAGAGATTCAGAAAAGGAAAGCTATGGGGTTTCTTTGACTCACAGTGAAAGTGCACAGAGGCTGTCTATGCATCCCAAAGTCTCACGGGATTTATGAAGTTTGGTCCCACTCCACCACCATTTAACAAGGAAAATAAGTTTGGAGAGAAAGAGCAAAACCAAACCAGTCTGCAGAAGTAGCAGTTCTTGCTACTGGCAATCCCATTTCCTTACATACTGAAAAGAACTCAGAACCTGAAAAAATTATTTGCAGTTTCCTCAAGAAATCAGATTGCCAAATGCTGCTGTACCGTTTCTCTTTCTCTTCTAACTAAAGAGTCTTAGCAAATTAAATTCCTTTTCTTCTAAAAGGGATTTCTGTGGGCACAGCTGAAGAAGAGGCCCAGTTGTCTCATTTCTCTGTCATAAGCAATTAATACTCTTCTTACAACTTCTAAGAAGGAAAATAAAATCTAGAGTAAGAGAGGAATTTCCAATGAGGAGCATGCAAGTAACTAATATTTAAGTTTTTCAACAGAAAAATTAGGAGAAGAGATATTTTTCAGAGCAGAACAGCTTTACCACGTGAGATGGAGAATTCTCTATGCTATGACTAACATAACTCACAGCATGGTGATTATGGTATTGTTTCAACAATTTCGTGTTCAAAAATCTCCATGGGAATTGGATTAGATAAATTCTTCCTCACCCTTGAAAAACTATTAACAGTTACTGGGGGAAATACAGAGACCTCTGTCTTTTCATGAGCCATTTAAGGAACACAATCCTGACTATTTTTCTAATTAACATGTAACTTAACAATTTTCAGCTAACTTACAGTTCTTTAAAAAAATTAAATTAAAAAAATCTACTTATATTTCATGCCATTAAGATCCAATGAGGACTGTATCCCTTCTTGCTTAAAACAAACACACTGAAAATTTGGATATGTAAAATCAGTATATAATTACTAATCTGTTAGATACATATAGACAAGAAACTTCAGACTAAAGGTTGCTTATAAAAACTTTATTTGTTCTTCTTGTATACGTGCATTGTGCTACGATCTGTAATAAAATGACCATATACATTTTTTTATCCACTAACGTGGATCTTATCTACAGAGTGAAGATGAAGTACAGATAAAGGAGAAGAGAGTTATGTCTCACAGCCATTCTTCTGGGCAAAATTAGAAGGCATGTAGTAAATGACATAGGAAATTGCAGTAAAAGAAAGAATGATCTTATGATTAATTAAGTTGTATGCAGAAATGAAGGAAGTCATAAATAGCAATTTTCCTCAGATTCTGGGTATCTGAGCTTGTTTTGCTTAAGTGCAGAGTTTATAAACTGAGCTGATATGATTTATTTTTTTAAAATGTGTGTTTTTTCCTGAACACATGAAGGACTTTATTCGCAGATCCTTTAGGCATTCAATTAAGTACATAAAATTAAGAGTGAAACTTTGACCTTACTTTTGCTATGTTTGGTACCCATGTATAAAAGGAGACTAAGAGTCCCTCATTAACCAGTTGTCATTGTGAAGAAAAATAACCCCTGCTCTAAAGTATGCAGGTATTGCAGCATGAACCGCAGAATCACAGAAATATTGGTTGGAAAGAGTCTCTGGAGGTAACTCCACTCAAGTTCCTGCTGGGAAACAGGCTATCACTAACAAAACCTGTAAGACTGTTAGATATTTCTTCTCTTTCCTTGAGTAAACAAGCTCAACTCCTTCAAATTCCCCTTACTCCACTTTGGTAGCCCTCCACTGGATCTCAGTTGGCTTCTCCAAATCCTTCTTCAACTATAGAAAGTATTTCAGTAAATAACAAATTCTGAGGGAAATAACTGCTTCCACAAATCTGCTGGCCACAGTCCTCCTAATATGCAGTTTATGCAGTTTGCCTCATCCACAATAAAAGCATGCTGTTACTTTCTGATCAGCCAGATGTCTGGCCACTGAAACCTGCAGGTGCTCTTCAGAAGAGTTTCTGAAGACTAGAGTTTCTGAAGAAACTCTAGCTATTCCACATAGCTAGGGGGTGCCCTGCCTGGGTTATTCTGCCTCAACACTTAGCCCAATCCCCACACCTCTATGGTATGAAGGCTGCATGTCATGTAACTTGCTTCCTCCTGGTCCCCCTGCCAAGCAAAAGACATTTTGGACGTCCTTTGCTTCTCCTGGATTCTGTATAGTCTTAATTTTACCTGAGTTTTTAATTCTGAAAGGTTACTTATCAAACAAGTCAAGCCTGATTTAAAGTGTTCAATATTTAAAAGTTAAAAATCAGAAAAGTATTGTATATTGTGCCAGTTTTGATTATTTTGAATATAAAAGATTGAAAAAGTCAAGTGAACTTCACACTAGTAATTTTGAAATTAGTAAAGTAATTTTCCTGCAGTGTTATTTTTTTTACCTGGAATTAATGAAATATTTTTTACCTGGAATTATTTAATTCTTTAAAAACTTCCATATGCATTGGCAACAATCCATTCTCAAAATCTTTTTGCAATAGGTATTTCACATGCCCAAAGGAAAAACAGCCAGCCTCTGTTTCATAAGAGACATACTGTTCCTATGGCTTTTTCCACATTACATTTGCTGTTGCTATTGGCAGCATAATCAAGAATCAAGTCTTTCAAAAATCTTACATGTCCTATACTGTTCTATACTTGGACTTAGACACCTACTAGAGGACTTAGACATCTACTGAGAGACATCTCACTGGAGGCAAGATAAAGCTTTTGAAGGATTCTTGCTCTAAACTGCTGTAACTGCCTTTATGTTATTTCTCCTTCATTTAATATTATTGTGTACATAATAAAATGTTATATGTTAAATAAAGTAATATAACAAAACATTCTGACTTGTCCTCCAATGTTCCATATTGTTTCTGGTAACTCTACCTACTGTTCAAGACATCTTTACTTCTTTCTGTTGAAAAGGAAGAAGGATGAGAGAAATATGTTATTTTAATAGGAACAGAATTTTACTTTCAGTCATTTAAAAATTAGGGGTTTAGTTCAAGACATGTCCATGCATAGTTATGGACAAAGGAGATAATAAATACATAAATAAATAATTAAATAAATAATTCCACCTGCACTAAACACCAGTTTTGGATGAACCTCTGGAAATGCCTTTCTCTCTACAATACTTACAAAAGAAACTTGGATGACTACTTCACAAAAATAGTTGGCTTTTAAATATTATGGAGCTGAATCCCAAACCAGCTGCATAATTACTGCTGTGTAATATTCATTCAATTTCTTTTGCGAGCTCAGACACTTTTCTTCAAGTTTCTGATCTCAAGAAAACATTGGTTTTGAAAGAGAAAAAAAAAAAAAAAAGAAAACAAGAAAACACAAAACTTAAGAGCCCCATTGAGAGGGTAAAAATATAGTTCAGAATTATGAATGTCAATGTATTTTAAACCAATATTATTTTTTTCTTAGTTGGAGAATATTTTTGAAGGAAACACAAATCCAAACTGAATTGCAGGGTCTGTGAACACCATGGCAGCAGCAAAGTTTTATTTTCCATGTGATGTGTAGCCACTCTTCAAAACTACAGTCTTACAAATAGAAATAATAAAGAAAAAGAAAATCCACATACTGCTTGAGAGAAAATATTACAGACCTGACTTGGTGTTTCTGTTTGAAAATATTTTACCTCTGTACATTCACAAATAAATTCTAATTCTATAAATTCTATGTCATTGCACAACTTAAGTCAAAATGACAAATTTCTGGTTAGTTTTACAATTGTTTCTTTTCAAAGCAACCCTTTTTTTCTTAGAAATATATATGTATATATATATATTGTCCTCCTATGTATGGTTTAGCCATATAAAAAAATGTCTTATGGCTAATATTGCATTTCAAAATAAAACAGGATCAATCAAAAGTAGTGATTTTGAGGATCACTGAATAAACGTCCAAATTAATGGTTTTGAAATTTACACAGGATAACATGGGCAAATCAAAAGACTAGACACAATACAACCACCTATTATACAACTCCTTGGTTTACTGCTGTCTGTGTTACTAAAATGACTGCTTAGAAAGCTTTCCACCTCTTGGCAAACTCATTTAGTGGTGGCTTTTTTATTTATCTTTTTTCCTTGTACAAGATAACTCAGGATTGGAAAAAAAGGCAGGTATTTTTTCAGAAATAATTCTACACATCTCTTTCTACATTGTTAAAAGCAAACAAACTAACTAACTAAACTAACAAAATCAACACACACTTTTACTTCTTTTAAGCACGTGTATTTTAGGTAACTTGTTATACAATGGTTGGAGGATTACATTTCCTATTTTCCAAAATAATAAACTTGTTGGTTAGCTTATTGGCCATTTTCAAATTCTCAGTATATCTGGCTCTCAGTCATGCCTTGCAAATGAGGGATTTTTTAATTTTATTTTATTTTATTTTATTTTATTTTATTTTATTTTATTTTATTTTATTTTATTTTATTTTATTTTTATTTTACTTTATGCTGGGGGAAGAAGAGATTGACCTAGAAACTCTCTGGCTATTCTGGCTCTGAAATACTTTCACTCAAAGTTCAACAATTGTATTTGTTGTTATCACTGCTTATTATCTAATTCATCATAGTATCTAAGAGCCTGAGGAGTTAAATAGGGCTCCAGGTTGTTAGTTATGAAACAAACATTTTCAAATCATTTCTAGTGGGTAAATCAAACGATAGTGACAGAAAAAAAAAAAGTTAGTAAGGTTGAAATTTATGCTCCCTTCATAGTATATAGCTTTTTTAATCAAGTGCCATTCTGGGCTTCTGAATTTTCTTCATTTGACCGAACATAGAACGATTTATGTTTGCAGTACCAGATACACATAAAATACAGTGAAGCAATAGCTTAGCCAGACTATGAGGATCTATCAATGATCCAATTCTAGTATCAGGAACATTTGAGAAAGCATTGTTAACAATTATGAGTACTATGTATCTAAGTGATATTTAAGTGACAGGAAGAGATTAAGTGTTTTATTAAAAAGTAAAATTTGAAATGACAATTACATTATAATCCAATATTCTCCTAGAGAGCATAATAGTGTTTAATCTCTATAGCACTTCAGCATATGCAAATGAAAGATGCATCTCATCAGTTGCTGTACTACTGAGGACAGTATTTATTATGTGCCACATGAGGTTTCTAAGTCTTGGGCAGAATTTGAGTTGCAGATGTTTAGTGAATCAGCAAAGCACACAGAACTCCTCTTTTTCTGCAAATTATGGTACCACCAAAAAAAGGAATAAAGCAACTGCAATAGCTTACCCATCAAAAAGATGACAAAAATTTTCCAGTAAAAAAGAGCAGCCTGATTAGGAGGGATTGTAATTACAAATATATGACTTAGAAATGGAAAGGAATACTCTTGAAAATCTTACTTAAATTAATAAGCTGTGGTGTTGTTGTTTTTGTTTACTTGATTGTTTGTTGTTTTTGTAAGGCAAGGTAGCAAAATCTTGACTGCAAGGAACTACAAAGAAAGTTTCCATTCATTTTATAGCAACTTTACATGCTCAAAGCAATATGTGGAAGACTGCAAAGAAGAATACAAGCATGAAATATGAAGTTCAGAAAGATAAAAAAGACAAAAAATACACTTGAGAAAGCAACTGTATGTAATTCTCTATGAAGAGAGAAAATTCAGTGACAGAATGAGCAAGTGAGACTGAAAGAGGTTTTATGGCATCAGTATCATTCCCCAATAATACAGAACTGAAAGAGCAAATACTGAAGTTAGATCTGTGGCATACTAGTCCTTGGTAGACATTAGCTTGTTACATGAAGGCTTCCCACCTAGGTGTCAGCAAAACTAATTTTTTTCCTGAAGAAAATTGCAAGAAAATAACTGGCTTAGTCTCCACATCACATTATTTCTACATAAGATACCAAGTACATATGGTTCAGGAATCAGTTTCAGACTCAGAGGAGCATATGTTAAAAAACAAATGGTTTTATCATTCAAACTTTCATTTTGCATATATGCAACTACTGAAATATTAATGGGTGATATTCACTCTTATAAAGTCATGGACATGACCCACAGTGTAAGCATCCGCTTCAAATTTCATGTTTTTTATTATTTTGTCTCAGTCATAAAGCTATTTAAATGTATATTTCCATTACTAAACAAAAAAGGTAGTAATAAAGAAGTTGCTATGTTTACCCATTTGCCAGAATCTGTTGCTTTGTGCATGGTTCTTATTATTTACTTTTTGGAATATATTTGTTGAGATCCAGTAAGCTTTCCTAATTGCCATTTGATTTTGTTTTTACTGAAAAGTAACGACAGATTACGAAAAACACACAACTGTGCTATATGTTTACACAAACCAAACATCTTACAGTTTATCAAGACTCCCTTCAACTGAAGTTCTCAGTGGAGAGCTTCCTAACATTTTTACTTCTTACCAGTGATTTCATTAAAATTATAAATGCCTGATATGAAAACAAAGTTGTGATGGATATTTGCCAGTTGAGTCACTAAACAGATAAGTGTAAATAAAAACAGATGGAAAAAAAAAAAAACAGGAGTGTACCATACACACCTGTTCCTTGTCAAGGAAGTTGTAGCTATACAACCAAGTATTATGTCGCATAGAAAATCCTAGCTGGCTTTTTGTGTTCTACAAGGAGAGGTAAAGAGATACTATCAAGTCCAACACTCTAACACTCAAGTCTAACACTTAACCAGATTTGAAAGCACTGGCATCAGCTTTGGCGAAATCTCTAGCCTGAAAATGTAAGCTATTACATACTGGGCAAATTTCTGAACCACTGTAAGATTTAACTTGTAGAAAGAGCCATAAATTAACTTCCTTTGCATTTATTTTTATTTTTATTTTTATTTTTATTTTTATTTTTATTTTTATTTTTATTTTTTTATTTTTATTTTTATTTTTATTTTTATTTTTTTTTTAAGTTTGAAATTAGATTTATGCTACTTAATGCCTTTGCAGTACTCCCTTAAAAGACTCAGGCCAACAGGAATGTTAGCAGCTGCATTCATGAAAGAAAAAAAAAGAAAAAGTAAAAAAAAAAAAAAAAGTTATCTTTTAGACAAGACTGAGCTAAAAATCAGTTATGTATGTTGGAAATGAGAGCCAGATGACCTGATTCTAATCACGTAAAGTGGGAAGTCTTGGAAATTCTGTAAAATGGCTATCATGTTAATTCATCTATTCATTTAAATTTTTATTATTTTTTTTTTTTTAGGTTTCACACTGCCAAGAGACATATTAATGAGAAAATCAGGAATTTTTTACCAGACATCCAGGTATGTGACTCAAACTGGCAGAATCATAACACTAACCAAAACAGAAAAGCAAGATCCACCTGCAGGAGAAGTTAGCTACCGGCTTTGCCAAACATACAAAACAGAACGCATTTTGTTTCTTGATATTTTGATTTGGGTTTCAAAATAATCACTCTACAACACATACAGAATTCACATTGCTTGCACAGTAGATCTCCCACCAGACAGTTATCAAGCCACACAGCTTCATATTGAGTGGTAACTGCTGTCATTTGATATAGCAAGCATTGCCCATTGATCCCATTTTCACTTTCCCTTTGTCCAACCCACAGCCCGTTTGCATGATCAAAATAGCAAAGATCAGTCAAAGGTTCAGTCCACTGGATTTCTGTGACAGACTGTGCATCCTCTTCTCCCTCAAACACATCACATACAGTCCAAAAGGGGTGGCAGTCTTTTTAGCTATGTTCTACCTCAGACTTTAGTTTGTTTGTTTTTAAATGAGGGGACAAAGCTTGGAGCAAAATAAATAAATAAATAAATAAATAAATAAATAAATAAATAAATAAAATAAATAATCTGTTTGGAGACCTAGCTAGGTATACTTCCAATGCTGTCTCTTTCATTATTGTTTTGCATTATTTTTGCAGATTCTAAAAAGAAAGGTTAAACACTTAGTGTAGTACTGCTTATTAAAAACTTTTAATGTCTTAGTATATTTTTATACAAAAATATATAAAATATATATCTACATCATATACAGTATCTAGAGAGCACTGAGAAAATGTTTTCATTGAAAAAACAATTAAACCACCAAGATTGTGTTCCTGAATGGAAACTGGTTGTTTGGAGCCTTTGGATGTGTAGGTGAAATTCAAATTCTTTACGTCTTATGCCTTACCGCGTATTTATCTGTGTTCAGTTAAATCTGCTGTTTTATTACATACAGTGCACTGAGGTCCTTCTGCAATTCTTCACAGTCCATTTCTGTTGATACTCTTGAGAAGGATTTTGGAACATCACCACCATGTTTTTTGTGACTCACCACGACCTACAAGTTCTCTCCTAAGAGCTGCCAGTGCAGCTGCTGAATTGTTTTTATTTCCAGTCTGTTCATCTTTTCTAAGAACTTTGTGCTTGCCTGCCCTGAATTTCATCAGGATTGAATCTCACTTATTCTAAATTAAGGATAGTGAAAGACAGTTAATTTAGATATCCTTAACAAAGCTTTAGGAGCTTGTAATCCACACATTTTGCAATTACTTGCTCTTTCATCACGTAATTTAAGATCTACACACAACCTAACTTAAGTCACCTTAATTGACCTTAAAAGTTTGCAGTTTACCATAAACAAATTTAAACCACATGGATTCTCAGTTTGTACTAATTTAATCAAAACCATATTTCTCTAGTTTGCTTGCAAGATTCTCATGGGACAATACCATAAGCTTTCCTAAAAATAAGGTACATAAAATTCTCATCTTTCCCCTAATACTAGTCCAGTTACCCTGCTAAAGAACAGAATTACTTTTGGTTGAACATAATTTCTCTTAATCCACACTGGCTGTTGGGATTCTTTTCCACTTAATCGTCTACTAGTTGCATATAAATTGATTGTCACAGAATCACTGAATCATGGAATTGTCTAGGTTGGAAGAGACCTCAAGATCATCGAGTCCAACCTCTGACCTAACATTAACAAGTCTCCACTAAACCATATCCCTAAGCTCTACATCTAAATATCTTTCAAAGACCTCCAGGGATGGTGACTCAACCACTTCCCTGGGCAGCCCATTCCAATGCCTCACAACCCTTTCAGTAAAGAAGCTTTTCCTAATATCCAACCTAAACCTTTCCTGGCACAACTTTAGCTTGCTCCCCCTTGTCCTGTCACCAGGTATGTGGGAGAATAGACCAACCCCCACCTCGCTACACCCTCCTTTAATGTACTTATAAAGAGCAATAAGGTCGCCTCTGAGGCTCCTTTTCTCTAGGCTGAACAAACCCAGCTCCCTCAAGTGCTCCTCGTAGGACTTGTTCTCCAGACCCCTCACCAGCTTCGTCGCCCTTCTCTGGACTCGCTCAAGCACCTCCATGTCCTTCTTGTAGCGAGGGGCACAAAACTGAACACAGTACCCAAGGTGCAGCCTCACCAGAGCCGAGTACAGGGGGACGATCACCGCCCTAGCCCTGCTGGCCACACTGTTTCTGATACAAGCCAGGATGTCGTTGGCCTTCTTGGCCACCTGAGCGCACTGCTGGCTCATATTCAGCTGACTATCCCCCAATACTCCCAGGTCCTTCTCCGCTTGGCAGCTTTCCAACCACTCATCTCCTAGCCTGTAGCACTGCTTGGGGTTGTTGCACCCCAGGTGCAGGACCCGGCACTTGGCCTTGTTGAACTTC
This sequence comes from Netta rufina, assembly GCF_964035555.1. Classification (NCBI taxonomy): domain Eukaryota; kingdom Metazoa; phylum Chordata; class Aves; order Anseriformes; family Anatidae; genus Netta; species Netta rufina. The sequence continues at coordinate 16,762,452 of NC_140126.1, forward strand.
ATACATTTGACCTCAGCCCATTGGTCCAGCCTATCCAGATCCTCCTGCAGAGTCTTCCTACCCTTGAGCAGACTGACACACACACCTAACTTGGTGTCAACTGCAAACTTACTGAGCGTGCATTTGATCCCCTCGTCCAGATCATCGATAAAGATATTAAAGAGGACCGGCCCCAGTATTGAGCCCTGGGGAACGCCACTTGTGACTGGCATTTGACTCCATTCACCACAAGTCTTCGTGTGATAGATCATTATCTTTCTTTCTTAAAGAGTTTCCATTCTTCAGCATAGCCACTGGAACCACTGGTTTGCATGCTTTTAGGCCATCACAAGCCCCAGGCAAAATATTTTAGCTTTGATTTGTGGCAGAAAAAAGGCAATACATTCAACCAGCCAAAAGCTGGAAACAGGAGAAGATATTTCTGCCCCAGAATTGGAAATTGGAAAGCACATTAATACATAGGGCCAACACCATGGCTGCTTCAGGAATTGATTTACTGACAGATGAAACATCCATTTCTGAATTAGGAACAGAGCAGCTGGCTGAGAGCATTGAGAGCTCAAATTACCTTTTTTATTTTGTGACTACATGTCTGTCCTAAGCTCTCAGATCTCAGTCATGGAGACTAAAGCTAAGGTATTTTTTCTTCACACTGTAAAAGACCATAGGGTTGTTACCACAGATCAGCTGATGTGCAGTAACTCAGTCCTGTGTTTCAGTACCCTTGTTTCAGCTGGGATAGTTAATTTTCTTCCTAGTGCCATGTTTTGGATTTAGGATGAGAATAATGCTGATAACACTTCAATGGTTTAGTTGTTGCAGAACAGTGCTTTACACTAAGTCAAGGACTTCTCATCTTCTCACACCACCCTGCCAGCGAGGGGGCTGGGGGTGCACCAGGAGCTCGGAGGGGACACAGCCAGGACGGCTGGCCCAGGATGTTCAGAGGGATGTCCCACACCGTGCGGTATTGCGCTGAACAATAAACTGTGTAATTTGGCTGGGAAAGGCTGCTGCTGCTCAGGTACAGGCTGGGCATCAAACAGCAGGAGGTCAGCAAGTGTGCTGTGCATCCTCTGTTTTGTATATTCTTTTGTCAGTAAAATTATTGTTATTTTTCCTTCCTTTTCTGTCCTATTAGACTGTCTTTATTCCAACCCACAAGTTTTACCTTTTTTTTTCTTTTTTTTTTTTTTTCCCCTGATTCTCTCTCCCATCCCACTGGAGGGAACAAGCAAATGGCTATGTTGTGGTGCTTAGCTGCCCACTGGGCTAAACCACAACACACACAATGCTGTACAATGCTATACAATTTCTCTTCTGACAACTTTTTGCCCAAATACTTAAAGATGGAGCCCTCACTATTTCTCTTGATCTATCCCACTTCAGGAGAATATAGAAGGTACTCATTAATTCTTCAGCTAATTTCTTAGATATTTCATTGAAAAACTTCCAAAGAGCATGGCTCTGAACACTATAAAACTGTATGTTAGTGATAAAAGCTGCTTTTATTTTATGACAAAATTACCTCAAGTGAAACAACATTTTACATTCTTAATGTTGGAAATGGCAAACTTCAAGTTTTAGTACTTTTGCTGACACAAGCTTTTCCCTTATATTTTGAGCTATGCTTCCAGTAAAACCCCTAGTGCTCAAATCTACCACCATTTACTAGTGTGTTTCCCTGAAATTTAGTGTTGCCTAAGACAGGTAATTTTCAATGTATCAGTACCTGGTTTCAGCACATTACTCTTAGTAAAGAGAAAGCTGAAATCAATCTCCACTTGTCTGCTAAGTTACTACAAACAAAAACTAGTTGGTCTTTATTTTTCTCTTCTCCCTAGACATTGCTATTTACTATACAGTATTTGACAACTCATTAATTAACTATATTCTAACTGCAAAAAGCAGTTAGAATATAGATACTAGAGATAGACACTATATACTAAATAGTATATAGTATACTATAGATAGATACTCATCAATAGTAACTATCCTGTACTTACTGTTAACATGAGAAATACATTTTTTTAATGTCTAAACTACTTTGTTATTCTGCAAGTCATCATCATTTCCAAAAATATTCGGTGCCATCATTTCTTCACTGGACTAACTCTGCTTATACTATTCAGACTGCTTTTTGCTTTTGTTCAAAAACATCTTTTTCTCTTTCAAAACAAAATTAAGCAACACATAAGCTAATATATACTATGATACAGATCCCTAAGAACAGTATTCTTCTAGTAATTCTGAACTAAGGGGGAAAGCTACCAAAACGAAGTAGTGAAAACATCACCAAAAGTGATTATGTTTAATAACAAACTGAACAAACTAGCCAAAAAAAAAAAAAAAAAAAATCTGACAGTGTTTTCACCATTTCAGTTATCATTTTAGTGTCTATACTTGCCCAATAGTGTTGACACCTGTGATTTATCATTCTACTCTGAGATTCTCATCTCTGTGTTACATTTCAGAATCTTACAGAAGCTTCTTTTAGAATAAAATTGAAGTAACTTTCAGTTAGTTAATAAAATTCTTTTCTCCCTTTTATTTACTTCAGTTCCTTCTAGTCATTGGGAAAATAAGCAAAAATCATGCAAAAATGCATTTCTTTAACATATTTAAAGTATGTTTTCCTAGAAACACACAGAAAAATTTGGAATAGGTACTTAGAGGTACCTATTTTATTTTTTAGGTTGTCTAAGACACAAATACTTTGCTAGTGTCCTCCAGCTAAGTCTCCCTTGAAAACACTCCTCTTAATTACAAAATTAATCAAATGAAAGACAGAAACAAAACATTAGATGAGATAATTAGAACTGAAATGAAAATCCTAAAATACAAGAGAAACAAAACAAAACAAAAAGGCTGCTTGACTAATGGAACATTTCTTATTTTGCTTTGTTGTAGAGGTGTTTTCATAATGTTTTCGTTGATTTTTTCTATGTCAACAAGTTTAACAACTTAAACCTAGGATTTTCCCCATAAGGTCTGTCTGTTTCCCCATAACAGTCATGTGCTGAAAGTCATGCACTAAAAAGTGGGGGTTGTAATAAAAACAGGCTAGCTAGTAAAACAGACTGTGCCGTAAATGTTCTGTAGTCACAGTTGTCTTAAACCTCACCAAAGTTTAAAAGGAACAAAAATCAAAGTGAAGAACAATCATTAAAATCTCAGTGAGCTCTGTGCAGCAGCAGTTAATCATCTGGGGATTTAATACTGAAAGGAATTAATGTAAGAAAATTTGTATTGGACCAAGTTAAATAGCAGATGTGTAACAGTATATTCATGTCTGCGAGAAGAAAAGATGGAAAGAAGAGAAATGTATGGCTTAATGTTAAAAAAATAATAAAATAATAAAAATGTTTTCTACTACTAGAAATTGGATGTAAAATAAACATACTTAAGAAATTAGTATTCTAAATCTGTGTTGGTACTGCTCATAAACAAGAAGGAAATAAAGTAAGCACTTCACAGTTTTTACAATGGTAGTGTATATTGCAGGAAGGTAAGAAGGGTGGTCAGGACTGTTGGGATCACCTGACATTCATGGGAGGAAAGAATGTGTGTTTCATAGAAACTGAAAAGAAGAGTGTGTGCAAACTCTTTCAGGCACTTTGGCCACAAAAATATCATGTATTAGGGGAAGAACAAAAGGGACAGAAATTGCAAGGTAGTGTGAGTAACTGCTATGTTATCTACAGAGGCCAGTGCTGTAACTATGACTTGGTTAGGCATCTTCTCAATACTGAAAGGTCAGGAGATAAAAAGCAACCAGCTAATCGGAGTCCATGATGATGGAGAAGGACGTAGGAAAGGGAATGGGAATTTTCCCGTGAGGAACAGTTTTACCATTATTTTAGGATCTTTTCTAGTGTGCCACTACAGAATGACGTATGCTGAATCGAAAACACCACCACCTACTAAAGCAGCATCTATTTCAAGCATCCTGGAGCACTGAAAGCTATCACTTCCAAAATAGTATACCTCACAGAGTTTACAACTAGGCAAATTGAAGGTGTATGATGTAATTGCATACATTAAAATGACTCTGAAGCAACAACAAAAATGTTTTAGAGAGAGTTTTAGACAGAATATAATACGGGTACCTACATGTTATAATGCAGAAGATGCTTGTTGGAATTAAGGTTGCTCACATCAACTGAAGAGAACAGAAAGAAATTAAACAGCAGATCAGCTGTTTAATACAGATAAGCTGTTTAACCCTGATATAGGTCAGGTTGTGCCACAGATGAAAAAACATTTTGTTTTTTAATAAGCAAGTTTTATATCAAAATAAGACTAGCCAATTGCTCCTTACATTGTCAAATCCAGCTACACCAGCTTACCTAAGTACTGGATGAGCACTGCACACTATGTACTGTATTTAAAAAACAAACAAAAAAAAAGAAGCTAGTTTTCCCCTGAACACAAATTGAATACAATTTCCCTCTATATTCTTTTTTCAACAGAAGAAAAAGAAAAAGCAGGGCTTCTTTATGTCTGTCAGAACAAATAATATTTTTTTTTCCCACCAATTAGTTCCCAATAAAGTTAATTCCTACTTGGAACATGATGTGCTTTTCATCATGGTTCACCATAATAATATTGGGGCTTACTGATTGTGTCATTCTATTTTAATGGACATGAAGATATAACTAATACATGAACATTAATCTGAGTCCTAGGTCCCACCACTGCATCACTGCAATTGAAACATTTCCATGGATACCATTAAACTGAATAGCTTGACGATTTGACAGAAAAAGCTACCTGTACTCAGACATAGGCCTATGTGAGAAACAGTCTTTTTGGGCTAGCAGTTTTGTGATTTCATCCTATTCCAGAACTGAATCCTAATGCAGAATGGGAATTTAAAGTAACTGAAATTTTCAAAAGCCCTGCACTTCAAATAAATTATAATTTATTTGACCACTGACTTTAATAGTATAGAATACTTTAATTATGATATCTGTTCTCCCAAGAGCTCCTAAGCAATACTTGGCACCAAAAAACTAATAATTCTTTGTTTAGAAATTCTTTACCTTTATTTTGGCAAGTTCTACCTTAAACTAGTGCAACTAAAAAAAATGACATGTGAACATTTTGTGTCTTGGAAATTAACCTGTGCATAGTATCTTTTCTGGTCCCTGAAATGAGAGTACAGAGTTCCAGCTCTATGGAGTGCAACCTTACACTATTGCTTGCATGGGTTTTCTAAAGAAAGTGAAATCACAGTTAAAGACCTATGAAATTTTTGGTGGTTGGAAGAATTTAAATTCCTAATACTATTTTTAGAGACTTTTCTTTTCCAGTTTATTTCATTTTGAGCTTGCATGAGAGGAAGGAGAAGGACATGCAGTCACACAGTGCAGCAACCTCTTCTATGAAAACCCAGAGGCTACAGAGTTACAGCAGCTATTAAACAGGTTAAAAACTTAACTAAAACCAACGCTAAATAAGAAAGGGTCTTCTTTATAAAAGGCAGTTTTACACTGGCTACAAAATTAATGTAATGTCATAGAAAGAGATCAACAGATGTACCATGTCACAGTTAGTGAATGCTAGCTAGCATCAGCCTCCTTGTGTCTCAGCAGCAGAGACTGGAAAATTTTGTGAAGACAGTAAAAGGAGGGAATTTCTTTGGTTTACACCTCCAGATCAATCACTGGTGGTAAAATCAACTTATGAACTTGTTCATTAGTATGTGAATTTCCCTGTCCTTTTTTTTTTTTTTTTTTTTTCTCTGTATATCTACCAACTCTGACTGATGTGTACTCACCAAAGACTGGAGTTTCCATGGTATCAAATGGTTTACAGGACAAAGTAACATGCCATTCTAATGCCAAAACCCCAAAATCAGGTTTTAATGTAGCCTGCCATGATCTTAGGACAGGAAAACATAATCTTCAGTGAAGGTATGAGTTACATTAATTTTGAGATTATGAAAAATCAACAACATATTCAAGAGGAAAGATTGTATAGGAAAATAATGGAGCTCTCTAAGCATTTTACAACAACCCCATAGAGCATTTTATATTAAAGCATTATACATCTAAGCATCTTACATTAAATCCCTTATCATGTTAAAGAAGTTTTCTAGAAATTGGAACCAGCAATATTTTATTAATTTGATTACCTCTTAAGAAGAGTATTATTTTATATTTCCATTACCAGAAATATTACAGAAAAGTATCATTTTTCTGATACTGGAGATGTTTTTTTATTGCAGATCTCATGTTAGATTTTATATTCTCCATGTTAAAGTTTGGCATTTTCTATTTAAAATCTACATATTTGCCATATCTACATACTTGCCATTTTGTACTCATACTTAGGTACTATATGTGAAGGACTTGAGATTAAAAATACTGATTTAAACCGAAACTACAGCTGGAATATAAGATCATTTTTCTTATGGTAATTAAAAAAATATATATCACTAGTTTACCTTTTACTAAAATGAGTCTTTCCTAAAACACAATAGTTCATTTATCCCAGATGGAATTTAACCTATATGTTTTTTACCACTCTTACAAAATAGAAGAAGATTGATTTTTATACAAGAACTTGCAGCATGTTTTTCAACCCCGTCATAAAAGAAGTTTCTCTTCTTGGTATAAAATGGCATAAAAATAAATTCTGTCACAGTGAATACCATGCAAAAGGTTGTTTTTAGCTATTTTACTAAAATACAAGACAAATATATTCCACATTAAAAGATATTAAATATTCCATGTTGTATATGCTATCTGACAAATAGGATTAAAAATAAATTCTGACTAATCAGATCCATAGGATATTTTTGCTTGAAATTTAGAGACAACAATAAGCCTAGTTTACTTGTATTTAAAAGCTTAAATAACATTTCTTCCCTGAAAAACTGTCAATTGATTACTGCAAATAGGTACAGTACTATCCTGTCCAAAGAGAAAAATAGGCTGAATAGATTGTTCACACCTCTGTGAAAAACAAAGATAAATTTCTGCTGATACAAGCCAGATATTTATTGTAATTACCTGGTACTGTATTTTTTCATCATTGCACTTCTCTTCCACAGTTCAATACTGAATACACATAAAGGATATTTAGCATGCCCCTTCTCCCCCTTCCACAATGCACAAAAACAGAAGGTTTAAAGGCAGCAAGCTGTAGACAATGCAAACACTTTGCCGAAGAACAATAAAGTCTCATACCGTCTCTTTTGCTGTTTAATGTCAATTGGCTTGTTAATAGCATAAGGCGATCCATGAATGTAAGCACTCCGGAATCTAGACACTTTCTTCAGAGTCAGGTGTTCACAGTTGGATGGTAAACTCATTTTATCCCAATAGAAGCAGCATAAGACTAACAGTGAAAAAGATGCATTCCTGGGAAAACTAGAAACAAAATGTGTTTGGATGGAAAGCAAATGCTCCTCTTTTCAGCTGCAGCAGACACCCTCGTGTATGCAGGAAGTTGGCTGCTTATTTCCATCCAGTCATACTCCAACCAATTACTGATTAAGCAGATAAAGCGGAAAGTCTCTCAGGAACCATTTTCCCCTACCCTTAGGCACTAATCTTTTCTCTAATCTTTTTTTTTTTAATCTTTTTTTTTTTTTTTTTTTCCTTTGGTGAAGTCAGGCCATAAGCACAGCTCAATCAGTTAAGAATAATGTCTAGAAGTGCCACAGACTGAATTTACTTTCAAGCAATGGGTGGGTCAGGAGAGCTACTGTTGAATATATCAAACGATATCTGTGGGAGGACAGGGATCTATCCATTGGTAAATTTGAAAAGGTCAAATAACTTTTCAGATGCATGGTATGAACTGAAATTTTGAAAATGAAAATTTGAGGAATACAAAGGAGATTTATATTCAGTACCAAAAATATTCTACCACACAGAACTGAAAAACTGGGGGGTTGTATATATATAAATATAATATGCACCTGAATCTATCTGGCTAATATTAATCCTCACGAATTCCTGGAACTAAATCAAAGGAGGCTGCAAAGGTGGAACCCCAAAAGGAAACAAGACAAAAAGAAAGATAAGCCTCCTTGAGAAAACAATTGATGAGGGACCGTTCTTGAAAAGGAAATACCCTCTGCCTGGCTCCAGTAAGAGTGGCAGAATTTACCTTTCTTGGGCTGCAGAATGCTGAGGGGAAAAAAAAAAAAAAAGAACCAGGTGTTAAGGAGGCATCCCAAAGCATCCCAACAAAAGTAGATAGTAGGGATACCCACAAAAAGGCATCAAAGGAGGCTGCATCTCCTTGACATTGCTACAATTAACTGGAAAGGGGGGATCCTTACATTTTCTGACAAGAAAAGCCCAGATGTGCACATTGGTCATGTGTTTGGTCACATTTCTTCCTATATAATTTGTTGAAGAGACAGAAATTAGTTCATTCTTTGAAAACACTGATCTGTGAGTGAATTCAACTAATTCCCAGCTCAGAAGTAACCAAAGTGACTGATCTTGCACTGCTGGAACAGGAGGGACTGGTGCCCAGGGAGGCAACCACTGTGCAGCTGTACCACGGGCTACCACTCACATGTGCCTTTCTGAACACTGGAATTATTTGTCCTGTACCTCTGGCAGGTGTCAAAATCCTCAGAGGACTTGGTAATTGACAAAAAAAAAACATACAAAAGACTGACAGTTGTCTGCCCTTTACCCTTTCTTTGTGTCAAAACTGCCATCAAAACAACCTGTTTTAGGTTGTTCTTTATTCCATTTATGTCCTGAAACATTTTTTGTGTGCATAATTCAAATATAATTTTGCATACTCAATAATTTTAAGACTGAACTCAAGTTAAGTAAACTTTATTCTGCATTAACAGTCACTCTAAGTAAAAGGCTATTCATGAAAAGATAAAAATAACTCAAATGAGACCGCCTGAAAATCTGCATTACATGCGTCAACAATACTATAGGCTACATTTAATTCTAGATGCTATCAGCAGTTAAAAACACTTTAGAAATGAAGTCAACTTTGTAAAACAGAAAGTTAAATGAATAAATTAGTTGAATTTAATCCCTAAGTAGCAATTCTCCAGCTAGGAAATACAGCTACTACTATTACTACAAAAAAAAAAAAAAAAAAAAAAAAAGCAAACAACTCTCAGTCCTCTACGTTCTATTTTTTTTTTTACTTTTTTCAAAGTCAATTGTTTCTGTTTTCTTTTAATGCAACTAAAGATAGCCTTAAGGCAATATCTCTATATATGAAACTGATTCTTCCTTGTTAATGAGGTGGAATAAGTTATTTCCATTATTTCCATTTGATAATGGGTACATATGCAGAACTGAAAATATTTGTTCTAGATACAAAAATTGACTTAACTGATGCATGTTCACATAGTTATGTCACAGAAAAGAGTCATCTCAGAGGAGAGTCAAAATGTTCATTGCAGCACTTCAGGAGCCCAGGTGTGTGGGCAAATTCTCTATTTAACTGCTAATGCTTGTGCTCCAGCCAGTGCACTCCCTGTGCAGACCTTAACAATATTGGGTCAAAGAGCTGGAAGTCTCTAGGATCAGCCCCAGCAACCTTCCGCTCTTTAGAGGTGATGCTAATTTACAGAGAAATTTATGGCAAATGATCTACTCCCGTCACATGGTCGCACATCAAGTGGAGGCATCCTTCTGACTGCAAAGCACTTCCTACAGTTCTGAAGAGCCCACTGGGCACGATTACTTTTACTTTTTTAGGGGGTAGATTTTAAGTATGGAACTATTCTAATTTTAAAGTCTCGTATCAGTTATGTTCAGTGAAATCTGGTATTTACCTGATAGCTTTTTAACTCAGTCAATTATGGATCTTTAAATACTATACATTAGTTAAAACTATACATGTCTTTAATTGTAACACCTTTGTAAAATGTGCAGCCAGAAAATATGAACCTGTTTATACATAATGTGTCAGTAGTAACATGTGTGCAGGTAATTAGATGATAATGGAAACACACTGAAGTAAAAAAATCACAGTGGAACAATATTGTATCAGGGTATACGAAAATATTTTGAGATTTGGTTGAATTTTGTGGAACTTTGGAAGAAAATTTGAAAATAACTCATTTTGATATTTTAGAAGGAATTTGCATTTTTCACTGATGTATGGCTTGTTTTAAAACCATTTACGATATACAAAATATTTTAAAGTAATAATATAGGTGAAATATCTTGCTTTTTCACATAAAAATATTTAAGTAGGTACTAAATCAATTCAAAATTTTCATTAAAACCTCCTATTCTCTCCCTTACATATCACAAAGACATTAGAGTTGCCCCCCAGACACATCCAGCTCAGTCTCCAATTTCCAAAATTGACTAAGAAGTCTACCATTTATGTTGCGGATTTCCTAATGATAAAACCAGAAATGTTCTATAGGTTGAATTTCAATAACCATGTTACAAAATTTCATATTGTTCTGACATAATGACATAAGAATTATTTAAGTGGACAGAGAAGCTGATAAATGTAAGCGATTAAAAAATCAAGAGTTCTTATTAAATCCTGCCTCCAACTATAGATACTCAGTGTCACAGTATATAGTGTTACACATGAAAAAACATTAATGAAATACTGCTATAGTTACACAGCAGAACAATTCTGTTTATTCATCTCTCCAAATGAACATCTTCCTTGAACATCAGCTGCTATTGCTATATTTAGAATAGCAAGGCAGCAATGCCAAAAGTTGTTTATTGAATAGGCAAAATAAAGACATTTTAGAAACATTAGGTGACATGAATATGAATTATTTCTGTAGCAAACTGACTACTGATTTGGCAGGTTAGGATTAAATTTGTATATTCTGTACAGATTAATAATCATCTCATTTCTGAATCCATTTCTCAGGTATATGAAATGTTCTTTTTATGGTGTATCACCTTTCGTGGATATATTTATTTTACCAAAACAAGAATGTATTTGCACACTATTCATTGGGGCTAATTTAAATTGACAATATAGAAGTGAAAGTATATTTCTAAAACCCATTACTGGTTTTAACTGACATATTTTTTCCCATAAGAAATGTTATTTTTGTGAAGGTTATAATTTCTATTTAATTTTCCACTTTTATTTTTTGCTTTATTAATATCTCCATGAATTAATCAAAGTAAAGAATTATGCTGTTGTTCCAAAACTAAAGAGGTTTAACATGGCTATTATCAAAACTTCGTGATTACCATAGAAATACTACAAAGAGTAGACCACTGTCCTCTGTATAAAATCACTTCCACATTCCACATTTGAAAGTATGTAGTATTGACCTAGTAGTATTCATTATTTCTTCCCAACATGATTTAACTAGGCTGTATGAAAACCTTCCTTGAAAGAAAGAAAGAGAAAGAGAGAGAGAGAGAAAGAGAGAAAGAAGGAGAGAAAGGAGAGAAAAAGAAAGAAAGAAAGAAAGAAGGAAGGAAGGAAGGAAGGAAGGAAGGAAGGAAGGAAGGAAGGAAGGAAGGAAGGAAGGAAGGAAGGAAGGAAGGAAGGAAGGAAGGAAGGAAGGAAAGAAAGAAAGAAAGAAAGAAAGAAAGAAAGAAAGAAAGAAAGAAAGAAAGAAAGAAAGAAAGAAAGAAAGAAAGAAAGAAAGAAAGAAAGAAAGAGAGAAAGAGAGAAAGAGAGGAAGAGAGAAAGAAAGAGAGAGAGAAAGAAAGAGAGAGAGAAAGAAAGAGACAAAGAGAGAAAGAGAAAAAGAAAGAAAGAGAGAAAGAGAGAAAGTTGTCCACACAGCTGCCATGCTCCACGTAAATCACCCAGAACAGAAATGGAAAGACCTGTCTTCAGTTTAGTCTAACTGGCAAAAATAAAGGTAGAGTGATATACATTCCTGAAGGCAAAGAACTCTTAAGATCTACATTGTTTAGAAAAAAGGAGGAATTTTTTTTATAGAAAAGATTCATATCATAATAATGGCATGATTATGCCTGATGCTGGTCCTAACAAGGTGAGTTCTTCTTGCTATGAGATATTTTCACAGTACTGTGCTTGCAACAGTGATATAAACAGTATTTAGTATGATCTACCACTCAAACGACTTAAGGGAATCTTTAAGAATCAAATCTTAAATATCTTTTCCTTATTTTTGCATTAGAATCACTCTTTAGCTTCTGAATGTCTCACAGTAGGACTGCAGTTACAACAACCTCTCGAGTTCAGTGTGGATAAAAGTGAGCACAGAATCACAGAATGGCCAAGGTTGGAAGGGACCTTTGAAGATCATCTAGTCCAACCCCCATGCTGAGCAGGATGAGCAGAATGACATGCAGGCAAGTTTTGAATATCTCCAGAGAAGGAGACTCCCCAACCTCTCTGGGAAACCTGTCCCAGTGCTCTGTCACTTCTCTACTGTCAGTAAAGAAGCGCCCCCTCATATTCAGCTGGAACCTCCTGTGTTTCAGTTTACACCTGCTGCCCCTCATCCTGTTGCTGGGCACAACTGAAGACACAGCTCCAGCCTCTCAACACCCTCCCTTCAGATATTTATATACATTGATGAGGTCTCCCCTCAGTCTTCTCTTTTCTAGGCTGAACAGGCCCAGAATATTGATGTCTTGCCATTAAGAGTGACTAGTGAGACATTCCCAAATATAATGTCTACAATAGAGGTGTCTGCCTTGAGCCAGGTGGCTACTGTATTGCCCCATTTATAGAGAAATTGAACTTTTTAATTTGTAAGTGACAAAAACGAGATATTTTAGCAATAAGTTGATGAGTGCTTTGAGCAAAACGGTGCCAAGAAAACACAAAATTGAAAAATCATGACCTTTGTATTATAATTATAAATTCAACACCCAAAGCAATTAATGTATGTTTCTGCCATTAATTCTTCTATATCTACTTCTTCATCTGACAATCATAGAATCTTTAAGGTTGGAAAAGACCTTCAAGATCATCTGGATCAACCATCTCCTACCCACCAATGGCACCAACTAAACTACGTCCCTAAGCACCACATCCAAGCTTTCCTTGAACACCCTCAGGGACAGTGACTCCACCACTTCCCTGGGCAACCCCTTCCAATGCCTGACTGCTCTTTCTGAGAAGAAATGTCTCCTCATTTCCAACCTAAACCTCTCCTGGGGAAACTTGAGGCCATTCTCTCTAGTCCTGTCGCTAGTTATCTGTGAGAAGAAGTTGACCCCCATCCCACCACAACTTCTTTTCAGGTAGTTAAAGAAAGCAATAAGGTCTCCCCTGAGCATCCTCTTCTCCAGACTAAACAACCCCAGTTCCCTCAGCCACCCCTCACAGGACTTGTGTTCCAGGCCCTTCACCAGCTTCATAGCCCTTGTCTGGACACATTTCAGGGCCTTGATGTCCTTCTTGTATTGAGGGGCCCAAAAGAGAACACAGTACTCACGGGGCTCACCAGAGCAGACTACAAGGGGATAATCACAATCAATAAAGATATTGATTAGAGGATGGGCTAAATGGATGGAATAAAGAGGATGGGCCCTAACACCAACCCCTAAGGAACACCACTTGTGGCCAGTCACCAGCCGGATTTCACTCTATTCACCACTATGCAGGTCCAGCCATCCAGCCAGCTTTTAACCCAGCAAGGAGTGTACCTGTCCAAGCCATGGGCTGCCAGCTTCTCCATGAGAATATTGTGGGAAACCATGTTAAAGGCCTTACTGAAGTCTAGGTAGAATACGTCACCAGCCTTTCCCTCATCCACAAGGTGGGTCACCTGGTCATAGAAGGAGATAAGGTTGGTCAGGCAGGACTTGCCTTTCATGAACCCATGCTGACTGGGTCTGATCCCTCGGTTGTCTTGCATTTTATCTCTTCAGGTTACTGTAAATATTAATTCAGAAACCATTTGCCAAGCCCCCAGATATTATATTGCTTAACACTTCAGAAATGCAAACAAAGGAACTAACAATTTGTTTTCCTAGTCAGGACTTAAAACATACACTTTCCTAGTCAGGACTTACAACATACACTTTGGAACTGAGATTAAAAAGAAAAAGAAAAAAAAAAGGAGTAAAAAAGACAAAAGGAAAAATAGGGTCTCTCTACCGAAAAACAGGGCAGCTAAATTAAAACACAATTAGCCCTACATCTCATTGCATGCAAGCGGCTAAGATCCTTTGTTGACAATTTTATAACTGAAGGCTGTCTGTCCATGTATGCAGGATCAAAATGAAGTTGTAAAGATAATTTAATCATTTCCAAAGTCGTAATGTCTAAATTTGCAACACAAATTTTTCTTAATGCATTTGTCTTTGTTTGAATCTTTCAGTAGGTTGAAGTAGATAAATTGAAAGAAGGTGAAAATATTCACAATTATGAAAATTGTGCAGATAGTCTGTATACATGAAACAAAATCCTCTGTTTTTCCACAGATATCTTACAAGTAGTGCATTTCAGCATTTCAGCTGTGACAATTGTAACTCTTTTCTTCATGCTGCCATATTGTGTCAAACTGAAACAGACTATTGGATTATTTTCCCTGCCATCATCATCCCAATTTCTGATCTCTGCTAAAAATGAACTTCAGTCATCGCAGAGAAAATCGTGTGATCATTTGCAAATGAATTCAGTAGAAAATCTGCTTTCATACATAAGGGCACAGTTTCTGAATTACTGCATGTGGTATTATGACAGGTATGCTATTACGATTTTCTTTTGAAAGAAAAGAATGGGTTTACTTCTCTTGCAGGAAGTGTTGGGTAGGGTTTCCTTTCCATTTTCAAACCTTTGAAATTAATTGGTATTTAGTCATCCTCTCTTCCTACGTAATGGATATACCTGCTCCTGTTCTATGTCTGTTACAGAGAAGTTTTGATTTCTATCAAGATAAAAGACAACACACCATCTTCTCATAAGGAATTATTCTGTATAAAATGTTATAATTGTATAAAATGAGTCACTGCTTCCCAAGATATGCTGCAGAGCAAGTTATGGAAAGCAATACACTTGCTAAGTATTTACAAAAATTACTTCACACCCCAGTAAAACTTGATGAGCATGTCTTGAAGATAACTACAAAAATGAGGAGAAAAATAAAAATTAAGTCATTATCTCACTTTTGTATTGTAAATATTCATTCATGGTCATTTATGGTAATGTATAAGTAAAAATCGTCTCAAAGCTTTTGAAGGTTTGTTGCACAAACTGGATTTCCACTCTACTTACCTTAAACTAGAACTCCACTAAAACTTAACATATGATTTAATGTAGCTTTTTTAAAGATTACCAATAAAGGCTACCTACTCCTAGAGCCTTAAATTAGTGTAGAATGAATGAATTCCACTTTGTAGCACTGACACTAATCAGGAGCTTAAAATCGAAAAGTGCTAGGAAGTGACCCTTGCCAACAATTACAGTTTTCCATGGCTTGAAGTTAAAACTCTGAATGGTCATCAGACACATGTTGCCATATCAAGTATAATAGAAGTAGGTAAAATGTAAGAGGTAAAATTTAGAAAAATCACAATGCCTTTAATGCCTTAAGAGGCATTAAAGGTAAGCAAATTTTTTTTTTTTTTTTTTTTTTTTTTTTCAGAGGTGAAATCAGGTGAATTATAAAGGTCACCATCCATTTTGTTTTCTGTGTCACGAAGATCCCATTATAGGCTATTGACAGTTTTTATCCACTCTGGATGGTGAAAATGAGAAGTGCCAGCATGATCAATCAGATTGTAATTACTCTCTTAGACTTGTCATATGATCTTTTTAACTTTGTATGTTTGGCACAGCTGAACATTTGATGCTTTTTCTTGTAGGCTTTTGACAACTGCTGAACTGCAATGTTGGCGGAGTCTTGCTTGAATGTGGATGGAGCAAGTCTTCATATTTGTCAGGAGAGAGATTCTAAGACATACTCTGTTGCCTTAGCAAGACAAATCTCAAAAAGACCATATAGAAGAACTTCAAGTCTTGTTATCTATTCAAACAGACTTTATCAACTTTAAAAAATTCAGTTCATTTCAGAAATTATGTGGAAGACTCCCTGCATAGTGTTATTGTTTTGATATAATAATATAACAAAGCAAGGCTTAAAGTAAGATTTGGAAGAAGGTAGTGGTGAATGAATGCCTTGGTTTGTATGGAGTTTTGAAACCACTTACATATGTTATTCTATTTTTTATTTTTATTTTTATTTGTTGAAGAACAGTTCTTCAGTGCTTAATTCCATGTCTGCACCATAATGCATCAAGTATGAAAATAATAAGGAAAATGCACTCACAATCTAGTAAAAGCCTAGTATGCTAGGCAACAATACTTTCATTAAAAAAAAATCTAAAACTCAACCTTTTAAGTCAGATAGACTTTGCTGCTACTAAAACATGATTTGGCTTTAGTCTTCCACTTTCTGAAAGAACAGCTGTGTATTAAATTAATTTGATAAAACGTGCTAGAAAAAACATTAGTAGAAGTGGTTAGAATTGTTCCAGGTAATACATCATTATTTAAAAACGGAAAAGATTAAGCTGAAAAATAACTCCAAATCAAGGCTACATTTGAGTTCAAGTTGGTTCGTATTTATGAGCATGTAGGTATGTTCTTGCCATTTCTCAGCACTGTCACTTGTGCATGCACGAGATATCACAAGATGATGTGCACATATATCAGGTATTACCTAAGTAATGCAGTTTGCACAGTTGAGTGATCTCTGCATGAAGAAATAGTAGGCCCTACCTGAAATATGCCTTTATTTTGTATGGTACAAAAGAAATGCATTCTACCCTTTCAACCCCCAGTTCCTTTCCTCTTGTGGATTTTTTTCTGAACGGTTCTCTTATTTCTACTCTGAGGATGGCAATACAGAGACTGTAGTAATCATTTCAAAATGGTTCCTTGTCAAAGAACTCAGAATAGCCAGATTCAATCTTATTTTCTGTCAGAAAATTTGCATTTAGCACCACAAAACGTGCTTGCACAAAAAGTGCAATTCTTGCCATACCCCTGTCACACAACCTATTTTTAGCATATAAATGGACTTCTCTCTTCCAGAGTGTTTTAGATGAAAAGAAAGAAGTTTAAAGTTGTGGAGAATGGATACATAATAACAAGTTGTTGTTTGTTTGTTTGTTTTTTCTGTATTTTGAACACACATTAATCCTCTCCCTTTACATCCAATGCATGATTTCAAAGAAAAATATTGTGGGGCAGTATATTTCTTCAAGTATCAAACTCTTTATGGGACTGTAAGTGGTTATTAAAATGTTTTTTTTTGTTGTTTTTTTTTTGTTTTTTTTTCTTTCTAGAATTACAGAGCAAAAAGATTTTCTTAAAACACTAAGCAAGATAGTTTCTATTCCACAGTAGTGCTGAAGATGTATTACTTTATTATTATGAACAGAAAAAAATATAGCAGTAGCTGTTCTGAATGAACTTTTAAACTCCTTATGAACTCTTCATGAACTTTCTCATTTATTACAGCCTCAGAAATTTTGCTATGCCAAAAACACTATATTGCCCTCTACAGGTTGATTTACTGAAGTACTCTGTATGAAGTACTCTGCCTCAAGTTTACCTCCTACACACTTGAACTATGACATCAGTTATGAAAAGCTTCAAAATTATGTCTTTATTATAATATTTCCAAGTATTATTCTCCCTAATATTCTCAGATCTCAACACTCAATATATAGTAGTGAATAGATAAAGAAAGAAATCTGCATCAACTGTCACAAAAAGAATAACACAATAAAGATGAAAAGATACAGCACATGCTGTGTTACATTTGTTTTTATTGTTGTTCTTTTAATTTTACTTTTATATATATATATATATATATATATGAAATATACTCAATTTTAATACCTGGCTTGAATAATTTTAACTACATACTACACACAAGCGTTTGCATTAAAAATAGATATATCAATCTCTTATTTCAGAAAACTATAATCAGTTAAAGGAATATTCCTCTATGTCTGTACTTCTTTACTTATCAAAGATGTTCTTTAAAATGAATGCAACAGTTAAAATGTTGCCCTTTTCTTCTTATTTTTAGATAAGACAGAGATTTTTATCCATCCTTCCTATAACTGCAGTAAATACTGTCTTGCTTTCTCCCTTTCAACCTTCTAATCTTCAGACAAAGTCTTTTCTATGCAGCTATTTCCATTTTCCAAATTCTGTTTACCTAAGAAACTATTTTACTTATTTTTTGTATCATTGTTTCAGGGATAGGGGGTGCGTGTATGTTTTTATGAGAATGAATACAAGCATAGGAAAACTTAATGTAGGCAGAGTGTAATTAGGCAAACTAAAATTAGTCCAGGATTAAAATTAAGAATTATTTTTCTATTGTGCACCAGAAAAAGTTTTAATGGCTACTAACCTTTAATACCACAACGAAACATGTAAAGATACCTAAGCCAGTACCACTCTTAGAAGATCTGCAGTTTGGTAGCAGAAAGGACAGGTAGATAGATGGCTGAGAACCATCTCTGCCGACAAGGGTAGCCTTCACTATCATGTCCATTCATTGTCTATAACATCACTAAGTTTTCTATAACATCACATTTGCATAGTCCAGAACCTCATCATATGGCATTACCACTTCCAACATTGTTGTTGGGTCCTGAAAGCCACCTCAGTGTGAGACTCATGCTCCAGCTGGCAAAAATGTTCAATTGTGTCATTTTCCTTCTGTTATTTATTGATTTATTTATTGTGATCTCCTTTGTCCCTCTTTGCTCTCTCCTTAGCTCACAAACTAAAAGCAATCTCTTCTAGCTAAGAGTGCATCCTGAATCCTGCAATGCAGTGCACATGAGTGCAAGAGAAGCTATCATTAATGTCATAAATTAAACTCAGTACATTACAGCCACATCTTGGAGAAGCTCAGGCCATCTGTTTTACCTGAGGTTGTTTTATCTAATACTTGTGAGAAAAAACACAGAGAGCTACTGCTAGATGCATTTTTCTGTACTTGCCACTACTTACTTCTCTTTGTTCTTGTTTTCTCTTCAAGGTAACAAAACTTAGAAGAAATAATCCTGTATAACAGCCGCATTCCTCCAAAAGTAAAGTAGATGAGCACATAAAACAATCTGAATTCTTACCAAAGAGCTTTTCAGTTTTGTTCTCTTGCTTTTACCTCTTTTGTTGCGCTTCAAGAAGGTACAGAGGTTTTCTGTCATGTTAAAGGAGGAAGAATACTGAGAGTACTTACCTAGAAAACAAAAAATTATGAAAAGAATTATTAGAAATAGGAAACAAATTTTGTAACTTACATCATTAGCATATACAATTATTTACAGATGCACAAAGAAAATAGTTATTATTTATTTAGGCATAAATACCAAATTTCCTATGTCCCTGTATCATGAATGTGAATGCAGCATATAAATATATAGGAAGGATATCTTATTTCTTTGATATCCAAAATTATTTCCCAACTTTGTTAAGAGTCTTCTCTCTTACAAACATTGTTCATTAACATGTCACTTATAATACTTACTATTTGACACATGGCTTATATTTGCCAGCTTCTGTAAAACATATTTAATGATATGTTTAATTTAAACTACAAAATTAGATGCTACCATATGTATTTGTGTCGTTGAGTATAAAATTAGTTCTAGCTTCATATTATTGAATGTCACTATATTTACTAACAGCAAAAACATACCTTATGTGTAAAATGCAAATTCATAGTTCTCCTTAGAAAAAGTTTTTCAACCATGACATATATTGTGAGATCAAATATTAGACTTAAAAGTTAAAATTATTAAAATTATTAAAAGTATTGTAGGAATTTTATGATCTCTGTAATTCCTTTACTGTTTAATTCCATAAAATAAAACCTGTGCCAAAAATTGGGGCAACAGAAAAACATTATCATCAACACTTGAATAATAGGAAGAACCCTGTAAGAAGGAATAAGAATACCTTGCAGTTAAAATGTGGCTAGACCTACCCATGCTCAGGACAGTATTTCTCTCAAGTAATTTACCAAAATCATGCTGACCATGAAGCACTAGTGTTTTAAAAAAATATCTTCTTCAGTTATCTAAACACATATGTCAGCTTAGTTACATACACAAGGAGGCTCCTGGATCTCCAGAAAAAAATACAAATAAATAAAATAAAAATAAATAAATTAAAAAATAAATAAATAAAAACCAAACTCCACAAAATAAATCCCATCTTTTCAGCACTACTGATCTTCCAATATATTACATTTGCAACAGAAACACTTAAAAATAATTAATGGATGATGATCACAGAATCACAGGATGGTTTGGGATGGAAGGGACCTTAAAGACCATCTAATTCCAACCCCCCTGCCATAGGCAGGAACACCTTCCACCAGACCAGTTTGCTTGAACACCTCTAGGGATGGGGCATCCACGTCTTCTGGGGGCAACCTGTGCCAGTGCCTCACCTCCCTCTGAGTAAAGAATTTCCTCCTTATACCTAACATAAACCCACCCTCCTTTAGTTTAATGACATTACTCCTTGTCCTATCACTACATGCCCTGACAAAGAGTCCTTCCCCAGCTTTTCTGTAGGCTTCTGTCAGATACTGGAAGATCACTCTAAGGTCTCCCTGAAGCCTTCTCTTCTCTAGGCTGAACAACCCCAACTCCTCAAGTCTGGAGTGGTGCTCCAGTCCCTCTGTCATCTTCATGGCCCTTCACTGGACTCATTTTCATATGTCCATGTTCTTCTTGTTCTGGGGTCCCTAGAGCTGAACACAGGACTCCAGGTGGGGTGTCATGAAAGCAGAGCAGAGGTGCAGAGACACCTCCCTCAACCTGCTGGCCACACTTTTTTTAATGAAGTTCAGGATACAGTTGGCTTTCTGTGGTGTAGGTGCACATTGCTGGCTCACATTGAGCTTCTTGTCAAATAACATCCCCAGTTCCTTCTCCTCAGTGCTGCTCTCAATCCATTCTCCACCCAGCTTGTATTTGTGCTTTAGACTGCCCTTACCCAGATACAGGACTTTGCTCTTGGCCTTATTGAACCTCATGAGGTTTGCACAGGCCCACCTCTCAAGCCTGCCCAGGTCCCTCTGGATGACATCCTTCCCTCCAGCGTGTTGACTATGACACACAGCTTGGTGTCATCAGCAAAGCTGCTGAGGGTGCGCTCAACCTCACTGTCCACACCACTAATATGTTAAACAGCACTGGTCCCAGTACTGACCCCTGAGAAACACCACTTTTTAGTGATCTCCACCTGGACATTGAGCTGTTGACCACGACTCTTTGAATGCGACCATCCAGACATTCCTCACCCACCGAGTGGTCCATCTATCAAATGCATCTTTCTGGACTGACAATGCTGACAGTGAAGATCCTCATGAGGAATACAAGGCTACACAAATGCATTCTGACGCATTAGAATTAATTGTTACTGTAAAACATTTCTCTATGCTTTCCTATTCATCATTTCTCTGGCCTGCTTTTGTTGTTCTCCTCAAGACAAATATAAAAATAAATAAAATCACCCTTTGCTGTTGAATGGCATAACATCTTTCTATGCTTTGCTGTCTTCTTCCTCTTGGTATTTTGGTACTCAGCTAGACAATTAATGAGACTCAAAGCACACACCAATCTAGATGATAACAAATGACAGATGCAGAACTGGAAAATACGAGTGCAGAAAGGTTATTTGGCTGCCTTCAAACTGGACTACCATGAATAGGATCTAATCTCCATTTCCTAGATCCATCTTTCTACTTAAGAGCAAAATCACTCTAAACACATAACAATCATCTTTCAGACAATCATCATGGCATTTACTACTCTAAATAAATAAATATCTTGACTATAAACAAATATCTATTTTCAATCATTAGTTATATCACCATATTTGTTTGTCCTATAAATCTACATGATAGCAATTGTGTATGTATGACACATCACGTCAAATACCATAAATACCTACTATTAAAAATGCCACACTCTTTTCTATTCATAATAGAAATATAAAATTAATAATACAACTCTAACAGAAAACTGATAGAGGGCCTTTTATTAGACTTAATTTAGACCTGTTGCTAAAATGACTTCTATTCTGGACATCGTTTTTAGGCGGAAAAAATGAGTGGAAATATTATCTGGAAATAAGTGCACTTTTGAGCAGAAACATACTGGAAAAGATCTTAACCGTCTGAAGAAATGAATATAATATATTAAAGACCTCAGTGCATGGAGGCTATTAATATTTATAATCAGGAAAAGCTGACTACCAACACTTTTGTGTTTTACACTGTAGATTGAATTATATTTTCACTCCTTTTTTAAAACAGGTTTCTAAAATACCTCTTTTGCTTTCATGATGGCTACTTTGTAGCCCTTAAGGGATTGCAGAAATAAGATTATAAGAAAGTATCTGTGACAAATTCCATGAAGGATGTTTTCATATGAAGAAAAAAGAAAACTAAGCAGCTAGTAAAAAAAAATAAAAAATCTTCATTTTAAAGTTCTTTCTCTGTTTCAGCAGTTTAAGACACTATAAAAACGCATGTTTTACTGGTGTAAAGTATAGCTAACTGCCAAGCAATGTAAATACATTAAAATACTTCTTCAAGTCCAGAAGGTCAAACAAAACACACATCCCAAAATAGCACTGTCTATATCCTTCCAATGATGAAAGAGCTGCAAAGCAGTGTTTAGAAAAGGAAGAATATTCCATAAAGCATAGAACCATAAATACTTTTAGGATAAATTGTTTAGCTTTAACTAAAATTTAAAGTTTGTTGTTGTTTTTGTTTTGTTTATTTTTTTTAACTAAAGAGGCTATTGCTATTATGTATAAAACTAAAACATTGGTGATTTTCAAGTAGCCAGACCTTCAAAGGCTACAAGTATCTGAGAGAGTTGTAAGTTTGCTAGTTGAGATACAGCTTGTAAACCTCCACTTTTCCCACCACAGCAGCAATAACTCAAACACTCCTGTTGTGCAGTGACAGAGTGTCTCCCAGCTGCCCTAAGAACAGGAAGGAGCTGTAAAGCCATGCTGTGTAACTGTATTAGGCAGACTCAAGCCCAAATTAATGTATTATCTTTCTCAGTGGGGCTTTTTAGCTTGGCCACCATACTGGCTTATATCTCAAGCACTTCAGAGCATTCATGGAGTGGGCATATGGCTTTTCTAGAGAAGTGCTGGGACTCCAGTGGAGGGCTGTCTCTCCAAGACTGTTGAGCTGGGTGAGCGTGGGAAACATTTAGGGAACTGAGACTAAATAGTGTGGGGAAAAAAAAAAAAAAAAAAAAAAAAAAGTAGAATAAGGGGAAAAAGGGACAATTATTATACTCAACTACCTACAGGGAGGATGTAGCTCCCCTGTAGAGCCAGACTCTTCTCAGGGAGCCATGGAGAATAAAGAACAGTCCCAACTTTCAAAAAGTAATATCCTGACTGAACTCAAGGTTCAAAAAAAAAAAAAAGTTCTTCACAATGTTGATGGTTAAGAATGGAAACAGGCTGCCCAAAGCTGTTGTAGAATCTCTGTTCTTGGAGATGCTCAAAGCTTCACTGGTGAAGGTCCTGTATAACCTTGATCAAGCTTTGATGTTAATCTTGCTTTGACCAGAGGACTGGACAGACAAGAGAGCTTCCAGAGAACCATACCAAGCTAAATTATGTAATCATCTAATGATTTTAACTCTGTAGTTACAACTAATAATAATATAATATAGTTTTATAGCAGGAGAACAAAAAATGAGAAAGCTAGAGCATTCTTTATTCCTTTCTCTTATTACAATGGACCACCATGCATTCATTCATCATCTGTTCCCATGTATCATCTTGTTCCCTTCCACAACAGGACTAAATCTTGTTTTCTTTGCTTAAAACTAACAGCATCCTTGTTGCCATCATTTCTTGGTGTGTGCATGCAGTCCAGTATATAATTATATTTATATAATATGCCCTGTGAAAAGCTGTTTTCAAACTAAGACATTATCGTACAAATGCATACTCTAAACACCTAAGTACTAGTAAATATTTCCTGTTGCACTATGAACCATGTTATAAAACAACTCCGCAAATCATAAAAGGAAATAAAAACTTCCTAAGGAGGCAGTAGTGTTAAATACCACAATGGACATCTTTATGAAGTCTAAAATTATACACAACTTTCAAAACAAGCTCCATGTTTATAAGTCAGTTTTCTTTAGATACAAGACCACTGTGCATTTACAATGCTTGAATCTTGGCATTGATGGATAGACTCTTGATGATGATGTTGCAGAACTCCTAAATTAAACCACAGCTGGGCGAAGTATTGTAAGGGCAAGAAGAAATCTGGAGCAATTTCAATTTCCTCCCCCTAAACACACTCAAATCCTCTCAGTCTTTTTGCAGAAAAACCTCAATAGCAGTTGAAGAAGCATAATTTGCTTCTCACTAGATCACAGCATAAAAATCCTTGCATAATGAATATTTTAATTTTTTGATTATGATATGGTACTATCACCACATAAAGAGCATTGGTTGTCCTTTTTCTTTCTCTCTTTTTTTTTTTCTTTTTTTTCTTTTTTTTTTTTTTTCTGGGGGGTGTGGGGGGAAGGGTGGGAGTAGGAGTGGGGAAAAGTGTCCTTTGAGGGTGTCCTGATTTCAGTTAGGACAGAGTTAATTTTCTTCCTAGTAACTGGTAGGGTGCTATGTCTTGGCTTAGGATGAGAAGAGTGCTGATAACATGCTGATGTTTTAATTGTTGCAGAGCAGTGCTTGCACCAAGCTTCTCACTGTCCTGCCAGTGGGCAGGCTGGGGGTGCAGCAAGAGCTGGGAGGGGACAGAGCCAGAACAGCTGACCCAAACTGGCCAAAGGGGTATTCCGTACCATTTGGGGTCATGCTGAACCCATATAGGGGTGGCTAGCCAGGGTGGGAGGGCCCGCTGCTCAGGGTTAGGCTGGGCATCGGTCAGTGGGTGGTGAGCAATTGCATTGTGCATCTCTTGTTTTGTACACATTATTAGTAGTAGTACTATTACCATCATTATTGTTATTATTATTATTGTTATTATTATTTTCCTGTCTTAATAAACTGTCTTAATCTCAACCCACAGGCTTCACTTTCCCGTTTCTCTCCCCTATCCCAGAGAGGGAGGGAGAGGGGGAGTGAATGGCCGTGTGGTGTTTAGCTGCCGGCTGGGTTAAACCACAACAGAGGGAAAGAGATCAAATAAGCCTAATCTGGAAATAATGATTCTCAAACTCTAATGGCACTCACCAAGCAGGGAAGGTGGATCTCTGCATGCCTCTGCTCTCAGCCTGGGACTGACAGCTAGAGGTACTGATAAAATGGAAGAAATTAACAGTCTAATGTCATATATGTTTTCTTTCATCTTGAGAACAAATACTTTATCTGCTGTCTCACATATTTCTGGTACCTAAAATTGTCATCTTTCCTCCTCATCCACAATTTCTCTCTTCCATGTGTTTTTCTTTCCTTACTTTTGCATAAATTCATTTCATTTGCTGTTTGCTTGGGAATGCTTCTTGAGTATTTAGGACTCACACATGCACACACTTAGCAAATGACTGTGACTTTTCCTATTGTTCAGCCACCTATTTCTTCTACCTTCTCAGTTCATCCAGCAAGACATTCCTGTCCTTTTGGGAAAGACTGCTGTTTCCAGAGAGAAGCTGGAGAAATGGAATATATGAGTGTCACTGAGCCCTTCAGCAGAAGGATTTCAATGGTTATTGAAAGTGAGCCTCACTAAGTTACTGAATTTTGAAGCGGCCAAGGAGTGCTCACAGGTTTCCTATTCTGGCTGAGCTTTGGGGAACACAAACTCTGTAAGTGGATGGTAATAAATGTGTGGGGGAAAAAGAGAGGCCTGCAACTGTTTGCGAAATGATCTACACCCCATACTGATAAAGAAAGAAATGAAGATCCTGCAGCTGCATTGCCTAAAACACGAGAGGGCTCAGATCAGATTTCCCATCACCAGAACCAAAAA
The DNA here is from genome assembly GCF_964035555.1 of Netta rufina. NCBI lineage: Eukaryota > Metazoa > Chordata > Aves > Anseriformes > Anatidae > Netta > Netta rufina. The sequence goes on from NC_140126.1 coordinate 16,788,346, forward strand.
GCATCAGAAAGGTTGCTAGACCTCTCATCAGAGCAGTACCCTTGTTAACAGCCTGGAGAACTGTGGCTCTCTGCCACTATATGCAGCAGTAGGTTTTTTTGCTGGTAATGCACCTGCAACAGGTCCTGCAGGGACTGTGTTACCATGCAGAGTGACCAAAGGGATTCAGTCCTGGCTGCATCTGCTTATCACAGAATCACACAGAATCACAGAATTTCTAGGTTGGAAGAGACCTCAAGATCATCGAGTCCAACCTCTGACCTAACGCTAGCAGTCCCCACTAAACCATATCCCTAAGCTCTACATCTAAACGTCTTTTGAAGACTTCCAGGGATGGTGACTCCACCACTTCCCTGGGCAGCCTGTTCCAATGCCTCACAACCCTTTCAGTGAAGAAGTTCTTCCTAACATCTAACCTAAAACTCCCCTGGCTCAACTTAAGCCCATTCCCCCTCGTCCTGTCACCAGGCACGTGGGAGAACAAACCAACCCCCACCTCGCCACAGCCTCCCTTGAGGTACCTATAGAGAGCGATAAGGTCGCCCCTGAGCCTCCTCTTCTCCAGGCTGAACAAGCCCAGCTCCCTCAGCCGCTCCTCGTAGGACTTGTTCTCCAGGCCCCTCACCAGCTTCGTTGCCCTTCTCTGGACTCGCTCAAGCATCTCGATGTCCTTCTTGTAGCAAGGGGCCCAAAACTGAACACAGTACTCGAGGTGCGGCCTCACCAGAGCCGAGTACAGGGGGACGATCACCTTCCTAGCCCTGCTAGTCACACTGTTTCTGATACAAGCCAGGATGCCGTTGGCCTTCTTGGCCACCTGAGCACACTGCTGGCTCATATTCAGCCGACTAATGCAATACTCTGCTGCTAGGAAGATGAGGCTGTGGGTTTCAGAAAGCCCACTTCCCATAACTTCCAGCTAAGATAAAGCAGAGATGAGTTTTCTCATCCTGAATACATCATGTCCGTGAGTATTTCTCCAACCTTTAGCACACCTTAATATGCCCTCAGCTGAAATTCATCTAAATCACATAATCTGGAACAAAAATGGTTACAGTACAAAATTTATCAAAATTTATTTTTCAAAGGACCTCAAGAAAGCTACTGTATTGAATTGCTTTCTACTCAGTGCTTCTCTGTATTTTTTGCCACTGCAATTCCCTTCCTCATGATCATCATAAAACTTAAAGAGAGAGTTTGGTAATTACAATTCCAATAATCTTTAAACATTTCACTGAAAAGCATGCCTCTGGAAAAATAAAATAAAATACTGACAGATCCAATAGTTCTTCTTTAAGTTTATGTAATACTTTGTCCAAAACTAGCTGACTATTCAAGCAATAAGATATGACCAGTATTACATTTCTAATATACTTTTCAGTTGAATTAAACTGTATTTCAAAACAAAACAACATGGGAAAAATGATATTTTACAGATTTCAAAAGTTGCCATGACAATGAAAATACTGCATTATTCCCAGAAGCTATGAAAAATTATTGATGCTGTGAGTGAAAGATGATGAAGATAAGACAAATTTCCTCATAATTGTTACAGGAAAAGAGCATGTACAGGAAAGTATGGCTGATCAGTTAATGCTAAGTATTGTTTTCTTCTATGGACAACATATTTTCTTATTAACATTTACTTAATGATAGCTTTCTGTATCCTTTTACTCAGTGTTATTCACAGAGGCAGGATCAGGAGTTTTTATATGGGAACCAGTCTTCTGCTATGTTGCTCATGATGGATGAGACAATACTTCTCTGGAACATGCCTAAGAGGGGGCAAGCAGGAGCATGCAACTCTGGAAGCATCCATCTAGAAATAACAGACATGAAGAGAGGAACTGCTTTTATTCCTCCCGTAATTTCTAGTTGAAGCAACAAGACTGCATGCTACTGTATGCATGCTACCTAGCAGAATAGACCCTAGTTTAATAACTGATAAGCAAGAATTTCTTTATAACATGAGACAAACAAGGTCAACAACAGTTTGCACAGACAGATACTTCAAAAGTTTAGGCCATGATATGTGGAAAACACACTATTTCTGCAATCTGTATATTCCCATTTGTGGTCAGTCAATTCTTTATGCTCACCCTGAATTCAAGCTGTTAGCCATTCTAGAAACACTTGCACCTTGTAGAGTATTGCACCTTGTATTATGGAGCCTCATTTGCATAAAACATGATAAGCATTCTTTAGTGTAATTGTGACTATAAATGAAGCACACCTAATAACTTTACAGCACCACTTGCTACATCTGTTTTGTGGGGAACTATGCAAAAACATAAACACAAAAGATCCTCAGTTCTAGGGGCTTAATATATATTTATATACATTTTTTCATTTGCAATGAAATTGTGTTCATCTTAAGCAGAAACTTAAACTTTTTTCTTCTTTTTCCATAACTTCACAACACATGATATTTATTATCAATAGCTATGTAAGGAAGTTTTCTGCTAAGATGCATAACTTTTTTCATAGAATCAAAAATTCACACAGCTTTACACAGTATAAAATTACTGAGAGGAAATGTCAATAGAATAGCAAATGATTGGCAGTAATAATAAATTTCCAGTTGTACCTCTACTTAATTAATTCAACTGTGACATTCATGATTATCACTCTTGGTATTCCAGAGTGGTGTTAATTACTAACAGCGTACAGTTATAAATATGCTAACAGCACATTTTTAAGACCATTGGATTTTTCTATGATAAATATTTTAAAAATGTATTGCTTACTTTTATAAAATTAAAATTTTATCATGATTTCTGGACTGTAGGTGGAGATAATAATTGGTGAATGTTGCACCTATATATAGTGTGCATTGAATATAAACAGAGGCACATTTATGTCTAGATACACTGAATTCAATAAGCAAGATTTTTTTTCTCTACATCAACAAGATCAGTTACAGTTATAAAAATAATATGGAAAATGACTTCTGAGCAGCAAAACATCAAAAACAAAACCTCTAGAGAATATCCTGTCTACAGCTAACTTGTTATTTTCATATTTGCAAATATTTTAATATGATACAATAAATCATTTTCTTAGAATGGGATAACAATCAAGCAAAAAAGTCCTTGGACAAGAAGTGTGTATTACCAAAATTTCTGATTTCTGAATACTTCACCTGAAACTTAGTTTTGAGAAAAATTAGCTATCAATGTTCTCCCCTAGAGCATGACTTTCCTACAGGAACACACAACTGAAAGCAGAGAAATCTGCGTTCATTTCTTGCTTTTTTCTTAGCAAGAGTTTAAAACTTGGGGCAAATCACTTCACTTCCTTATGTTATTTTGTCTGTCTGAAGTATTTACCTTCCCAAGAAAATCACATTGCTAATAACTGTCACTTCATAATATAAAAATATATGTGAATATTGCCCATTAAATAAAATGGAGTACTGGAAGTCATACAAAGCTTTTCTCCATCATATGTCAATATTTAGAGTACCAACTCTTGATACTAAAACATCTAGACAATCACGTTTATATTCAACACCTACCTCAATTTGAAACATTCTTTACTACATTCTGACAAATACGTTAAACCTTCTGTAAATTTACTCTACAAGAACATATACATGACTTATAACCTATAATATATGTAAATTTAGGTGTTTAATTCATATCTTCCTCACTACAGGATTTGAATATGCATTTAAATATAACTGAGATGATCGTCCATTGTCTTTATTCCAATTTCCTCAGTAAGATACTCAGGAACTAGCAATCATCTGTTTTTGACGGAAGCTTTGTTTAATACTTTTTGTATTTTGTTGTTTGTTTTAGTACAGTCTTGCAGATCTCAGACCTGCTGAGGTTGGAAAGTTGCTCTGGAGATAATTTGTTCAATATCCCTGCTCAAAGCAGGGTAAATACTATGTTGCTTTGAAGAAACAAACATGGTTAGCTCTTGGAGGAAAAAAGGCAATCTGGGTTGTAATATTTCTTTACTTATGTTGGATTTCACATCAGATTTATAAGGTGTTTGTCACAAACAAACAATAAATCTATTTTTTTCATGAACACTTAAAAATAAATTTCTAAAAGCCCAACGAAGTCTGTTTTACACTGCTTTGCTGCTCCTACTGCTTTCACCTGTACCTCCGCCAATCTTCATCAGCTTTACCCTGCATCCACCAGAACAACTGGAAAAATGCAAAACTCCATTTTTATGTCAAAAACCATAGCATGTGCTCTGAAAAGCCATGATACTGCAACTGGACCTATATGTATAGACTGGAGCATGTGTATCGATATACATACCTATATTCTGTACAGTACATTCATAATGCTATACCATTCACATACATTTATAAATATTCCAAAAAATTTATATCAACATACTACTACATACTCCCTCTGTCACTCACTGACTGTATTTGTTAGTGTTCCCATGAACAGTGAGCAGTGTTTCTAGCAGTCCCAAAAGCATAAGAGCACTGTATTGTGTTTGGTTTCAAAGTTCCCTTCCATGAGCTACAGAATGTGATTTGCTCCATTTCCCTTTTTTTTTTGAAACACTTCTTAAACACCCATTATAAAGGCAAACCAAAGCAAACCAAAATAAACCAAAACAAACAAAGCCTTCCAAACTTAAAATCAAACACAATGTGGTTTGAGAATACTTTCTAAGATAACAGTTTTCTATGAAATGAACATTTATTTAATGATATTTCCTTTTTCTCTCCCACAGTTTCTGTGTGACTGCCTCATTTAGCAATCTTTAGCATGCCAAGAGGAGTTGCACAAACTAAAAGATCAGACTAGCAGGGAAGGCAACAATGAATATATGGTGGGTCATATGACATGATTGCTCTGCTGTCAATGTCCCTGCTGATACCGTTTCTTTTTCTGGAAAAGAGCTTATTTGTACCTGAGATTTTCAAATCTTTTCAATTTTTCAAAGGGTCAGAAACATTTGAAAAAAAAATTGTGACAAGCAAAACACCGAAATGCTTTTTCATAGGAATGTATTCATTCTGTTCAAAGTTTGGTCAGAAAAGATATCACAGGTAAATAATAGAATTTGCAGTCAAGATTTAGACGGAAAAGAAGTCAAGTCATCTCCTGATGGTAGTGTCATCTCAGAACATCCCAGCAGTTACAAAAACTTGCCACTCCAACGAAAACTGTTTTAAAGCCCTGTCTCTCATTGCTTTGAATGAATGTCTATGAAAAGGCGTATAGCCTCCCTTTATTTCACCCACATAAGCAAACAAGAGATGAGTTATATGTGCTTAACAGTCTACAGGATTAGGCTCTGTAATGTTAGCAGAATGTCATAATGTAAGGTGCTAAACTCTAAGGAAAGCATTAAAGCTGATTTTCTTTGAGAAGTGTAAGGAATTTAGACTCCACTGAAAGTTCCAACATAAATTTATATATATATATATTTATTAAAAAAACTATTGTTTGCATTATACATTTTGTATGTTTATACTTAGAAGTTTTTGTAAGATACACATTTATACATTTATAAGTATATATCTATACAATTTGTAAGTATACATGAAATTTACAAGTATATAGTTACATAAATTCCTTTATGGTAATAATGTAAGCAAGGGCACCAGTGACAGCTTACTTTGAAGAAAGGTAAAAATGTATTTCCTTCAAGCACTGAGCCAGATAGTAATTTTTTCATTTAGGTAGAGGAAGGTATCAAGTCCTGATCCCATCTTATGCAGATCAGTATGCAAAATAAAAGAAAGGCTAAGCAACATGATCTTATTTCTAGTGTTATTGCATATAATATTTTTACTAAATATTTACCCAGCCTTTAAGCAGTATGAAACTAATCTCATTAATCCTTTTCTATCCTTGGAGACATGCCACTGTTTTCTGTGAATGCTGCCATTAAATGCTGCTTATGGTTTGGAGCATAATGCTGACAATGATTTAGACGGGGAAGACAAAATTATGGGAGTAACGTCATTGGCAGTACTGCAGGTTATTTCTTGCTTCAGTAATTTTTAAACTTAAAAGGCGCCAACACAATTACAGAAGAATGAGGTGGATTTCTAGGATCTCTTTCTCCACCACCATGAACTTCATGTAGACATTAACCTGTTCTTAACATTAATTCCAGCCAAGTCTGAACTGCTGCGGTTCTGGTTTGTTGCTCTTTTGCACTCACCCCGCCCAACATATTCTTACACATCAGAAGTGAGAAACAGACTTTTAACCACATATTTAACAGATTAATGGAAATATTTATATATAATATTTTTCTACCTAATGTATTACTTTTCTACCTGGAAATAAATTTACATCACTTCATTCATGTATGTAACTCCATCAGCCCCATCATGTCAGTGCTTGCCAAAAAGAGGGACATTCCTGATCTAAATATTATGCAAACAAAACACCAGGAAGACCCAACCAAAAAAGATGACAACTTGCATAAGAGTCAGACTCACTACAGGCAGTATGGTACGCTCACGTAGATATAAAGTCTGTAAAGATATTGTTTTTTTTCTATTCATGGGCTATTTTTTCAACTTTTTCACTACCCACATCTATCACCTTTGCCAGGTATTTTTTCTGAAAAAGTTCATTGCTGTTTCCTGTTTCAGACATAACTGAGAACCCAACTGCACACTTCAATTTTCACTGCCAAAGCGTTGTATCTAGACAACTGACGCCATTTGTGTCTAAAATTACAGTGTCAGAGAAATTGACCTTGTTCATCTTAATTTATACCAAGTTAAAAATGAATTTTATCCCTGTGAATGAAATGACAAGAAAGCCAGGACAGAGTTTCTAAATAGTTTTGTGTATGTATATAACATAATAATAATTGATGAAATTCAGAACTGGGTATAGACTCAAAATTGAGTATATTACACATACTTTCATTTTACACTGTCTCAGGTTGCCTTTACATTGCAGAAATTTAAAGCAGGGATGCCCTCCTTTTCAGAATGCCCACAGACTTCCAACCTGTCTTCAGGATTCCCAGAGTCAGTAATGCCAATCAACAGCTGTAACCTGCACAGCCAGCTCCTGACATCAGTGAGTCCCCTCTCTCCAAAATTTTTCCAAACTTCAACCTGACTGTCATAATTCTGCTATATTGGCACCAGTGACAACTAGAATTAATTTTTAACATATTTTCTCTCTCTTTTTTTTTTTTTTTAAGTAATAATCATAAGTGTTTAGTTCCTGTTCATTTTTCTTAAAATCCTCAACCAAAATGATAGTTTCATTTTGCAAGTATTTGGAGTAATTGGGGGCTGGTTGAGTGAAGTGTCTTCTGTGCTGCAGAAACACTAAGATTTGTTTCGCGTTTTCTTGCATACATTTTGACTAATGGTCTTTAAGACAGATGCCACCTGTGCCCTGAGCAGCACAGTGCCTGTTGCCAAGGAAACAGCATTCTTGTCTTGCATCCTCTTCTCCCTATCCTCCTTCCCCCTCCTTATGTCAGTGTCTTAGCATACTATGCAACAAGGGCAAATAGAAAAATGGTTCCATGATTACTGGTGTATATGAAAAAATAATATCTTCAAATGCTTACATGAAGTAGCATATTCTAATAATATCACAAATTTGGAAGACTTGTTAGCAAGACTGCAAATCATGATTTTCATTAAAACTTTATTTTGCCATGAATATGGCAAATTAAAAGCATAATAATAGATAATAGGGCATATATAAGCCTTACACTCCATTAAGAGCTGAGGTATGCACACTATTGATCCTGCTTAGCAATATGCAGTCACCTTGTTTGCTTTGAAGAAGAAAGATCTTTATCATAACTGCCTGCAGCCTCATAGAACAACTCATTAGATGTAACCACAGATACAAAGACTTACCTCAAAAATATAGACAAAATTTAGCAGCTGGTTATTTGCAACAAAAAATAAAATCCATTCTAAGCTAAAGCTGGATGATAGGAAACTCTGTGCATATTCTTAACATGCTGTGTTTCTCCAGATCAACCTGATCAGGAGATGGCGCTCCATTTCCTGGTGCTAAAGGAGCATACCTGGACACTATTATTTCACAGCCTTTTTATTGGAAAACAAAATAAAAACTGTTCCCAAACATTTGAGAAAGAAAGAGAGAAAGAAGGAAGGAAGGAAGGAAGGAAGGAAGGAAGGAAGGAAGGAAGGAAGGAAGGAAGGAAGGAAGGAAGGAAGGAAGGAAGGAAGGAAGGAAGGAAGGAAGGAAGGAAGGAAGGAAGGAAGGAAGGAAGGAAGGAAGGAAGTGTTCAGGTTCCATTTAGAGTCATTAACACAAAGCCACAGAATAAAACACACAAACACACAAACTCAAATGACTCAGAAATGAATAGTATTACTCAGCCTGTAGAGAAATATAGCTTAACTATTCCCAATTATAACAATATCCACGTCCATTTCTGACTTTAGCAGTTAGAGCACAAACTGCAAGCAAATGTTTTCAAAACCTTTCAAATCCATTAAGAAATAAACAGAGGGAGGTGCTGCCAGGGCACCAAGCCATGCCTATTCACCAGCCCCATATGCCCTCAGCCCCAGTTCCAAACTCATCCCCGCAGTCCTTGCTGGTACTTCTTGCATGGACCTCTGCCCTGACACATCAGCCTGTGCTCATCTCCAGGTCATGAGGCTGCAGCCTGGGCTCAACAGATACTGCCAAAACAACTTTTAAAATAAGCAAACCTTACAACCCACTTTCAGTAGTGAATAAGTCTGCTACTCTCCCACCCACTGAAAAATAAGAAGGTCCTATATAACACTGAAAGAAAGTGAATCCTTTAAAACAATCATTGGATTTTCATTTTTTGAGGGACTTCTGAGATCTTTACTAATCAAACTGGACTGCTGAACAAAGGCAGCTTACACATACTGTAAGAATGACTGAAGGGTTAGAAAACATGCTTTCCTTTTTTCTCTCTCACAGAATTAGTGATTCCTTGTGAGTCATACTCTCTGTGCATGTAATTTCATTGACAATTTAAAAAATATTACTCTTCCTGACAATTATGTTTTCATATTAAATGGATAATATTCACAGATGACAGTGGAACCTTCACAATAGCTAGCTGGGTAGACATTTCACATACTGAAAGATCTCATTGTACGTAATTCCACCTTGTATCTTGAGTCACTATTCTATTCATCCCTCATAAGCCAATTCTCAAACTTTTAACTGTAAGTGAAACAGTTAATATTGTAAAACATGCGTGCCCATACATTTTAAAAGAAGATATTTTTACTAACTTTCCTAAAATTTTAATGGAAATGATCCTATCCTCTCCTTATGTGAGACAGAGGGATTTGGCCAACCTCTTTTCAGTGGTTTGTGGTGACAGGACAAGGAGTACTAGCCACAAATGGGAGCACAGGAAGTTCCACACCAACATGCAAAAGAACTTCTTCGCAGTGAGGATGACGGAGCACTGGAACAGGCTGCCCAGGGAGGTTGTGGGGTCTCCTTCTCTGGAGATATTCAAGGCCCGTCTGGATGCAGCCTGCTCTAGGGAAACTGCTTTGGCAGGGGGCTTGGACCCGATGATCTCTTGAGGTCCCTTCCAACCTACAATTCTGTGATTCTGTGATTCTATCATCCTGCATCACAAACAAATTTGTCATTGGCTTTACAGAAAACATGCTAAAGCCAGAAGTGAGCTATAGAGGTTACTGTTTTACAAGAAATTGTATTTTAGTAAATACATGCTATTTCACATGTGATGTTAATGTTTGAACTGCAATTTCAAATAGATTCTCAGGTCCAGAATGATGGTGAAAACATACTATACACTACGTTTACTGAAATTAATAAGGAGAAAGCTATCACTTTGATCTAAAAATGTATTTTCAATGTACTCCAATAGTCATGTAAACTGATAGAATGTTTATTTTTTATTTTTAGTATTGAAATGAATTTTGACTATCAGGAAGAGCATGAAATTGAATCCTCTTCTTTGAGCAAGCTCTGCAAAATGTGATTTCTACAGTTCCAATTAAAATGAACACTTCTTATTATCATCAAATTTTAATGGAGTAAAAATACATTTATAGAATGAAATCTCCAATATTTGAGACAGCTAAACTGTATGATTTTCAGCATACAATTTCACACTGATCTCATGAATTCACAATTTAAACATGGGCTTCTAAAGAGGCTCTTAAAAGGTGATTGATCTTTACAGAATAATACAAAGAGACCCCAACACATCACATTATTCTGATTATGACCATAAACACCTTAATGACTATTATTATAGTGTTAAAGGGAGCCAGAAAGTCAGTGTTAACAGTGATCAAGAAAATATTTTAGTATTAACAGAACAAGAAAATTATTTTCAGCACTAAGCTTTCAAAATCCGCTTAATTTCCCAGAATTGTGTTCAGAAAAATGAAAAGATTAAGAGAGTGATGCTGAATGTATCATGGTATGTCTGGGAAACAGGTTTTATGAGGGAATATGAGTTCAGATTGTCCTGTATGGTAGAAGGGTGATGACGACTCTCTACGCAAGTATGGCACCATTGAGTTGAAGCTGGCTTATTTTCTTTCATCTGAGTTTATATAGATAAAATGTACAGAAATTCTAATGCATAGCTGAGTCCTCCCAAGTCAGAATTATAAAAGTAGTGTCCTGTACTGCAAAAAGTTAGAAATAATTCATTAAACCTCAGGAAATCAGAAATCTTTATAATGGAATCCACTTAAATAAATAAATTTTCTTGTGATGCAAATTTTTCTTACCTTGTTTATACTTTCAGCTCTTATGTATTTATTCAGAGAAGTTTGTGAGTTTGGAAGTCTGGAAGACTTAATCAGTATTTGATCTAGAAATTTGGAATAAAATTAACTTATTAAGTAGAATTTAATGGAGATGGGATTTTAACCACATTTTCTCTGGATCTCCTGTCCTACTGTGTAATCTTCACCAAGGAAAGCTCCACAGTTGTGTTCATTTGTGCAAGCAACAGTACCTTGCAAAGCCAGTGCCTTTTCTCAAGCAGAAGTATGTTTATTTTGAGAGACTAACAAACTGACAATGAATCACCGTGGACACTTCCTGCACAAGTTTTTAGAATTGATTATACAAACCTAATATTCTGTATGTTGATTATATTTTAGATTTACCATATTCTATTCTAAAATACTCTGGATAATTTAAATATACTTATGTCCTTTCATTGTTTAAAGCCATACATGTATAAACTTGAATTTTTATCTCTCCTACTTTGTAACAAATGTTGTAGACAGATAACAAATAAGCAAGTTATTATCTAGCTTAAATTCATTCTTAACATCCTTAACAGAAGACCAAAGAAACTGATGACTACTTCAGTAAATAATATTTTTCATATTTAAAAAATAAGCACACATTAACATTTTAGAAAACACTAAATCCAAAAAGCGCCACTGTGCTTGTATACTAGCTTATTGAAAATAAAGTGTATGACCAACATATGAAACTAAAAGCAATTGTCATCTGAATTAGAAAATAATAAATACTATGCCAAAGTATTTTTATTAAATCTTTCTACCTTTCCATAATATCAGCAATATCATTTTCCAACAATTCCAAACTCATTAATTAGCTTATGCTTCGTGCTCTTTTGTGACAGTATTTTTCAGTCACAGGTGATGATAATAACCTGTTCATGAACAAATACCCATGACCAAGGAGTAATCTTATTTGCTTGCTACTTTTCCCCTCTAACAGGAGGTGGTTCTCAGCTAAGAAGAGTAACTTTTAATACTACACAGACTGTAAAACAGAGTCAAATTATCTGCTTCCAGGTGAACAAAACACCCATTGAAAACACATAAACAGCAGATATAGTCTTTTATGACAACAGAATTTGTTATTATAATTTAGAGCAATTCTTCAATTCTTTTACAGTAATATTCTTCACACTAACTACCAAATTTTAAATGCTCCAGTTCTTGCTGCTTTGAGGAACTCACATTGTTGTTTTTTTTTTTTTTTTGCCTTTTTTGTTTTGTTTTGTTTTGTTTTGTTTTATAGTCTACTTCATATAATTTAAGTCCACTAACACTGAAACATATTTTATGACACTTTATAACACTTGAGTTGATTAACTGTTACAGCATTAAGGCATCTTCAGCTAAGTTTCCTAAAGCTTAGCATTACTCAAGTACTTTAGGAATGATTATCTGTTCAACTCCATTGCAACATGTTCTCCTACCCCTCCCCTCCTCAGCCCCCTCCCCTGTTTTTATTTCTTGGAAAATAGTACACAAAGTAGCTATTTTCTTAACACAAAAACTGAACACAGGCAATTACTGCAGCATTACTGTATCTTTCCAGTGTAGTATCAGCTTTACGAACAGGCCCAGGTTACCTTTCAAGACATTTTTCTTAAATGTATCAACAGAAATGAGCTACTAGACAACTTTTTGTTTATTTGTTTGTTTACTAAGGTAGGATCTTTGAGCTTAACTAGTGCATTGAGGACCATCAACAAATACACACACACAAAAAGGAAATATTGAAACTGTTTAATATGTATTTAATATACGGTATGCTGGGTTGTATTTTCCTATATAGTCCATCGCCCTGGCAACAGTTTTTATTCCTCATAATGAAGGCATTATCAAAGCTTAGCCTGAATAAATGCTTTATTTTAATTGCAGACAGCTATTATATCCTTGGCCGTGGCAGAAGACAGACGTATCATGGCAATGATATGTCATGAAATGTACTGTAACTAACAAATTACATTAGAAATTGTGAAGCTGGAAGGAACTACTGTGATCATCTAAACCAGCTTCTTGAATAATGCACATCATTAGACTGTCCTAAATTAATTCCTGTTTGAAATAAAATCTCTCACAGTTCTAATGAGATAGATGTACAGTTGAAGAGCAAACATTGGCAAACTGAATTAGCAACTATCTATTCTATTTCAAATGTAAATAGTTTTTACTGTTAATTTCCTAGCTTCAACTTCCAGTCATTGGATGTTTTTGTATATTTATCTCCTATGTAAAGTAGTTTTCCCATACAATGTTTTGGTTTATTTGACAGTATGTCTCTGCTGGATTACTTTTCAGTTCTTCGTCAGAGAACTAAATGGACTGAAATCGCTCATTTTATCAGTATAGATTGCTTTTTGCAATTTTTTAAAATGTTAACTTTTTCACAAGTGGGTTTCTGTTCTGCCTTCTGCAACTAAAGAGTAAAAATTAAATGCTTTTGCTTTTTGAGACTGCAGGCTGATACATTTCATCTCATACTGTATGAAGGGGGTTATGATGATTTAACAACCTTGAAAAACTCTCTTAATTCTTTTTGATTATTCCTCCTTGCATCATTTCACTTTATCAGTTTTCTACACTGCTTAGTTCGTTTTCTGGGCTTTGCTATTCAGATCCTCTGTTTGTTTGTTTGATTTTGTTTGTTTGTTTGTTTGTCTTGGTCACAATTTATTTCCACTTGTTTCAAAAGTATTTTGTCAATCAAGGTATTTTTGTTTTCCTTGAATAATTTTTATGTTTTTAATGTACTGAAAGTAAGACCTAACCCAAAAACAGTTGTCCATGCTCAAAGTCGCTGATACTCAGGAAAGCTACGAGCTTTCCAATAAAGAATGGCTGAGGGTTCCTAAGATGCTGGGAAAGGTAAAACATTTTTATATAGATGGTCCATATTAATACATTTTAGGACCAGAGCTAGTCTGCTCCATTTTCTTCTCTCAAGACATACCTTGCTTTCAAAGCACCTAGACTTGACTTTGCATACTCCTGAAGAATGTGGAAGATGACAGTGAATTCTCAGACAAGAATTGATAAAGGACAAATTTTTATTCAGTGAATTAAAGTTGATTCTGTTTTATTTCAGAGCTCAGTCATCTTACCTCCTTTGTCAGAGCAAATTCTTGCTTACGTTTTTTCTCTGCTGTAGCAGTTAATCTTAAGAAACTGCTGGACTTAGGATACCAAAACTTCTTTCTTTACTGTTAGGATCGCAGTCATGGCCCTCCATGCATTATCAAGAATACAAACTAAACAAACAAAGAAACAAAAAAATTTCTTCTCTCTTTTTCTTACAAAAGTAGACCTTTCCAGTTTAACTTGTTTCTGTGGTGCAGTTCCAGACTTCTCAGCCTGATGGGTTGAAAAGACTGTAAAGATGTTTTTTACAAAACAGCAGGTCTAGCAATTCTGGCACACCCTGAAGAGAAGAGAGATCATCAGGGCATTAAACAATATTTATTATTATAACAATACTCCATCAGCCTAACAAGGAATGGAATTGATTTTGGCATCAACATTATTCCCTGAATATGTTCAAATAACATTATTATCACTAGACTGCTAAAAGAGGAGCAGGAAATTACACTTTTTTGTTTCTTGATTGCCTCTTACAAATGCATTGTGTAGGTGTGCGTAGCATCAACTTAAATGCCAATATTTACAGAAAAAAATATTATCATGGAAATAGAAGAAGCCAAATATTTAGTATATATATCAGCATGATTTTGAAGTAGAAAATAAACTGAATTGACATAAATTTTCAGAACTAAAATATTTTTGACCTCTCACAGATCATGCCTGTTAACAGATCCTTAGACTAGGTACAGAGAGCAGTTGGATATCTCAAAATTAATTTCTCAAAGAGAAGTTTTACTTTCACTGCTTTAACCTACAGACTAGGCTAGGTGTCACGCCAACATTAAATAGGGATCCATGGCATTATGAAATGACAGAGACTTTTAGTCTCTTTTCAGTCAAGGAGAAACCGTTGGTATCTTATATTTTAACATATCGTGGTTTTAAACTGTAAGCACTCAGCATCAAAATATTATTTTTAAAAGCAAATAAATGGTAATTGTATTGAATCTGAGGTAGTACATCTTCTTGAAATTTTGCTTTACATTTCCTTTGAGTATAACTGCAGAAGTTCCGCCTTACACCCTTTAAATAAAATTTCTTATTAGTTATTTCCTAGGTGACTAAGACTATATTTGTTGATCTGATTCAGCCTGCACATCTGTGTAATTGGTGTAAAATTTCAAAGATAAAGCTTCAAGGTAAGGCCGTGTTATTTATTGTAAATAACCAACTAGAACAATTATAGGGACATCCTACAGCAGATGGAGCTCTAGTACAAGCTGTATGATCTGAAATTAAATAGAGAACAAAAGTCAGAAATAAATGATATTGTGTACTATGAGAAAGGAATACGGTGTGGAAAGGGATGTGATGAGAGACAACATGAAACAAATGTCAGAAAACATGTTTCTAAATACATTTCTAAATACATTTGAGAGAGGCAGAAAAGAAACCACTGATAGCAGCTAAGACTCAAAATATCATTATCATTAGAGTATAATGATAAAAACAGAAATATTTCATGTATTAGAATTTACTAGAGTATAGCATAAAAACAGACGAGCCCCCAAATTGTGAGAAACATTCCGTAGCCAATAACTTAGGCTCAGGCGAGGATCTCAATGAAGTAGTAATTTATTCGTGATTGAAATAGCGGGCGCCCCACAAGCAGGAGAGGGCCCCTACTAGTTTCAAAATATAGTTTATATGCTTTTGGATGACAGGACCCTCCCCTGCTTCCCCACTGAGTGGGTAATCCAGGTTCACAATCTATCTGATGCTGGAGAATGAGGAAGAAAATCTTCAGGGGGAGACAGGGCTAGGATGGAAAGGAGAGGAAGAGAGATGAAGGAATGGCAGGCAAGGAAGGCTGCCTGTGTTGCAGCCTGAATCCTAGCACGGACAGGCTTTGATAAGATATTTTAAGTGTGGCCAGGCTGGCCACTTTGAATAGGAATATCCAGAGTGGAAGAAGGAAGAGAGAAGGAAAATGGGATGAAATATGGTATACTGATACGTTGTTTCAGCATCCTGGAGGGAGAAAGGTATGGAATTAAATTGGCCAATGACTGAGACTTTGGTGAAAGTAAGTTAAAAAGGGTTACTGAAGGAGTTAAAGGTGAGGTGTGTAGTGTTTGACAGAGCTGTTTGAGGTTGAATGAGCAGGGAAAGAGTTTGTAGGCATGATCTAAGTAACAGTCTATAAGTTTTAGTATATATGCTGTGGTGTTTGGTTAGTTTCCCAAGTATCGGGAAGGGGGGTGAGGAGAGGACAGCCTGCTCCACCAGAGGCATCTCCACAGGCCGCAGGGGGGCTTCAGCTCCGGTGCCTGGAGCGCCTCCTCCCCCTCCTTCTGTGCTGACCTTAGTGTCTGCAGGGAGGTTTCTCACTCCTCACTCTCCCAGCTGCTGTTGAGCAGCAGGTTTTTGTTTTTTTTATGGATGTGCTCTCACAGAGGCACGGACTGTGTTGCTCATGGCTTGGCTCTGGGCAGCGATGAGCCCCTTTGGGGCCAGATGAAATTTCCCTTATCTGCCATGGGGAGGCTTCTGGATTTTTTTTTGTGGGGGCTGCCACTGTAGCCCCCCAGAACCTTGCCATCGAACCCAATATACTGGGGCACCTAGGTCATTACTGGCTTGTAAAGTATCAGGGATTAAATTAACTAATGAAACCCTAAAAATTGATGGGGGTAGAAGGGGCTGGGATAACCATACCACTTTTGAAGGATATGAAGCTGAGCCTAGGGGATAAAATGATCAATGACTAGGGGATAAAATGATAAAATTAACTTATTTTGAAAGGATTTGATGATGAAATTGGGCATTCAAATAGTAAAGTGTTAGACTGGAATAACTGTTACTAATGGAGTGCTCTCAGGCCTTGAGAGCAAAGATATACTCACCTCTGACTGGAAAGACCCTGAAGTGGGGGCAGAACCAACAATACAGATGGACAGTTTTACCTCAGGGGTTTACAGGGCCACCAATTTATTTGGGCAAGTTCTAGAACAGATTTTGGAGCAATTACAACCTCCCAAGGAAGTATTGCTGTTACAAATATGTGGATATATTTTTATTCTCAGGACAGGAGAAAACAGTCATGAAGGAAGCTACTAACAAGCTATTCAACTTTCTGGGAAACCAGGGCTTGGGAATATTGAAAAATAAATTACAATATGTAGAAAAAGAAGTCAAGTATTTAAGGCATCTAAAGTCGGAGGGAAAACAAAGAATAAATCCAGAGAGGATTCAGGGAATTGTTGAAAACTAAGAAGGAACCAAAAAGTTTTAAGAGAAAGATTTTTTTTTTTAAGGAATCAGGAGCCACCAAGTCTGAAGGAAAATGAATACTCCCTGATGGGAGAGAAATGCTGAATAAAGCACCAATGAGGCAAATACTAACTGTTTTACATTGGCATTGGGAGGTGCAAGCAATGTGTGATGTTGTGCTAAGAAAGCTTGTCAGTGTAGGAATATACACTTTAGCAAAGCAAATACGCAGAGGATGTACCATATGTCAAAAGGCAAATAAAAAGGTCATCTGTAACCCACCTAGAGGTGGATGGGAGCCAGGGATTCAACTTTTTCAGAGTATACAGGTAGACTTTACTGAGTTACTTGTTTGTCCTAATTGACCACGTGACTGGCTTTACTGCAAGGGTTAACGCACCCCTCCTCTTCTGGACAGGTGGAGTAAATGAACCAGACATTAGAGAAGCAATTAACTAAATTAGTGTTAGAAACCCAACTTCCTTGGGTAAAATGCTTACTCCTACAGGTTCAAACAGCACCAAAAAAGGATATAGGAATTTCACCATATGAGATGCTGTTCGGATTGTCCTATCTGGGCAGAAGGGATGAGATACCACAATTCGAAACAAGAGTCTTCTTAAGAACTGTATTCTGGGGTTGTCTTCTTTGTCATCTCTCAGGACCCGTGGGCTGTTGGCTCAAAGCCCACCTTTGGAATTCCCCATTCACCACTATCGCCCAGGAAATTGGGTCCTAATTCAGACCTAGAAAGAATCAACTCCGGCCTTAGTGGGAAGGACAATCACTAACCACTGAAACAGCCATAAGAACTGCAGAAAAAGGTTGGACTCCCTATACTCAAGTGAAGGCATCCGTCGACCCTAGTACCTGGGAAGCTGTTCCTACAGAAGACTTGTTGGAAGTTGAAATCAAAGAGAAAAATCTCATAGTGGACTCTGAGCAGGATAAGAGCTTACAATTGTAAACTAACCTTTTATTTTCACAGGTAACTAATGAGTGTGGCTTGCGAGTGAGAGAAAGGACTGGCCTATAGCAAATCGAAGTGCTCCCAAGGGGTTTTTGTTCTAGTAGTACATATATCTTATTCTTTGTGTTCATAATTATTTTGAAACATACAGGTTAAAAATAACAACAGGGAAAATTCAACTGTTAATTTTGTTTCTAGTAATTACAGGCCTTAGAGAAGGCCTTGGTCAATTGGCAACTTGGAAAAGGCATGACCAGATAATAATAAGACGGGATACCCCGTCAAAATATGGATGACTGTGACAGAGGGTTATGTACCACAATCCATCACGTTTGATGCTTGTGAGGTGTTAGCTTGTGGAGATTTAAATGCCCAGCGACAATTAAGCAGAGAGAACAAATAACTGGGAGAGACCCAACAGCCAGATTGAGAATAGCTGTATGGCAACGATCCTCTATTGCCACCAGAGAAAGGGAGAAAACAGGAGAGAAAACAGGAGGCCCTCTTTGACATGTGGTAGTTCAAACATTTGAGATTGAAACAGGGTATGGGGATGTGAATGCCTGGATAGAACGGGTCAAATACACTGTCCAGAGTCTCAACCATAGCTATGGCTATGCTTGTGCCTCGGGATGACCGATTGCCCAGATTGTGTCCTTCCCATGGGGGTGGACCAAGCATTCCCAGGAGATGCGATGTATGATTGCATTGTACCAAGAAAAGACTGCCTGGGGAAATGAGGCCTGTAAGTCTCTCTTTGCTGTTCCTTCTGTGATAGCAATATCAGGGCTCCCCTTGCATTCTCTACAGCTATTGGTAACCATACAGCTTGCCTCTCACGGCAGGGTGTGAGTGCTACCCACCATCTGGGACAAATTGTCTTGTGCTACCAAGGACTTGATGGGAAACTGCTCAAGATTAGAGATCCCCAGGGTGGATCTCTGGTGGTACTGTGGAGGGAAGATCTTACAGTCCACTCTACCATCTAACTGGGGAGGCACTTGTGCACTTGTTCAATTAGCTATACCCTTCACCCTGGCATTTGAAAGAAAAACATCACAAATACCCAGAAGTAAAAGAAACTTAGGAGTATCATTTGATGATAGATTCTGCTGGGGTGCCTAGAGGAGTTCCCGATGAACAGAAAGGCAGGAATCAAATTGCTGCCGGGTTTGAGCCACTGTTCTGGTGGGTAACAATCAATAAGAATATGGATTGGATTAATTATATTTATCAGCAGAG
The DNA here is from genome assembly GCF_964035555.1 of Netta rufina. Taxonomy (NCBI): domain Eukaryota; kingdom Metazoa; phylum Chordata; class Aves; order Anseriformes; family Anatidae; genus Netta; species Netta rufina. The sequence goes on from NC_140126.1 coordinate 16,807,653, forward strand.
GTTCGTAAATTATACAATGGATGTGATAAGAGGAATTGCTGAATAACTAGATGCCACCAACAAAATGTCTTGGGAAAACAGAATAGCATTAGATATGATGCTCACGGAGAAAGGAGGTGTGTGTGTGATACTGAGCAACCATTGTTGCACTTTTATACCCAACAATACTGCCCCAGGTGGCACAGTAACTAGAGCATTGCAAGGGCTTACCACCCTTGCCAGTGAATTGGCAGAAAAATTAGGCGTATTTACATCCTTGATCATAGTTGCAGGAGTATTGACAGCCGTTGGTTGCTGCATTATCCCCTGTGTAAGAGCACTAGTGCAATGGTTAACTGAAACTGTGCTATTGAAACAAATGACCATGGAACCACCACCTTACTCAGATAAGGTGATGATGAGGAGATGGAAAGCAAAGAAAGTGAAGAAGAGGAAGATATCTACCAAATTACACCTTAGAGAAAAGTTTTGCAAAAATCAACGGTGTATAAAGAAGAAAAGGGGGGAATTGTGGGAATAGAAATGTTTTTGCAGAGTTACATTGTTTAGAGGAGAGGAATGTGGTATTGAGATTGTGAACCTGTATTGCCCACTCAGTGGGGAAACAGGGAAGGGTCCTGTCATCCAAAAGTATATAAACTGTGTTTTGGAACTAGTAGGGGCCCTCTCCTGCTTCTGGGGTGCCCACCATTGCAATCATGAATAAATTACTACTTCACTGAGATCTTTGCCTGAGTCTAAGTTATTGGCTACAGGGTGTTACTCACACTATGGGAAAAAATATCTAAAATATGGACATGAAGATACAAGAAATTAAAAAAAAAAATAGCAATGGGATCTAGTATTTTTGATTCATCAGCCAAAGCAAAATGAAGTGTGACACAAGGGAATACAGTTATTTGTTTCCCATTTTAATTAGGAGAAGGAAATCAGTAAAATATACAAAATTGGTGAACATCTTAATATTCAATATTCATGAATAGGAATTTGTATGAGGGCAATACTGTGCAGACTTCTATTGACTGATCTTTCTCACAACAGAAGTGGCATTTCCTTGCTGTCATCCATAGCTGCTAAAACTGGGGAAGAGCCACTGATGTTTTTTGTTAGTGGTGTTTTGTTTTGTTTTGTTGTTTTTGGTTTCTTTGGGACAGGGTGGAAAGTCCCAGTTATTTCCAAAAAGATCCTGATGTGAACTGCTTTACATGTGTGGGCGAGGGAAATCCTCACACAGACTGCAGCAAATCAGATGGTGTTTGAAAGCTTGTGCCTCTCCTGGTATGCTCAGTGGTAAAATATAATTGCTGCTTTCTAAAAATACCCAGCATTATTTGAAATTCACTACTACACTTGACTCTATAATCTATTGCAGTAGTGAATCACACAGACTAATTAAAGCTATGGAACAGTTTCCTGAATTTATTTTTCTTGCATTTGAATGCATACAGTAGACTTTTTTGTTGTTTAGTCTGAGGTGATGTAATTAAAACACAGAATGTATCCCGTCCATAGTTCTTCAGTAACTCTGAAAATTACTTTTAATGAACAACTAGAGGCAATGAGTGGACCTGTAACTAGTGATATGGGTTTTTCCAGCTTCAGAGATCATTCAAGATTTCTGCAGAAATACCAGCTACAGAATTAAACCTTTGTGGATGAGGCTGTAAAGCATTATATTTCCATCTCTCGAATTTTCTTCTGCCTAACCTTCTGATGACTCAGCCAGGATGGCAGGTATCACATGAGGTCATATGTATGTACATTTTATACACTCTGGGAAATTATAGCTGTATTGAGCTGCAGAGTTCTGCCACTAAGAGATAAGCTACCACTTTTAAAATAGGGTCTGTAGAGCCAAAAAGAGACGTGACATGAACTATGGGCCTAATTTGCAAAACACATGTATTTCCTCCCAGAGAAAGCATACTAAAAAGCTACCAGTAAAATGAACAAGTAGAGGCTGCCTGTACTCTTTAGCTGACCTGCGCAACACTTTGTACGTGGGAGTAAAGGACACAGCTCCTTGCTTAACTTCAGCACAAAAGAGATTGTATGTCTTATCTTCCTCTCTCTCCATCACCCTATCCCAACTTCAAGAGAATGAATTTGCTATTAGGAAGAGAAAAGTAAATTTGGCTTTGACCAGTACTTTTTTTTTTTTTTTTTTAGGGAACAAAGGGAAAAAAGAAAAGACTACTTATTACATATAGTAAATAGACTGAAATGGCCAACATGACGGATCCATTGCATCAGTTTTCTAAATTAAAATTTGTATTCCTCTAACTTCCACAGGCTCCAGTGAGTTGCTTTACTTAACACTGTGCACAAATGTGGGATAGAGCTGCTATACTAAAAGACTTACAGTTTTAAGAGTGAAAACACAGAAAGCAACTGGCCAGATAGACAAAGAAAATTTGATAAAGTCAATTGTTTTAAAATAATCTGAGGCAGGGTGGGGAATATCAAACTCATAAAATAAAGCTGAAGCTACTAAAATCTTTTCTCATTTCAAGTTTTTTCACATTGGAGTAAGAAACAGAGATATGAACAATCGCCCCAACCCCCCCCCCCCAAAAAAAAATAATAATAATAATACTCTAATGCTTTATTTCTGTACTGAGGGTCAAGATATTCTGAAAATACAATCTGGTACAGAAATACATTAGTGCTTGCAGAGACATGGAGTTTAATACAAGATGATTGGGAGAACTACATTCCCTCACTTATCTAGTGCACAACCCGGATAAAAAATGAAAAAAAGCCTATAATATATACATATGTATATGCGTGAGAGTGTATGCACACGCAACAGAGAGAATTACCACTTTAAACATTGCATTGACACCTTTTCAGAACTTCAAACATTAAAAAGAAAGCAAGCAAGTGAAGTGAGGTACATTTTCAATAGCTCAGGAAAACTATGTCTTGCTAAATAGGCTTATGAGTGCACCTGAAATAACTTACTGACCTAATTATCTTTACTTTCAAGTTTGGGGCTATGTTTCATCAACAATAGTCCATTTAGTTAAACTTTGCCACAGTATCTGGGATCTTAAATAGAATTAAGTGGGAAATAAGATGAAAAACATTATGATTTCTTCAGGTAATCTCTCAAAAGGAAATATGATGGACTAGCAAATTGCTACAAGACTAAGCTGAGGGTAGGAAATTAAACATTACATATTCCTTGGGCCCTTCTAGTTCTGCTATGAGACGTATTGCAGAGTGATTATAATTACACTTACACGAACTTTTTTTCTTTTTTTAAGTCACACCCAGAGTCCTTGTCTTACCTTTGCTCTACGTATGTATGCAGTGTATGCACTCCTTGTAACACACATCTAATGCTTTGGTAAATGGTGCATATACCAGCATTAAGGGCATACTTAGGTCTCCAGTTTATTATGTGATCTAAGGGAAGTTTAAATGTCACTTCAGGATCCAATCTGATGGAACTGCCCAATATTGAGCTTGTTTCAGGTTTCTCTGTGTTTTCTTCTAACAGTTTACCTCTTTCTTCTGAAATGTACTGTGCTCAATCACAGAATCATAGAATGGTTTGGGTTGGAAAGAACCTTGAAGACCATCCAGTTCCAACCCCCTGCCATGTGCAGGGACACCTCCCACTACATCAGGCACCCAAAGCCCAGTCCAGCTTGGCCTTGAACACTTCCAGGGATGGGGCATCCAGAGCTGCTCTGGGCTACCTGTTCTAGTGCCTCACCACTCTCTGAGTAATGAATTTCGTCCAAATATTTAACCTAAAACTACCCTTTTTTAGTTTAAAACCATTATCCCTTGTTCTATAACTACACGCCCTGTTAAAGAATCTCTCCCTATCTTTCTGATAGGCTCTCTTTCAATATTGGAAGGGTCCCTCAAGGCTCCATTTTTGGGCCAGTCCTCTTCAATGATTTTATAAGTGATTTGGATGTAGGACTAGAAGGTGTTTTGAGCAAATTTGCTGACGACTCCAAACTTGGAGGAATGTGGACTCTGATGAGGGTAGAAAGGCCTTGCAGAGAGACCTGGACAGATTGGAGAGCTGGGTGATTATGAAGTTTAACAAAGGCAAGTGCTGGGTCCTGCAACCCTAGCTTTACGTACAGACTGGGTGAAGAGACGCTGGAGAGCAGCCCCGCAGAGAGGGATCTGGGTGTTGTGGTTGACTGCAAGTTCAATATGAGCCAGCAGTGTGCCGTGGCAGCCAGGAGGGCCACCCGTATCCTGGGGTGCATCAAGCATGCCATTGGTACTCAGTCAAGGGAGGTGATTGTCCCACTCTGCTCTGCACTGGTGTGGCCTCACCTCAAGCACTGTGTGCAGTTCTGGGCACCACAGTACAAGAAGGACATTAAACTGTTGGAGAGTGTCCAGAGGAGAGCGACAAAGATGGTGAAGGGCCTGGAGGAGAAGATGTATGAGAAGCAGCTGAGGGCACTGGGCCTGTTCATCCTGGAGAAGAGGAGGCTGAGGGGGGACCTCATCGCAGTCTACAACTTCCTCGAGAAGGGGAATGGAGAGGCAGGTGACCTATTCTCTGTAATCACCAGTGATAGGACCAGTGGGAATGTTGTCAAGCTGAGGCAGGGGAAGTTTAGGCCGGACATCAGGAAGAGGTTCTTCACCAAGAGGGTGGTTGCACACTGGAACAGGCTCCCCAGGGACGTAGTCACTGCGCCAAGCCTGTCTGAATTTAAAAAGTGATTGGACTGTGCACTTAGTCACATGGTCTAAACTTTTGGGTAGACCTGTGCGGTGCCAGGAGTTGGACTCGATTATCCTTATGGGTCCCTTCCAATGCGGGATATTCTATGATTCTATGATTCTATGATTCCTGTAAGATCTCCACATATCCTTCTCTTCTCTAGGCTAAACCCCAACTCCCTCAGACTTTCTTCATAGGAGAGGTACTCCAGCCCTCTGGTCATCCTTGTGGCCCTCCTCTTGACCTGCTCCAACACATCCATGTTCATCTTATGGTGCAGGCCCCAGAACTGAATGCAGTACTCCAGCTGGGGTCAAAAGTAACAATAATATATATATTTTTTTTCATGTTTACTCATGCATTTATTTATTTTGAGAAGGCTTGTTCAGTTCCAGTGAAGAAACCTAAAATGTATATATTTTTGTCTAAGCCCCAGAATGACAGTACTTCTAACAAAAGTGATCAAACATGTCAGAAAGACAGCTATACATATTCATATTCTGAAGCCAGTTGCTCTTTTCAGATCACCGCTCCTATAAGCTTCACCCTGCCAGATGCTACTGTATGCTTGAGGCAGCTACCCCAGGAAATGAGGATTGCTAGTGAGGGTACAGCTGTACACACTGCTAGATACTGCAGGGGTGACAGGTTTCCAGGCTTCCACTAAGCAGCATAGTCAAAAAATGCCTACTGCTACCTTCCTTTTGAGCAACATGACTTTGTGATGAAGGCCAAAGCTGGTCCACACTGCTTTATTATTTATTTGGGTTACTTTAAATATATCAGGTCATTCATCTTTGATGTAGACCTGAAGCTACATCAGAGAAGAACTGTTCAGAGTAAAACAGAAAATCTATTCGACCTGACAACTGACTTTTTACAAATACTGAGAAATGGACTAGGATGATCGCAGTTCAGAGAAAACCTAGATCACAAAGTGTAAACCAAATTTGATTATTTTTTATCTATACCTCGAGAGTATCTAGAGTCTTTGTTAGCCTGAATCACCCATAAATAGACTTGTTTTACATGTACTAATATTTTAAACACAAATTACAATACTTTAAACTTGTGCATCAGTAACAGTGAAAAGTATGAGTTCCTATCAGAATAATTAAAAGTTGTTCAGAGTTTAAAAGCTCTAAACACATTTTCTAGACAAATTAAGTAATATTCTTCTGGCTCCTCTTTCTCCATGAAAAGAGATGCAAAGACCTGCTGAGGTAACACTGACGAAAATATACAATACTCTGCTCACGTGGTTATCTCCAACCCAGAAAGCATATTCACTTAAGTGTATTAAATTAGGGTTTAGTGAACCTAGCTCCTTCATTTCCCCAGGGAACAGCATCAAGAACAGAAGAACCTAGTTTTGGGAATATATCAACCCCATTATGTAGCTTAAAATTTGCTCATAACACGCAGCAACTGCAGTACATGACATATCCCCAGTATATTACATGAGATACCTGATGAAATCTTTCCATTACTGGCCCTGAAAGTTTAAGAGTTATCAATTTTGAGTACTTTTTAAGATACTAAGATCCAGAAGACAAACAGGCAAAAATTATTTTGTTTACTCAATATTAAAAAAAAAGAAAAGAAAAAAAAAAGAGAGATTATTCAGAAATATTTTAAAAGTTTGTTAACAACTTTCCCAGTTAAATTATCAACTTCAAAGACTGTTTCAAAACTTTAAAGTACTGTTTGAAATTTGTGAAAACAACAGTAGGACATTCTACTATCCCCCTTACTAAAATATAATGGAAGCACTGTCATACTGTTAGTCACCAAGCCAAAAAAAAAAATTACTGTGGTCAAATAAATGTATACTGGAAATACCTGGTACAGAATCAGCAGGACCAAATGAAATTTAACCCAGTGTGTTTGAGAAACTAGATGAAAAAAAAAAAAAACACATTTAAATCACAACGATTTTTTAATGGTTTCAAAATGATTTAAATCATAAATGAACTGCAGAATAGTGATTAGATCATGGTACACAAGAGTGGGCACAAAATGCCAACACGGATTAAAAAAAAAAAAAAAAAAAGAGGGAAAACACGCCATCTTAACTTCAATAAAAAAGCAAATCATTAATCAGTTTGTAAGATTGCAGTGGATAAGCTGATAATAACCTGCCAAAATAGCTTAAAAGTCTTGCCAGACTACTGTAACTTTCTTTGACAAACTAACTGTTCAACTGGTTGTGGAGGAAGCTATAGGTTTAATCTACCTTAAATTTATTTAAACTTTAGATAGTGATTATCTAAAGTTTATCTATAAATCTATCTAGACTATAAGTCTATCTATATGTCACTTTATGTGACATATAAAGAAACAATTTAGGCGTACCTGGGCTAGATTCAATTACTATTTGGCATGTAGTGGATGTTGTGGATAAAAATAAAAGTAGATAATTTCTGTCAAACTGTGAAAGCACCTTTACACTGTCTAATGTCAAGTGCTTCCATTAGTGACTTGAAGTAAAGAATAAAGTGATAAAAAGTTGATTTTATAAGCAGGAAAGTGATGAAAACATTTACATGAGATGGATTAGATTAGATTAGCATGCAAGGGAATGCACAATTGAAGCTACAGCCTAATTATTTTCCTTTGTCGCCCCTCCTTTTTCTGAGTGATGGTTGTATTATTTTTCTTGAAAAAACTGGACACTGAGGAGCAACTACATTAAGATTTAACAATGACATAGTAAAATATTTTTGGAAAATAATCAGAAATACTAATACCTAAGAATAAATAAATGGAATGGTACATTGGAAAACAACTCAGCTTCACCCATCAATGGGTATTTTGCTGTTGCAGAATAGGAAAAACACAGTTCTGGAGATAGTAGCAGAAAAGATTGCCTGCAAGGCAGCATTTTTTTTCTTTAATCTTAACTATGGAGGTCTCCAGACTGAACAACACAACAACTGGGGGCACCGCATTTTAAGAAAGATGCAGAACAGTAGCCCCAAGCACCTTGAATTAAAAGATAAAGACCAACACTTCTGTGTACCACCATACAGTTTTATCACCATATTTTACGCTAAAAGATAGATAAAACCCATGTTCTGTGAGATCCTCTTGTGAGGTCCACTTACCATAACCTTCAAAGTGCTTTAATGGAAAAGTGTCCAAAATGTGGACTAAGAAAAACAACGTTGTTATCAACTTTATTCATACAGAAAGGTCATGATAATCTCAAAATTGAAGACCAGCAAAAATGACAGCAGCATTTGGTAGCTCAATATTGTAGAAAAATAATGGTTTATTATTATCTGTGCCCTCTGAGGTTAAACAAGAAAAAGCTTGCTTAGTTTGCAGCCAGGGGAATTTGGCCTAGATACTGTTTTAATGATGATGATTATGGGGAGGAGAAAAAAGAAAAAAAGAAAAAAAAAACAGAAAGGAATAGATTTTCCTGGTCACTGGAGGTTGAACATGACAGGTCAGTTAGGTTACATTAAAATCTTCATAAAGTTGTCTGGGTATATGTGATTCTGCATCAAACCACTATATAATGACATCTGCAGTTAGCTTCACCCCTATCATTCAGATAGAAAGACTAATACCAATTCCACTCAATTTCTTTCAAAATTGTTTTGTAGGCAAGTAATATAAAAACCCATTTATGACTAATAAATTGATATATTAAAATCTTAAAGGAACATCTGTAAACTGGATGATAAATGGAACAAATGATCTAGATATAATAATGTCTATAGTCTATATGTCTAATGTCTATATGTCTAATGTCTAATGTCTATGTATGGAAGGGGAAATGTATGTTTCTTTAAGATTTAAGGATAGCAACTGCCAATATATAGGATCCCCAAGGACCTCTCAGTGTTGCTAGTATGGTTATTTTTCTTTATTGCTGTAGACTTTAAGAACCATAAGTCTACTGTGCTAGCTGGTGAGCGTATCAAACAAACAAACAAACGAGCAAAAACTCAATCCCTACCCTCAAAGAAATTAGAATCTAAAAAGGCAGACACTGATAAATTGATACCACCAGGAAAACATATTAAGGTAATGATACAGTATTGAACAGCATGGTAGGGAGTAGGTGTAACATATCAGAAGTCAAGTCATAATCAAGATTGCCTACATGCTGTGGAACAGAGAGTGGCATACAAATGTAATGCATCACCTGTGCAACATTTATCTATACAGCACATTAGCAAAGATATTGAGCATAAGCAAGCTTGGTAAATTCAGCAGTCATAAGACGGGGGGGGGGGGGGGGGAAGAGAGAGAGAGAGAAAGAGAGAGAGAGAGAGAGAGAAGCAGATAGGAAAATTAATTTTTCATCTCCATTTGACTACTTCTGAAAATGAATACCTTTTTTTGGACTCTCTTCAGACTATTCTCATGGAAAATTAAAGTCCTGACTGCCAAGCAAGACACTGGAGATTTTGATTTTATCATCCAATTTAGGTACATAACTTCCTGTATCAAAATCAATAGGCATTAGGCACTTAAACATTTCTGTACAGCACTCTGGCCAGAATATAGTAATCAGTTAGCTGAGAAACAGTTGATAGGTCTTAAGCCCAACACTTTTTCAGATGTATTAACTGTCTGTACATGGAAGGACTTGTCTCATTTTCTCCTGTCTTGCATATTTTTGTAATACATAAATTGGTTCTTTTGAATTTGTACCAGTTTGGGAACTTCTGAAAAGCTTACCAGGCAATATTTTTAAATTCGGCCTAAATTTACCAAACAGGGTAGTGTGTCAATTCTCTCAACTACTACTGATAGCATGTGGATAACATTCCAAATTTCACAACTGCTTCGTGGAGTGGGTACATAAAAAGTAGTACATAGTGAAGAGAAAATGAAAAATGTGGCAAGTTCAACTACAAAGAAAAAAAAAAAAACATACAAGAAAAACATATTTTCACTTCCTCTTTTCATGTAGGAATAGAGAACTGAAGAATGATTTAAAATATTCATCTGACATTTACAACAGTGGTTAAAGAAAAGGTCAAAGTCATTCTGATGAAGCTATAAAATGAAGGCATAATTTAAAAAGTAATGCGACTAGAAAACATCATAAGGGACAGGTAAATCACAGTGTCTAATCTGGAATGTGCCTTCTTAAGTATTCTGGAAGTATATACGTATATTTGTCAAATACACACACACACAAACACACGTGTATATATTTGCCAAAATGTTTTCTATCCTAGATTAAATAACAGATCATTTTTATGACTGCAGGATACTCCCAGATTAAATTAGGTAAGTATACTGTACATACATAAAGTTCATTAATTTTTCAGAAGAAAACAGAATCTGAAGAAAACAGTAACATGGTGTTTTAAACTCAGATTATACTAGTGAAATAGAAAACCAATGAAAAAGAACAGTTCCATTCCAAATACTTTTCCAGATAGTTTATATGTATATATACACTTAGAAAGGGAGAGAACTTGGTGAGATATAATGCAACAATCTGAGGAAACCTCACTAGCACCTACTTATTCATTCTAGGAACGCAAAACATCTAGAGAACCCAAGCATACATCCTGTTTGTGGTCTTGTTTGTGTTATTTATCGCAAGGAAACATTTACTGCCTGCTGTACAAAGCCTGACCACTTAAATTTTGTGTAGAGCTCTAAGACAGAGTCACCCAAGTTGCTACTTAGAATGCAGGGTTATAACACAATTATTAAAATTTTAAAAGATACAAAAAGCTCAAGAAAGGGCCTATGTATTGCTGTTCAGCTAAACAGAATAGCAGAGTATTTACTCCTGATAAATAGACTGTCACAAAATTCGCCACTTTCTCTGTGGAATCTTTGTAATGTCCATGCCATGCACTGTATAGAAAATCATTGGTCCAACCAATTTCAGCATGCTACTAAGGAGTTGAAAGTACAGAACAAATCTCCATATCCCTCCAAGTTTTCTATCAAACTTTTCTTAAAATCCTCCCATTTATGACATCTATGAGAAAGTTGCCACTGACCCCATAAAGATCAGTTTTTAACTCAGATCTTTGGAAGACAACTTTGAGGCACATTATTTATTATTATAAAATCATAACATGAAAATGCTAATACATTTTATTAAAAAATTCCCTCATAATTTACTATTCCACCTTATTTATAATTAAAAGTATTAAGACCTACAAGCTCTGAGCCAAAGCAGAATGCAGAAAACAGCACAACTATACTTAAGGGGTTTACAATGCCTGACCTCTGTCAAATAGCTCTCTTCCATTGATGTCATTTTCATTTATTCTGGGGCTGTCTTGAAATGTCAGCCCTTCCTAGGTAAGGAAAAAATTTCAGCACAAAACCTATGAGAAACTAAATGGTGCTTTTTCAGGCAAGAACACTGTAGACACTTTTTCCTCCATGGCTGGTTGCAGATGTCATTTCAAAACTTCACATTCTTTGGCCGTTAGGTAACTACTTGCAGTCATTCTCTGTTCCTGTGTAAAGGTGACTTCCATGAAAATAAACCATCTAATCAGATTATTTGCACAACAGAAAGGATTATTTTCAGGGATTTTCTTATTTGTTTTTAGTGAATAAAATCCAACCTTTGGATTTTGACACCTTTTTAAAGCCAACCTTATGTTAAATTGGTATTATAATTTGAAGTGACTTCTTGTATCTCTTTAGCTACCTGAATTTTACGATTTATTTCACTTTTCCTGGAACCATAGTTATTCCACATAGTCAGTATTTGTACTTTCATCTTTCTCTTGTCTTAGAGACAGCCTTTCAAAATTAATGCAACACGCTCTATATAAATTACAAGATTTATGGCCCTTAATGCTCTTTCTGTTTTTATTTATTCGTTCATTCATTCAATCATTAAAACAATGGCATTTTCTCGTGTACATTTGTGTGGACACATTGAAATTCTGCAGGTACAGGTAACATAATTATTTGAATGGAGATGTGGGCGTTTTCCATTCAGCCTTTTTACTGCTACTCATCACACTCTTGTCTTCCACCTGAACTTACTCTGCAGCTGTTTCATTTATCTGTTGGACACTTACCACTTACTTCATGTTGACTATTGGTACGTAATTTACTTTTAACATTCATCTTTCCATTATTAAAAAAAATAAATAAATTAAGAATGGTGCCTAGACAATTACAAACATTCCAGCAGAAAGTATCCTGTCAACAGTAACTATAATCTTCTAATAAAGAGATCCATATGTGCAGGTATGCATATTAATTGTTGGGTTTTTTTTGGAGCTTCATAAAACACAAAGTGCAATACTGATCAGTGTAGTTGTATACCAGGCTGCAGTACTTCTGTGAAGCTCTATAGGAATTTCATTGTTCATTAGCTTACTACATCATCTAATGAGACCTCAAATTTCTTTCTAAAACTTCAGCTAAGAATCTTCATGCAAGAATCTCAACATCTGTTTTCAGAAGGTGCAGAGATGTGAGGAGGAGGGAGGAAGAGCACATAGATCAGCCTGGACAAATTATCGTCTTTTTGTCACGGAGTGGCAAATCTCATCTGCAATAGTGAGAAGCCTTAAGCATGAAATTCAACTTAATTCAACCCAAAAAATCAACTTAAAAAACAAACAGCAAATAAAAATAGTTGATGTTTTCCTCCTTCCTTTGAGGGATGGGACACTGATTCTTCATGTAGATTTCATTTTAAAAAATCTGATAAACACTGATAAAATTTTACTGTGACTAAATAAATGCATTAAAAAGTAACACCAGTATTTAGTTAGGATCTGTAAGAGACTTTTCACAGTGTGAGTTTTCCTCTAAAACTGTGAGTATAAGGCCATGACAAACTGTAAAGTCTTCTGAAGGAGAATTTACAGACTGAGACTTTCCCCTCTCTTTGAGGTCAGAAAAAATACTGCTGTGTGAACCAATTACTTGTCTGTGATGTTAACCCCCTTCAAAAATACTTCTGCCAAGCCTTCAATTCCAGCCACAGTTTCATTTTCAAATTCCAGACTCATTTTTCAAATTCCCAGGCTCAGTTATTTATTCAGGACAGCTCATTTCAACAACTAAATGATTGGTAAAGTCAGACTACATTTAGCCGCTAGCATTCCTTGGATGTCTGACCTGTAGAAGTGCACAAAAATGTATTACAAAACATACAAACCCTTAGTGGGATTCTGGAGCCTAGCTACTCTGACACTCTCTCCATCAATGTCAATTCAGGGGTCCTGTCAAAGCTGGAAAGACATTTACCCCTTTCTTACGAAGTGAAGCATAATACAGCAACACCAGACTGTAAACACCTGAAACATTTCAATAAATCTATTAAAACCATTCAGTGAAATCTCAAATGAAATAACTATTTTCCAGCTTTCCTCCCCTTTCCTAGTATGTAGGCCCATTCATTTCTTGACCACTAATCTCCCATTATAATTATGTAGCTATTCTTCAGGTGCCTCTTTCTGTGTTTTTCCATGAATTCATAGTGTTTTTTTTTTTGTTTGTTTGTTTGTTTTTTTCAGAATATGCCTTTTATTTTTCATTATTTATAAAGTAATGTCACCCTTTCATGCAATTTTCTTTCATGCAATTTTGTCTTAGCATATGCTTTTAAAGCAGGTTTATCACAGCAAGCTTACATATTTCTGACTCAAGAGTACATATATATAAACTAAGAAATCCTCCATTGGTGCTGTTGCTCCTACTGCCAACATTTTCAAAGTAAAAGTAAAACTATAAATGTTATGTGTTTAAAAATAAGAGCTCATTTTTAAACACATACATACACACAGAAGAGTATGGAGGCGTGCTAGCAGGGGACCCCAGTAGACCAGTCTGAAAAAGGGAGCCCCTGCTCAGCCACTGAGAGCTGTCCCAGGCCCACAGGTTGGAGGTGACACCCAGCATGGTGAGTCAGTGGGAGAGGCTCCCTGCAGCACCTTACAGGCTGATGGAATCTGGCCATGGGCATGTCTCCAGCCATGGAGAGCTGTGACAGAAAACTGAGGAGTCCAAGGATCCATAGGTCAACTACTGAATATGGTACCCTCACCCTTATCAACCAGAGTGGTGAACAGCAGGAGGCTGTTGGTGCTCCTTGCGCTTGCCTGAATTCTGAGTGCTTCTGTCTGTGTTGATCTGTGCAGCCAGATCATGTCTATAGTCAGGTCATGTCTATGTGTTTGCACATGTACATGTTTGTGTGCCCCTGCTGGGAATGCATGCTTATGCTGCACCCAGGTGGGTGCCGAGGACACAGGGCTGCAGCTGCCTCACTTCAACCAGGCTCCTGGATTAAGGAGGCCTAAACAGCATGTATACAGTACAAAATCCAAGATTATATACAGACAGTATGTACCATTAAACTGTAGGTAAATATTTAAGGGAGAAAAAAATGTTACTTGCCTCCATAAAGTTTGAAGAAAAACTCAAAAGAGAAGCTGCTATACTGTCTCATGAGTAAAACTCAGCACAGGAGAAGAACAGAAACCATTAGCGTAATAGTGCAAGCAGCTTTCATGCTAATTGCATATTTAGTATCCATGACCAAGTTACTAAGTGTGAATTACTATTTTTTAGTGTTTTTTTTTTTTTTTTTTTGAGGGGCGATACTATAGAAGGAACAAGAAAAAAAATCTGCTGAATCAGATCTTTAGCGGATGCTTTAGCCTGAGCTCTAGAGGAGTTTTCAGCAATTAATAGCCAGCTGCACATCTTGATATAATGCCAGATGGGTCCTGCGTCACTAAGTATTACTGAAACAAGTTCCTATACCAGGTAGTAGTCCAAAAAAATAAAACCTTGGAAAAGCAGAACAATTTTCTTAAGGGACAAAGGCGTATTTATGAAGTAACTTGATGGTTCCTACTTCTTTATATTAAAAAATTAAATATATAGAACGCTATTTTCTTGTGCACGTTATTGACATGAGAAAAAATATATTAGTAATCCACATTTACACTTCAAAGGAAGTTCTTTTGATAAATCTTGCAGTACTACCGGTAATTAACATTCCTTGATATTTCTTTTCAGATGTTATTTTTCAACTATTTATATCTTTGCCTAAAATTAGCCATCCTATCAAAAATTCTTCTTCCCGTGTCTATGTTCCAAGGTAGTTCATTATTCATATAGTAGTTTTGTAGAATGGGATTCAGAGCTTCCATGCAACAATGGAGAATTTAAACCCATTCCCCCCCTCCCCCCCCACCAACACCACACACCACCACCCCCAGATGATTTCTGTATATATCTCCCACAACTTTGGGGGTAGTTAGCTCTGAATTTTGAGGATACATTAGTAGAAATGCAGAGTACAGCCAATTGCAAAAGCTGATTTTTATTTGGAATACAGTTTGTATTACTGAAGTACTAGAAATACTGGATAATTAGTCTCTGGATACTTCAAATTACTTACTCCACATTAGTAGACACTTCTTCATACCTCAAATCTCCATATGGAAAACAGGTCTAATGGTACTTTGTCAGTGCTGTTATAGCACATCATGTAATCACAAAGCTCCCAGATTCTACAATAGGAAGAGCTAAGGAAATCATTTATTTTGAGAAGGAAGTGCAGGGCTGTTTACTGAACAAGATATGGTGGGCAACTGCAAATGTAGGATAGCAATAAGGTGTCTTGTGGAATCTATAGTATGCCTTCATGCACTTGGAACATGCAATTCATGAACACAGGAATGCCTAAAGTAAATTTGCCATGTGTTCCAAGTCACCAGAACTGTAATATTTCCAAACTTTTGGATCCTCGGAACCTTCATTTTTAACATGATTACATTTGTTTTCATATAACCTCATAGACAACAATTTTGGTGCTATTTCTGCAACAAAAGTGAATTTTATATGGTGCTAAATTTATTCAAACAGCTGCATATAAAATTATGCCTTAGTACATTCTGTAATCTTTAATGGGAGGAAATGGGGATTCTAATAGAAAGCCTCTTTACAACTACTCAATTTGCATGTGCATAACAAGCTCATGAGTATGTAACTAGTTATTTCCACATCCCCTATCATTATACTCTTTGAACACCTGAAATTTAAAAGGCAAGGAATTTGTCTGGGTACAGTCAAGAAAGTATTTGAACAGTTGTAAAGAGATATGTAAATATTTTAACTCTGAATCAGATTAATAACATCATGTCCCACTATATGGAGGTACACAAAATAAGAGTGAACAACTGTTGT
This sequence comes from Netta rufina, assembly GCF_964035555.1. Classification (NCBI taxonomy): domain Eukaryota; kingdom Metazoa; phylum Chordata; class Aves; order Anseriformes; family Anatidae; genus Netta; species Netta rufina. The sequence goes on from NC_140126.1 coordinate 16,823,527, forward strand.
CCAGACTTTGTCTTTGGAAGTGGAGATAAAAGGTTTTGGGCTTTACCACAGAATCACAGAATGGTTAAGACTGGAATGGACCTCTGGAGGTCATCTGGTCCAATGCCCCTACTCAAGCAGGGCCACCTATAGCAGATTGCCCAGGACCACATCCAGGTGGCTTTTGTAGATTTCCAAGGAGCATGACTCCACAACCTCTCTGGGCTACCTGGGTCAGGGCTCTGTCACCTGCACAGTGAAGAGGTGTTTCCTGATGTTCAGATGGAACCTCCTGTGTTCCAATTTGTGCACTTTCCTTCTTGTCCTGACACTGGGAACCACTGAAAACAGCCTGGCTCTGTCCTCTTTGCACCCTCCCTTCAGATACTTGTAGACATTGATGAGATCCCCCTGACCCTCCTCTTCTCCAGGGTGCACAGTCCCAGCTCTCTCAGCCTCTCCTTATAGCAGAGGTACTACAGTACCTTCATCATCATGGTGGCCTTCCACTGGACCCTTTCCAGTATGTTCTTCTCTCTCTTGGCTCTGGGAAGCCAAGAACTGACACAGTATTCCAGGTGCAGCCTCACCTGAATAGAGGGGAAGAACCTCTCTTGACCTGCCGGTCGACTTCTGCGTAATGCGGCCAAGAATACCATTAGCCTTCTTAGCAGCAAGGGTACATCGCTGACTCGTTGAACTTGGTGTCCACCAGGACCCCTAGGTCCTTTCCTGCAGAACTGCTTTCCGGCTGGGTAGTTCCCAGCATATCCTGGGATTGTTCCTCCCCAGGTGCAGGACTGTGCAATCCTTGTTGAACTTCAAGACATTTTTGCCAGCTTCTCTCTCCAGCCTGTCCAGGTCCCTCTGTATGGCTGCACAGGCCTGTTGTGAGTCAGCCATTCCTCCCAGTTTCCTGTCATCCATGAATTTACTGATGGTGCCCTCTACCCCATTGTCCAGACTGTTAATGAAGATTTTACACTGGACTCACTCCTGAGGCATACCCCTCATTACTGGCCTCCAGCTAGACTTTGCATGACTAACCACTACCCTCTGGGTCTAGTAATTTAGACAGTTTTTGATCCACCTCACTGTCTACTCATTGGGCCCATGGACTTGCGAATGTCTATTTGGCTCAAATATTCCCTGGCCTGATTCTCTTCCATCAAACATACATCTTTCTTGCTCAGCCTTTCAGCCTGTCCTCTGGGACCTGGGATTCCTGAAAGCCAGTCTTGACGGTAAAGACTGAGACAAAAAAAGGCATTCAGGACCTTTGCCTCTTCACTGTCACAGGTAGCCAGGTCTCCTATTTCATTCAGGAGAGGGACCACATTTTCCCTAGTCTTCCTTTTGTCACTGGGGTACTTGTAGAAGCCCTTCTTGTTGCCTTTGATATCCTTTGCCAGATTCAATTCTATATGGGCTTCAGCTTTCCTAACCTGATCCCTGGCTGCTTAGACAATTTCTTGCTATTCCCCCCTCATTGCTTCCAACCTCTGTAGGCTTCCTTTTTGTGTCTGAGTTTGGCCAGGAGCTCTTTGTTCACCCGGGCAGGACTCCTTACCTTTTTGCCTGACTTCTTTTTTGTTGGGGTGCATCACTCCTTAGCTTGGAGAAGGTGATCCTTAACTATTAACCAGCTTTCTTGGGCCCCTTTCCCACAGTACTCTATGAAGTAGATCCTTAAAAAAAGATCCCTGTAGAAGCCAAAGCCTGCTCTCTCAAAGTCACAGCTTGGGAGCTTGCTTTGCATACTCCTCACTGTCTTCACAGCCTCAAACTCCATTATTTCATGGCTACTGCAGCCAAGGCTGCCTTTGACCTTCACATTCCCCACAACACCCTCCTTGTTGATGACAATGTGGTCCAGTATAGCACCTCTCCTCATTGGCTTCTGTATCACCTGGAGAAGGAAGTCGAAGTCATCATCAACACATTCCAGGAACATCCTGGGTTGTTTATGCCAGGCTGTGTTGTCCCTCCAACAAATGTTGGGGTGGTTAAAGTCTCCCATGAAGACCACGGCTTGTTAATGTGACAGATAGGCTGCTCCTATTTGTTTGTTGAGGGCCTTATCTGCTTTTTCTTTCTGGTCAGGTAGCCTGTAGCAGACCCCAACTAAAATGTCATCTAGACCTTTTTTCCCTTTAATTCTAACCCTTAAATTCTCAGTCAGCTCCTCATCTATCCCCAGTCAGAGCTCCATGTGCTCAAGTCGGTCATTGACAGGGAGGGCAACACCCCCTCCTCATCTTCCATGCCTGTCCTTCCTGAAGAACTTCTATCCTTCCATTACAAGCCTCCACTCATGGATCCCACAATGTCTCTATGATACCAATAACATCATAGCCCCGCAAGTATAAACACTTCTCTAACTCATTTTACTTATTCCCCATACTGCGTTTACTGTACATGCACTCAAGAGGGGCATTCCAAAATGTTGTGTTCCTAGAAAGTTTTGGGGGGATTTCTCCATAATACATGTACTTCCTTGTAGGCCTTTCCTTGCTAACCTGCAAGTGCTGAAGTTGACCCTACTCAAGCTCCCTATCACTGCTTCTGTGATCCCTCCCTGCCACATTGCCCCATATCTGTGTCCACAGGAATATAAATCCAACCTTAAATTTTACTTCAGTATGAGTGACAAGACAGAAAAAAATTAACTGGGCAAATAAAATTTCTACTGCAAAAATATTTTAATAGTAATAGAAAAAAAAAAAAAAAACACAACACAAACTAATATTTATGTTTGCCATCAGGTACTATTGCTCTATCCACATCTGAACAGAGAAACCACAAAGGATTGTAAGACATCCAGAAGTTTTTAAGAGTTGCTTTTCTCAGGCATTTTCAATGATCTTATCCCCAAGAGCATAAATTGTTACAGACTGATCAGTCTCAAAGATGAGTTCATGTTTACATATGATATAATCACTTTGTTTAAAATCAGCATAAGCTTCTTCTTCGGTAAGAAAGTGACAATATCCATCAATGGTACCCATCAATGGTACCTCACTAAGTTTCACAAATCTAAATTTCAGGAAATTTCAGTTGAGAGAAAATATCATTTAACATAACATAACCTGGTAAGACTCACATTAAAAATGAAAGGGGAGGCTGATCTGCATACAACAGGTGGTTGTTATTTAATGAAATCACTGCCAAAGGATGTTGTAGACAAAAAAGTATACACAGTTTCCAGAGAGTTTGGAAAAACACTTAAGAAATATTTGGACTGAAAATAATTGGAGGCTGGGAGAGTACTTGTGGGAAGCCATCATGTTGCATTTTTTTGTATGGACATCTGCTTGCTGCCAGAATACCAATCTAGAAGTACTCTTGGTTGCAACTATTACATCCACTGCTCTTTTACAAAAAAAAATCTGAACATATACAATAAACTTGAACTAAAGCAATTTCATCCAGAAAAGATTACAACTATCATGAGAACGTAAAAAAGGAAGTTAAGTTCCAGGCCACACCTCTGCTTTGCTCTGCGTGTAGTTCTTTCGGTCTTTGAATTTCCTCTCCACCCCTATCCCACATAGATTAAACTCTTTGAAGTAGGGATTACTTTCCTCTATGATTTTGAACAATGCTTATGATGAAAAAAAAACTCTTAATCTTGATTATAATCTTTACACACAATTGTAATACTAAAGAACAGCTAAGATATTTCTTAAGAACAAACATTAGAGGAGAAAATGCTTTTTCTACTTCCATTTATCCATCTGTAAAATTGGTATATAAAGAAAGGATTGTTATCAATTAATTACCTTATGAAAATGCACTTCCATATTCTCACAGAAATATAATATTGAATCAATCATTTTTATTAAAAAAAAACATCCTGGGAAAATACAGAAAGTAAAAGGAGTGAATAAGGAAATTAAAGCTTTTTCACATCAAGAAGAATTTTGAACAATGAGCTATATGTGAAAAAAAAAAAAAGTTGTACAAAACAAGATGGATCCTGATTTTTCTCTAAAATAGTATCAGTCATATGTTTTGATCACTGTTAAAGAAAATAGCAATAAGAATTGCAGATCCAAATTCCAAATTTCTTAAAACAGAAATGCTTCTTTTTGGCTACTCGTGGAGTGGATGTTGAATGTTAAACATTTTTTCCCCCAGTGCAACTACATAGAAGAATATTTAAAATATTTAAAACATCACTTTAAAGATTTTTTTTGTGTGTGTTTGATTATCTGTAGTTTGAAAAAGGAATAAAATATACATTTTATTTTTATGTTAGAAGCTGTCTTGTAGCTAGCTCCATCACTGACAGTCATAGGACATGAGTCACCAACTCCTCAGGGGATATTCAGATTTCAGATTAATCTGTCATCTTCCTAGATGAACTGTCACAAAAGACACTTGGATGGTCTACAAGCTTTTGTGGTCCTTTCCAAAATCAAGATCTAATGTGACTTGGGCAACAGAATGATAAGGAAGCAGAACTGGTGTCAAACATACCAAGCAGGATGCCAAGAAGATGGCAACACTGAACAAAGCCATGTCTTTCAGTACCTGAAAATTCATTAATCTCTGACACATCCTCCTTTCTGCAAGCCATTCTATAAGGTTCAGTGTTTTACACCTATTAATGTCATACTGCACATGGCCGTAGTGCTCTGACCTATAAAAACAGCAACACAATTAAAGCATTAAGTTGACAGAAAAAAATACTTCACTATTTCCTCCAAAAGGAAGTATGTATGACAGAAGAAGCTTCATTATAATTTTACCTGTTAAAACAATGCAAATGTTGTTTTCAAAAATACGTCTGTAAACATGTTGTTTCTGTTTTTATGCTGTATTGTTTGAAATTGTGGTACAACTTTTAATGTAGATATGTTTAATAACAAAATTAAGATACAGCTAAATGTAAACTAAACTTAAAAACAGATACAGCTTTAGTGTTCTGATGTCTGATGAAGAAAGATGATGCTTAATGGAACATGGAAAAGTGTAAAGTTCTTTTTCAAGTATTGTGTCATGTTATTTTTTAATCCTTCCAACAGCCTGATGTATCTGATATATCTGATCTTATATAAGATAATATCTTACCTTGTGTTCCAAGTTGGTGGTACAGTGAAGAAGCTGTGTGAGACAACTGTGGCACATGGAACTGTGCCCACTAAGGCACTGGGAATACAGTGCCACCTTTGAGATTTATAGGCAGTCTCACTCCCCCTACCATTTTACATGAATGCTAATAACCCTCGCTTGTATTTGTTGAAGAAAAACATGATAAAGGAAAGTACTTGACAGTGGAAAGAATGAACTTGAAGAAACCTGAGCCTCAACCCTGAAATATAGTTGTTAATATTTGGTTGAGCTAAGACTTTCTGTTATGTAGTTTATAAAGTGATGAGTAAGAAGGCATCAAAATGACAGAAGAGGGATAGCAATATTTTTCTTTACATATTTTTCTGCTTTTCTGAAAACTGCAGGAAACCCATGTCTGATCAAAAATGATCTATACAATTTATGAAAAAAAAAAAAAAAAGAAAAAAGAAAAAAAAAGAAGGAATTATTTCCTTAAAAAACATTATGCAAGAATAATTAATGCAGCAAATCACTTTCAAAATCAAAATTCCATTAGTCCCTCATTCCCACTTTTAGCAAAAATACACGTTTTCTTTTCTGGTTGAGCTGGATTCAGGAGCCTTCCTGCCATCAATCTTCTGAGAAAAGGATTAATACTATTTTCATAGGGGAAAAATAACACACACATATCTTCCTACCTATGCTCTCAGAACATTTCCATCTCCATAATTTCCTGGTCCAGGTATATAGACAAATGAACTGGAGGAGAAGTGTTACTTGACCTGGTGCTCAGCAACGTGGAAGAGCTCATTAAAGAGGTCAAGACTGGAGGCAGTCTGGGCTACAGTGAACACGCCCTGGTTGAGTTTGTGAACTCAGGAAATACGGGCCTGACAAAGAGCAAAGTCAAGACCCTACACTTCCGAAGAGCGAACTGTAAGCTATTTAAAGACCTAGTAGCTGAGATCTCCTGGAACATCATTCTTAGGGACAAAGGAGCTGAACAAAGCTGGTAACTCTTTAAGGATGTTTTCCTTAGAGCTCAAGAACTCTCCATCCTGCCATGTAAAAAAGCAGGCTGGGAGGGCAGACTACTGGGATGGCTGAGTAAGGACCTGCTGGTCAGACTGAGGCACAAGAAAGAAATGCACAGGCAGTGGAAGTAGGGACACATGGCCTGGGAATAGTAGAGGGATGCAGGGATGTGCAGGGATGGGATCAGGAAAGTCAAGCAGTTGACAGCAAGCTGAGTGTTGCAGTTGATACCATAGAAGGAAGGGATGTCATCTGAAAGGACCTAGAAAATCTTGAGAAGTGGGCCCACGTGATCCTAATGAGGTTCAACAAGTCCAAGTACAAGGTGCTGCACCTGGGCTGGGGCAATCCTAGTCATGAGCACAGACTGCGAGAAGAACTCATTGAGAGCAACCCTGCAGAGAAGGACTCGAGGGTTCTGGTAGATAAAAAGCTTGACATGAGCCAGCAATGTGTATGCTTGCAGCCCAGAAGGCCACCTGTATACTGGGGTGCATCAAGAGAGGTGTGGCCAGCAGGTCGAGGGGGCTGATTGTCCCCCTCTGTGCTGCCCTTGTGAGGCCCCACCTGGAGTGCTGCGTCCTGGTCTGGAGCCTCCAGCACAAGAAGGATGTGAATCTGCTAGAATGGGTCCAGAGGAAGGCCACAAAGATGATGAAGGGGCTGGAGAACCTCTCCTACGAAGAAAGGCTGAGAGAGCTGGGACTATTCAGCCTAGGAAAGAGAAGGCTCCGGGGTGACCTCATTGCAACCTTTCAGTACCTGAAGGGGACTTATAAAAAAGACGGAGAGAAACTCTTTTCTCCATCAGATAATGACAGGACAAGTGGGAATAGTTTTAAAATAAAAGAGGGGAGATTTAGATTAGAGATTAGAAGGAAATTCTTTACTCAGAGGGTGGGGAGGCACTGGAACAGGTTTCCCAGAGAGGTTGTGGATGCCCCATCCCTGGAATTGTTCAAGACTATGGTGGATGAGGCTCTGAACAACCTTATCTAGTAGATGGGGTCCCTGCCTATGGCAGAGGGGTTGAAACTAGGTGATCTTTGAGGTCCCTTTCAACCTAAGCCATTCTATGATGCTATGATTCATGTAAGTTTTGTAGATGAGTTAGGTATTCCAATCTGGGTCTACATACATTATTTTAAATTTTATTTATTCATTTGTCTGTTTGTTTGTGTATTTATTTACTCATCTTTCTTGCTTCTAATAAAGAATAATAAATGGTAAAGCAAAATTATGCAGGTCTTGCTCTCTGAACGGAATGCTAGCTGTATGCACAGTCATGCTTGATAACCTACAGATTTATGTTTGATTATGCCCTCAAAACCTGTAACTCTGATGTATGAGCTATTTTTATTTATAACCTGAAAAGTGTCCTAAATTAACAGACAATCCTGTAAGATCCTGAGGACTCTCGTCCACTCTCTCCCATCCTTAAATGTCTGCATTATAAAGAAGTGGTGGTCAAATACAAAATGACATCTTTTTAAGTCATCTGCTTAGATAAGACTTAATGAAAATCCAAATATTTAGATTCACATAAACTCAGATTAATATAATAAATCTCCTCAAAGTATTAACTGTATATAATGATACAGGGTAAACAGCTTTGTCAATAATAATTTGTATATGAAAACAGAGGTCAGTGTCATACACCTAATTAATTATTCTTTAAAAATGCATAATATTTTAATAAATAATAAAAAATAAGCAACTCATGCACAGGGTAGTTCCACAAAGAGCATCCCATATAATAGAATTATTAGTCTTTGATCTACAAGATTAACAGTTGGCTCTGAAATGGATACAAGAAAACAATGTTTCAGCATGTTTCTTTTAAGAAACATTGATTCACAGGGGAACAATTGCTTCAGAAGTTTCAGAATTATATCTGAGTCTTAGTCCCTGAGATGAGCCCTACAGTTTTATCAGCTATTATTACTGAAAGGTAATTTTAGGATATTTAATATCTGACAAAACCGCTCTTTAAAAATTATTCATAATATTTCTAAACAGATAAGGATTTGATCTCCAAAAATAATCATCCCTTTACAGAGCATGTTATAACCAGTAATTTTACACTACTGGCTGATTATGGAATTCATACCAAAGAGCTATGTCACACTTAGTTAATGAAAAACAGCCATACTTTTCATACTTTTAAAACCTAATCTTTTTTTTTTTTTTTTTTTTTTTTCCTCAACATATAATCTTCACAAATATTCAGTCTCCTTAAAATCCAGAATTTCGTATTTTTCTAACTGCTTTCTGGTGGAAGTACGCATTGAGATCACTAGTATGTGGCAATCATATTATGGTACTCTGTGTTCAAGCAATAGGTAATCTGTTGGTTCATTTATTTAAAACCTGTGAATCTCCATGTAAGTATCTGTAAAAATCCTGTAAGTTTGAATGCTTCTTTTACAATTGAATCTTGGCATTTGCATGGCTAAAATGTTTAATTTAAATATAATCCCTTTATTCATATACTTAATGGATCTGCTACAGACAGGTATAATATAGAAACCTTCTAGAGATTTCTAACTTTATCTAATAACCAGTGTCAATACACGGAGTCTATCTATATGACAGCCAGTTTCTTAGTGCAAGCAACAACAAAATTAATATAATTATGTTCTTACCAACTTTTCAGTTTAAAACATCATCTACAAAATAGGAAACAGTAACAGTAACCCTTTGGAACTTAGATTTCTTGACTGAGCAGTATTAATGTGCCACCGAGTGAAATGCAGGAAGCACACTGTTTTGAGTGTGAGCCTCAGGTCTTCCAATACACATGACTGTCTTGAATATGGGGCTGTAGGGTGTTTTGAGTGTTTTCCTTGCCACAATAGAGCAGCTAAAGATTTTAGAGAATCCCTAAGAATGCAGGAACTTGGTGTCAATATGCTATTCCTCCCGTCCAGGAAGAGGATCACACAAATCCAGGCAGAAACACAAGCAGTATCATAGTGTATTGTTTAACACAATAAAATTAACTGGTTAACACAGCGTATTTGTTTCTTATTTCTTGAATGCAAAATGTTTATCCTTGGGAATTTGTTTTGACACTGAAAAACCTGCAAACAATTGACTTACTAATTTACTTTTTTTTTTTTTTTGGGTAGCTAAAACAAAATAATTCTGGAACACCACATTAAATATAAAGCTAACCAGACACGATTTTCAAATTTGCAACCCTAAGTTAGGCACATATACATTAAAAAATGGCTTGACTTTCACATATACTTAGCAAGCTGAGCTCTCTTTGACTTCTGACCATATTTTCTAAAATTAGAAATTGATTATTTCACTGGTTCCAAAAATCAATTTATTGTGTCAGCAACTGATGATTTATTAAAGTTTATTTTTAAAAATCTGGAGTTTTTTATTAAGCAAAGGTAGGGTCACATTTTTGAGGTGGGGTAAGGCACATGTCTGGATTATTTTAAATTTACATTTTTAACCAAAATTTTACATTTAACATGTTGATTTCATTAGATTGTGTTTCAGATGAGACAGCGGTTTCAATTAAGGAAGAAGAGAGACAACCCCACCGCACACATCTTGGTAAGAAGAGGCTAGCAATTCCAAAGCAAGAAGTCTTCTTAAATGGCTATTAACAAATGCAAAGTACAGACTGAATACAAAGGTGACAGATGTTAAACTGAGCCAAAATTCCACATTCAGAGCAGTTGAACTACTTGCTCTACTTGTAGCAAGTACAGTGTGTTACACAAATGCAAGAAAACAAAGATCACTCTTTCAGATGTTTCCTGATCTGTCTCAGTATGTTTCTGGGCGGTTAGCAGCGCCAGCATCTGGAAGGTCATAACCATGAACCACCTAGGAATAAGTGGCCGTTTCAGAGGCAACACACATTTATATCAGCTTAACGAGAAAGAGTTAAATGCCAGAGACCTGACTATTGACCTGAGCCCTGTAAGCAATCATTAGAGAAGAAGAGGGAAGGCAAGGTGAAACACTAACAATAGATGATATTGAATTATTTTATAATAATAAAATTAAACTAATTCCAAAAATCTCAGTGTAAAGAAGAAATCTCAACTGAAGCATCAAGACTTAGAAAAATCGTTGAATTGATTACTTAGCAATTTTCAAAGACACTTAAGCAGGATATGTGAGAACTCTGACACAGGTTTTCATTGCTGGCATTTGAAAATAATGAGCTATTTAAATATATTTAAATTGGCAAATAAAAACTTCTCATCAAATTAAACAAAAAATCAGGTATGCACTCTGCATTGCTCCTAGAGTTATGGCAATTTGTCATAAACCTTTTAAGATAATTTCTCTCAACATAAGTCTAGCGGAGAGAGTGCCTATTTGTATGGTGTTTCTGCACCATACACAGGCACAATTTTCAAGTTACTTGAAAAATTTTCAAGCTACTTGTTGTCAGAATTTAGCAGGATTTTAAAGAACTTCTGAATCATCATGCTACCTAATTCCTTTCATAACCTAATCAAACTTTACCCAAGGACTACTCTGAGTTTTGGGGTTTCCACTGTGTTTCAACACTTTCACTACCTTTCAACCCCTTCCCATAAAAACTCTTTAATTAATATCTACCCCAAACTGATCAAGGTCTACTATGAAGCAAAAGACCATTTGCAATGGAAGATTTTAATTATTGTTATATTTCTTGTACAAATGTAGCCTTTATCTTGTTTGCAGAGACCCTTGAAATTATTCTGCAGTTAACATGATCAAATATGTTAAAATACTTTTCCTGTATTTTTGTTTGTTTGGTTTTGCCTGACTGTGATGAGAATACATGTCCTTGTTTATCAAAAATAAGTAAATAAATAAATAAATTTAGTTTGGATAATCTGCACGTGATTTTCTTTTTAAATAAGACAAATGTCAAGGTCAGGGGACTAAATCATGACACAGTATGAATCAAGTCTAGTAACACTGAAGCAGGTGTCTGACATGCTTCAAAGTTTAAGATATCATTAGGACTAGAGAAAGAGGAGAAGAGCAACATGTCACATGGGTCCCTAACAGTAATACCAGCAACATTAGTGAGAATAATAGCTGCTGACGTCTCAATTAAATTAGCTACAGCAGAGCTGGATTATGAGGCACGGAAATAGTACTAAGAGAACTCAGAACTGCCCTATTAGAAACTGACCTACTAATCACACATAGAGCTAAAAAGCCCTACTGGGTACTAAAAGCCTTCTCACCAATGGTAATATAATTCGATAGAAACTTTCTGATATTTATAGTCACAGTTTAATGCAGAACTAGGGTATGTGAGAGAAAAATCACTGAATAAGAACTCAGAAGTTTTTTGCTAAGGAACTTACATCTTAACTGAGGGAAAACATACAACAAACAAACAAACAAACAAACAACAACAACAAATGGAAATATGGAAACAGGTTTACTAGTTTGCCATAGAATCATAGAATATCCCAAGCCGGAAGGGACCCATAAGGATCATCAAGTCCAACTCCTGGCTCCACACAGGTATACCCAAAAATTCAGACCGTATGACAATGTCCACAGTCCAAACACTTCTTGAACTCTGACAGACTTGGTGCCATGACTACGTCCCTGTAGGGAGCCTGTTCCAGTGCGTGACAACCCTACAACCCTCTCAGTGAAGAACCTCTTCCTGATACCCAACCTGAACCTCCCCTGCCACAGCTTGACTCCATTCCCTCGGGTCCTATCACTGGTCGCTAAAGAGAATAGATCAGCGTGTGTGCCTCCACTCCCCCTCCTGAGGAAGCTGTAGGCCATGATGAGGTCTCCCCTCAGCCTCCTCTTTTCCAGGCTGAACAGGCCAAGTGACATCAGCTGCTCCTCATACATCCTCATACCTCTAGGCCCTTCACCATCTTTGTAGCCCTCCTCTGGACACTCGCCAATAGTTTCATGTCCTTTTTGCCCAGAACTGCACACAGTACTCGAGGTGAGACTGCACCAGCACAGAGTAGAGCGGGACAGTCACTTCCCTCAACTGACTAGTGATGCTGTGCTTGATGTACGCTAGGATACAGCTAGCCCTCCTGGCTGCCGGGACACACTGCTAGCATTTACGGAAAACATTTTTTTTTTCAATAATCTACTACCCCTGAAGAACTGGATTGAGAAGAGCTCTGAGGAGAAAGACCTGGGGGTGTTGATTGATGAGAAGCTAAATATCATCATCCAGCAACATGCACTTATAGCGTAGAAAGCCAACTGTACCCTGGGCTGCATCAAAAGCAGCATGGCCAGCAGTATGAGGAAGGTGCTTCTGCCCACCAATTCTGCTATTGTGAAACCCCTACCTGGAGTCCTGCATTCAGTTCTGGGGACCCCAGCACAAGAAGGACATGGACCTGTTAGAGCAAGTCCAGAGGAGAGCCACAAGGATGATCAAGGGGCTGGAGCACCTCTCCTATGAAGACAGGCTGAGGGTGTTGGGTTTGTTCAGCCTGGAGAAGAGAAGGCTCTGGGAAGACCTTACAGGGGCCATAGAGTACCTAAAGAGAGCCTGCAGGAAAGCTGGGGAGGGAGTCTGTCAAGGAGTGGAGTGACAGGGCAAGGGGGAATTTAGCTTTAAACTAAAAGAGGGTAGGTCTAGGTTAGATATTAGGAAGAATTTTTTTTTACTCCTAAGTGGTGAGGCACTGGCACAGGTTGCCCACAGAAGCTGTGGGCATCCCCAAAGGAGCTCAAGGAGAGGTTGGATGGGGCTTTGAGCAACTTGGTCTGGTGGGAGGTGTCCCTGCACGTGGCAGGCGTGATCTTTAAGGTCCCTTCCAAACCAAACCATTCTATGATTCTATGAACTAAAAATAAAACCTCTTTATTAGGTTCCAGTTATAGTCATCATGTTTTCAATCCTCTACATATTAGTATCAGTATTCAGTAATGCTTACAGCAAGATGTGCAGCAAGAATAATAAAGAAAAGGTGTAGCAGAGGTATCTATTTTCTCTTCTGAAAGAGAAGTATTTCATGGGAAATATAAATGACAATATCACTGTAAAAGTATCAAAAATATTTTGGAAAAAAAATGTGGAAAAATGAAAGTGTGGAAAATGAAATTAAATAATGAAAATCAATGCAAACAAACAACCAAAGTACCAAACATTACAGAAGATATATATATTAAAAACAAAGAACAACAAAACAAACAAACAAAGAAACAAACAAACAAAAAGAGCATTTCTCATGTAGGACACAGATTATGTGCTTGGGAAAATTATATGGAAGTTGTTGAACCCACATCTTTTAAAATGTCAATCTATCTTTTGTCTGTAGTGAGGATAAGCAAGAAACATTCTAAGATATTGCTAAACATACTACCTAAATCAAAATAGAAACTATTTATATAACTGAATGAGATAGAAGAATCCTGCATTCCTGTCACCATAATTCATGTATTATACTCTGCTTCTGACAGATACACACAAAGAAACTAAAGTGATATAAAATTTCACCCAAATATGCCATGAATAATGAAAGAGAAAATTAGTCTGTCAGTGGAAGATATTCAAGTTGGTAGTATCTATTTAGAATGTTAGCAAAAAAACCTACTATATTTCATTTGATTACTTAGTTTATTAGAAAACATAAGAAAGCAGAAAATTCAGAGATAGATGTATTTTTTCTAGGGTTGCAGTAACAATACAGAAATTCTTGAACTAAAATTATAATTTTATTAGATCTGTGATGCAGAGATATTAAGCACATTGTATACTTTAAACTACATTTAATAGATTATTATATTCAGACTATTTTATAGAGATATTTCATGACAGATCAGGTTGGAAATATTTGAACTACATAGTCAGCATAGTTAAACTGAAGGCTAACAAAGTTATATTCCATTTTATAATGCAATTTCACTGGATTGTGTCCCACTTTTTTTAACCAAATGAAATATTAGTCCCATGTATTAACAGATTATATTATAATGTGACATGGAAAAGGAAAAGGAATTTTGCAAATAAAGCTGCTGAAGTAACTAGATTTTTGATTCAGCTATCTAATTAAAAAAATTAAAAATCAATTTGGATTATTCATAAATTATTTTAAAACTATTTTTCTCACCAAGATGAAAAACCTATTGAGAAAAGAAGCTGCTGCTAAGAACAGCATAATTTATTAAACAGCTTGCCCAAGAGAGAATGGGATCTATATTTAATTCCTTCCTTTGTTTGCCCTATTCACCATGATACAGAACAACTAAGATACAAGTATTCTACATACAATTTAACAACTCAGAGAAAAGAACATAAAGGCAACCACATTAGATTACCCCACAGTTTAGGGCACTATACAGGACTATGGAATGGTGGAAAACTTAAATATAAGATTCTGCTCTTGTTCTGGTAGAAGAGGGTGCCATCAAAATCTTAAACTCCTGTTTGATCTTGGTAGACTGCTCCTATGCATCCCCATTTTAACAGTTAACACTATCCATGCAATTTAAGCCAAATTTGCTACTTGTATTGACTGAAGTCACATATTCAAATTAAAATATTAATAATCAAAATGGAAATATAACCTATATGGATATCAAAGATAATATAAAATAAACTTATACTTTACATTTACACAATTTACTTAGTGTAAGTAAACTTACTACAGATACAATACAGGAATTTGTAAATTTACTACAGATACAGTACAGGAATTGAAAGTTCTCGGTTGTTCCACTAAAGCACTTTTATTAGATCCCTGTTATTAGATCCCTGCTACAGTTTAGTCCTCAGAAAAAAAAAGGTTACTACTTCATTTTTATAAATATAGTAGACGCCACATAATATCATTTGGAGTTCTTTCAGAAGGAAATCCAAACATGATTTAAACTTCCAGAGAGACAAAAAATGTCATTAAATGAATTCATTCACCAGAAAGAAACTTGAAATCAGAAGGAACATTCTGGGTGATGCAATCAACTCCTCTGCTGTTACAGGCTTCAAATCATACAACTGTTCTCATAGCTAATTTTAGCATGCAACAATTGATTACTTTCATACTTTCCTCCAATAAGCTATTGGAAGGCTGTTCCAGAGCCTCTTCTGTCTGATAGAGTTTAGGTGTACTCTGATTTCCAGCCTAGAGATCCTAGTGGACAATTAAAACCCATTGATTTGTTGTATTGTGCCAGCACAGCTCCATCACAGAAATATTAGAATATCTGATGCAACTGCGGCTGCCTGGCAGCAACACCTCCTGGCAGGTATGTTTTAACTTGCTCTTCAATGATAAAGGATTGACAAGCATGACATTTCTCTTACCAGCTGAAGCACATCTTTATCAAGAATAACTTTACTATTTATTTATTTATTTATTTAAACAAGAATCCTTAAAAAATCTGCAGCCTACCATCTCCCACCACTGGTGATACATAACACATAGGTATGTATCTAGTATACAACTCTGTGCTGTTTTCCATTTAATTTCACAATGCATAAGGAATTGTTATGTTATGTTCTGTAGCTGAAAACCTCTATGCAGAAACAAATACATTGCTAAACATGCTGTAATCCCCAGAGGAGGGAAAAAAAAAATAAATTTTTTTTACTTATTTCCTTGTTCTGTCTTCTTATGTAGACAGAAAAAAAATCAACAAAATCAATTATTTTTTCCCAGAAAATGCAATTACATCAATTCACGAAAGTCCATGTACAAAAACCCTTAATTCTTGCTTCAGAAATTCTGTATGTGCTTTTCATGTTTGATCCCACAAGAAACTCAGAAAGCTAGACAAAATATCCTTGTTATTTCTCTAGACATGCAAGACAATCTTTATTCAAAGTATGCCCTAAATATATTAATAATAGTGCAAAATTTACATGGATAATAGGACATTTGCATGGACATCAAAGTCTCTTTTGGTATCATAAATTTTTTCCTGTGTTCAGCTGTGGTGACCCCAGCACAAGAAGGACATGGACATGCTAGAGAGTCCAGAGAGGATGATCAAGGGGCTGGAGCACGTCTCCTATGAAGACAGGCTGAGGGAGTTGGGGCTGCTCAGACTGGAGAAGAGAAGGTTCCAGGGAGACCTTGTTGCAGCCTTCCAGTACCTAAAGGGGTCCTACAAGAAAGCTGGAAAGGGGAGAGGGGGGGAACTCAGGGAGTATAGTAATAGGACACGGGAATGGCTTTAAACTAAAAGAGGATTTAGATTTGCTATTCAAAAAAAATCTTTACTCCTAAGAGGTGAGGCCCTGGCACAGGCTGCCCAGAGAAGCTGTGGATGCCCCATTCCAGGAAGTGTTCAAGGCCAGGCTGGACGAGGCTTTGGGCAGCCTTGTCTGGTAGGAGGTGTCCCTGCCCATGGCAGGGGCGTTGGAACTGGATGATATTTAAGCTCCTTTCCAAACCAAACCATCCTATGATTTTGTGATTCTATGAAATAATGTATCTATTAAAACCTGTAGCAGTCACTATTGCTAATAAAATCTCATTCCAACAACACTGGCGTTCCAACATCGTATGACATTCCAACAACATATGTTCATGAAAGCAAGAACTACTGCATATTCAAACAAACATTTTTTCCTCATAAATTTAGGCATACTTATAAATGATATGATTCTGTGCTTTCTGTAACTGACCATTAAAATACTGAGTACATTTTCAGCAAGAAAATTACAGTATTTGATGACTTTATCTGATGAGGTTTTAAAGGTTGTCTCATGCTTTCCAAATCCTTGCTGTTATCGATGCTATTGATAATGGAAAAGAATAGCATAACTGAACTAGACTGACATTTTATATATAACTCTCTTCAAGAGTTCATAGGCAGATTAAGCACTGAAGATCTGCATGAAACTTTGTAAATACTCAGCATAGGAAAATCTACGGTTTATATAAATATTTGTTCATTATCACCACAAATTCCAAATTCCATTCTATCTGTATTTCTGTCCTGATGACAGATGTTTCTACACCTGTAAATATGCAACAGAGTTAACTGACTTTAGTTTCACGGTAAACATGAATTTCAACAGAAAGTTGTTGAACTAAGAATGTGAAGCCTAGGCACCACCCCCTATACACTGACAGTCTTCCACATCCTTATTTTGAGGGTACAGATAGCAACAAGCATTGAGCTGATGGGGATTTCTGCAAGGGCTCTGCCAGTTGCAACTAGGATGGAGTAGACAGCCAAAACACATAAATCCTTACCTCAGCAAAAGCACAATCTAAAGGCACTTTCTTACTAACACTGTGGTTTGGTTGGTTGGTTGGTTTTGTTTTGTTGTGTTTTGGGGGGGGAGGGGATGAGAGAAATCTCGTATAAATATATACATTCAAATGCAAGTCCCAAAGCACTTCTTCCTGTCCAGCATTCTGCCTCTGTTCCCTTGACTGATAATGAGTGACATACCTGTGAATACATAGGTGGCAAATGGCCGTGCAGGAAGGCAATGAACTTAAACTCACAGTCTCAAGTATGCTTAGGTATTTATATTTTTCAAGTCTAAATCTTTATCAAAAGCACTCAATAAGGAGTTGAGTAGTAATGTTGGGAGAAGCTGAGGGAGTTTAGAGGTGAAACATTTGAATGACCGATGGAAAGAAAAAATTTGAGTATCTTGAAATTAATTGAATATCTTTATTTTCCCTCAGGATTTGTTTGTTCATTTGTTTTCAGACACTACCATCTGTCTGGTCAGATCTCCTCTAAATACTGATCTAAAAGTAAATCCTGAAATTAAAAGTATGTTGGTGCATTGGCATATATTCTATTTCAGGAAGTGCATTCATTTCACCTCTCAAAAAAATTATATATATATATATATATATATATATATATATATATATATATATATTATATACATACTTGTTTTATATATATATAATAGATTTATTTATTTATTTATTGACACTGTATAATGAACATAAAGGCCTAAGTATCCAAACTTATTGTAAAGTTGTCTGAACCAATGGTTCAAAATTGTGTATTAAGCAAAACTCTTAAAACTTTTATTCATATTCACTTTGCAGAGGATAAGCAGTGCTCTAAATTATCTTCTGTAAAATCCTTCTTCCACTTCATGGAACAAGTGAGAGAGCCTCTAGCTGGTACAATCCCTACTTTATTATGACTTAATCTCTGATTCCTGCTTGGCTGCCATAAATAGCCATACATTAGCTCAGCTGCAGATCAGCGTGCATACCTTTTTGTGACTGTGGTATTCCCAGTGGCAGTTACTTTGCCACAAGCCACATCTACTTTCAAAATGCAATCCTAGAGAAGGAAATATGGCCAGGCTGTGAGGATTACACTGTGTCTTGAGACTCCATTCATGTTAAAGAAACTAGCAGACAGATCACCAACATATGCTGTAATAATTTAATCATCCCAGAAGTTGAAATTTGAAAATGTTTATTATGTAGATAATCAACACAGCACCTTAAATGCCCTTTTATCCAGACAGATCTTCCTAGCAAATAATTATGGCCAGATATCACAAACTAATCCCTATGTTAAAATTGCCTAATTTTGGAAAGGGCAATTTCAGTATTTGTAGGCTGGATATTCCAAATACTCTTGGTTAGAAAGTGGGGAAAGATCAGAGGTCCTTAACAACCTTCCTTCTTTGGGGGGTTGTTAGGGTTATTATACTTTCATTGGACAGGTCAGTCTGCTGCAGTTTACTCCATGTAGGAGGTGATGAACATTTTGTATGGCAATTATCCAAAGGGCTTGGAAATTCTTTAGGGAGAACTGCAGTCATTGATATACTTTTACCCTGAAGAATGTTCCAGAGCCACTTTTGATCAAAATCCCAAACGGGAATAAGGAAAGATGATGTATTTGTTAATCGGTAACCTTCGCCTATGCTCCCCTTCAAGATCTCTTAGTCAGAGTACGGTCAAGAGAACTACTGTCTCACAAAATTAGGTAACTTGCAAGAAATTCAGAAGGGCTGAAACAATGCACTATGGTCTAAGATGCATAAAGAGGTATCTTAAGAAAATGTTCAGTTGGTCAATAATTGGTCAATACCATAACTACAGCTGAAGTCTAGATACACCTGTTTAAATTTTCCCTTTAAAATAACACCATAGTAAGAAACGTGGTTAACCTGTTACTGTTAATGTCTCAAGTATTGAGACAAACTAAATGAAAATATCACCACCATTAATCATTTCATAACTAAAATTTATTCAATTCTTTGAAATCATTAGCTGCCTATGGAGAATACAGCTGGATACACAGGCAAGCAAAACCAGTTTTTGAAACAAGTCTTCCCTATTACTTATACATACCACAGGAGTATGTGAAATTTCATTGATGGTTCTACCAACTCTAAACAGCAAGGCTATTTCACCACAAAGTTCTTGTCCAGCTTTGAATTTGCAAGGCATATTATAGGTGTGTTTTAATTGTTTTCAGTTTAAAGGTAATTAAATTCTGAAAACTTTAAATTCCTTTTGAATAACACAAGGTATACCAGCACCACCAGAAAACAAAATAATCCTTAAAAAAGCTTATGGTTAAAGAACTCATTCTTCAATATTTATTCCAATAAATTATCAAAGAGAAATAAATCCCATAATAATGCGAAATAAGACTCATAAAAGTAATGCAATACAAAATTTTATGATTCTAAGACACAACACAGAATATCTTTTTCCTTAAAATAATCCAAAAATTGTATGATTATTCTCAAGGTATAGAACTGACCTTGGAATTCCAGCAAGTAACTGTTGTGTCAAACCCAACAACTTGTAAAGATCGGAAAATGTTAGAGTTACGTCCATATGATATGCATAGGTAACTTTTAATCCTTAGCTACTGACAGTGTAAAAATGTGTTTGCATTTAACATCAAAGAACATTTGTCGATGGCTGAAATTAAGAATTTGACAATAACTATATAAGAATCAATGGAAAGAGGGTAAGAGTCACCTCTTTTCATCTCAATAAGAATCATCTGCTTTCCTGAAGGGGACAAGCTGTCATCTGTCATATCAAAGCAACCAAGTTAAAAGGAGACAATATAAAATAATACAGTTTAAATTCCTTCAGACAATTGAGAATAGGAAGCCATGCTACTTCAGAAAAAAAAAAAAAAAAATGAAACCTTCTCCATGTTTTCTGTAAAGTTACTGAATATTATCATACAGTAAAATTCAAGTTGGAATATAGGAAGAATAGAGACTCTCCTTTTGAGAGGTGAACTAAGCTAAGTAAACAAACGGAAAAAGACAGTTTCCTTTGAACAACAGAATTTGAGACTCAGGAATACTTTGTATCACTATACCTTTCTAGTGTTTGAATATCATTAATATTCCAACAATTCTTTTAATTTGTTCCCAGTAGAAAGAGGATTGCTGCCTAAATGCAGCAAAATACTAATCTTTGTAACAGTTTTCCATACTAATATTTAAAAATAGCAATAAATTGCCAAGATAATGTAGAAATATCAACCTAGCCACCTTTAAAACTAGTAGAGAAATATACAAACCGTTCTTCTGTTAATTTTTCCACATGCGTTATAATGGACACTTAAAAATAGTTACCAGTTTCCTAAGCAAAGTAGTACATTTCTTTTTTCAGATGTTGGGGCTCAATTATGTCCACTCCTTTGAAATTTTGTTTTTTGCATTTTGCCAACCCCATGGACATGAAAAATTATTCCATTTATTAACAGCTACTGACCAATAGCTTTTACTGGAAATAGTCTCATCTCCTTTCAGGTTAACATAAAAAATATCTTAAATTGTTCTGCTGTTATCAAAGAGTTAATCCAGTCATATAAAAGTATCAAGCATCATGTATTCTCTTCAGGTTTCAGCAGACAATACTGAAATCCAATTAGTATTAACGTAAAAAATGTCATTTGCATAGGGTACAAGCGAAACCTGGCTATTTACATTTTAATTAGATTAAAGAATAATGAGTCATAAATTATATTTGTTGACCAACCTTCTTCAGTTTTGTAAACATTAGCTTTTAGTGTTTCTTCTCTTCCCACTCTCTACTCTCCTCTACTCCCTGCTCCCATATAACATGTTGAACTAAAATAATAAATATTAATGGACAAGTCTTTGGTTGTCTCCAAATGCCAAGTATGTGGATCTCAAGTAAACCTGAACCAGAACACTTAAAACTATAACTTCTTTTCCCGGTAGAAGCCAAATTCCTACCCTGAAATGACCCCATTTGTGAATTAAAAACTTACCCCTTTAACACAGATCAAAGAATTTAGAAACAATATAAGAATCCAGAAATTTACTTAAATGAAATGTAAGTAATACGCAATATATAATTAACATATTTAATGTAACAATCTTTTTTTTTTTCATTATTACCATAGTTTAAAAAGTTGTGATATAAGGTAATTTTTACTGAGTCAAAGTACAGGTAGAGATTAATTCTTCTCAAAGAAAAAGAGAAGGTGGCTCTTTGTTAGCAGGCACAAGTGAAGAGACAGTAGAGGAATTGCATAAACAATCAACAGGGAGTTTTATGAGTAAAAAAAGCTTAAATTACTTTCTACTATTGTGACTTAAGCTAACAAGAAGGCTAAAATCTGAGAAGATATAAATCAGGATTATATACAGAGAAAATAAGACTTTCTGAAAGATTATAAGATCCTTCAAGAAACAACTTGACTAACTTAGCCTGAAAATGACTGGTTAAAAAAGATGGGTGTGAGCTACAGCAAAATGTTGTCTGTTAACTACCCAGTCATTACAGTACATACAGAAAAGCACATTCAGTATATCCAAGGGAGACCATGAAAAAATGGAAACAATTCAGAATGTGCCCATTATGCTTTCTGATAATTTTCACACATACATACAAAACTGTTACGGTCTTATAACAAACTACTTTACCACTACTTAGAGCAACATACATACACAGATGGTTATACTGTATATAAATATATAAGTATATCTACAAATATATATGTAAAAGTGCATGTATATATAAATATATAATGACATTCTGGAACAAAAATAGCAACAGAAATCTACTGTGCTCTATCTAACCCTGTCAAGACACAGTGTTTCAAAGTATTTTCAGTCCAAATTAACAAAACAAACCAGGTAGCGCATCCAAATGACAGAGTTATGCAGTAACTTCATTGATCATAAACTTAGGACAGAAGAGCAAAAGGTAGGCTTTGGCAGAGTAGGATTCCACTGTGAACTAAAAATTGTCATTCCGCATTCCTCCGTGCATATTGGAAATCCTAAATTTTAAGGGGCAAAATCAGAGTTTGAATCACTTGCAGAAAGTGAAGATGAATACACTAGTCATTCAAAAAATAAATAAATAAATAAAAGAAAAAAAAATGTTAAATGATTCTAGAATAGCAGATTGAAATCCCAACAGGATGCTAATCTGTCTAGGACCAAAAGTCCCAAAGTGAGTCACTACACAGTTTGCATTAGTTCATAAGGTTACATTTTCTTTCCTGCATATGAATTTTACTTGCAGAAGTGCCATAACTATTGCGTGGAAAACTATAGAGCACTTCTGTGGTAAGGGATGTAATTTTTATATACGGATACAGATAGATACTGATCCAGCCTATCCATCAGGAGCATTGTCAGGCTTAGGTATCTCAGGAGCACTTTTGGTTTTTTGCATGGCTGCAAGTGAAAGCTTGGCTAATATGAATTATAGAAAAATAAATCCTTGCCCTAGTTCCATATGGTAAAAATATTTTCATCTCTTCACTGCAACTCAGCATATTAAACACTTTAGGTGCTACTGGTCAGCCAAGTTGTTAGCAATATGAAGCAAAAGGCAATAGATGTCTTAAAATGAAACTCTTTGTTTCATTTGGTATATAGACTTTACTAAACTCATCATAACTTCAACAATATCTGAAGCAAAGCAACACTTATTGAAAACACTTACTGAAAAGCAACACTTTTCTTATTGAGCATAAGAAAACATGGAATAAGGTGGCCTTTCATACTTAGCAGTACTGTGAAAACCTACTGGTCATAGAGGATTAAACAAACTTTTTAATCTCAGGAAGCTTTCTTCTTAGTTTAACAAATCAAGTTTGTTTGTTTTTTTCCCCCTCCAAGTTTCAAATCCAGATTTCCAAAGGAAGAATTGCTATATTCCTCTGAGGTTTTTATATTAATGTCTTAAATCTAAAATACTAAAATCTAGTAAAATACTGCACTGAAAAGCAGTTCAGAAAGAAACTTCACTTTTTCCACAAACGTTCTAGAACAAACATATAAGAAAATAACTGTAAAACATTTCATTCTGGTTCGGGTTAGAAGAAAAGAGTCCTAACTCTTTGGCATAGCATTGTTCAGACTCAGTTCCAAATGATTAATTAGTGAGCTTTGGTGACTCAACATGTCCTAAGGATGTACCAAAAGTTCATGCATTCGGATTGAGATCTTCATTTCCATCAGTTTTCTTCACAGTTACAGATTGTCCTGTTCTCACAAAATGGAAGGACCTGTATAATATTGGAAAGTCAAACCATTTTGGCTGGCCAAAACCTATGTGGGTTTCTATAAAATGTATAAATGAACAATTTAATGTCATTACTTTTGAATTCTGGGAACAAAAGAAGACAGAATCATAGTAACAATCGCATTCATTCAGGAATCTACTAAGGTGTTTTTCAAAAAGCTAGTTAGTCAAAAAAATTAATCTAAAACAAACAATAGCACGAAATGAGATACACTCATCTCAATTTGCCGTGGATGAACCATATAGAACAACAATGATCAAATCAAATATATATAGCAGGATTAAATAGGAACCAAGAAAGGATATATATATTTTTCTTATTCACTGCCTTGATAAGCAAATTAAATTTCATTAAATCTTATTAGCATGAAAGCTGGCATAAAAGGATGGATTCATAGGCTGATTTTGTTTACTCAGAAAAATTGGTGTGTTCACCTGTATATTAATTTCAAACCTTTATCAACTTAAAAAACAGAAGTTCTTTAACACAGGTTTTTCAATTCTACTTTTCCTATGGTAAAACTAAAAGGCATGTGCAATATTTGTTTACTCAATTAGGCAAGCCAAAATTGAATACAATGTTTATCTTTATTTGGTTTGACATCAAAAAGGCAGATAAATGTAATGGAAAGGAAAGCTAGGTTATACAATTCAGCAGTAAATGTTTCTAAAATTGTTTTCAATGTGAATGGCAGTAAGCTGCATGCTGTTAATACATAATTTATGTTATACAGTGTGCAGTGTGGTAACTAGTTATAAAATCTTATTCTTCCTTCTACTATCATCATGTTTCTCACTGTTACTCAGACTAGCTTTATCCTCACCTGGGACAACACTTGCCCCAACCACTGTACCCCTTTACTTGTACGTGTTTTATATTTGCTTCTCTGCAACTCATACTGCCTGAAACAGCTTCTGACAAAATGCCTCTTTTTTGTCTACTCCATTCTCATTTCTATGCCCTTTAAAGTACGTTCAGATTATAGCTACCTTTATCTGCCTGATACAGTTTTGATCCCAGTTGTACAGCCAGGGAACATATATATTTTATAGCTGGTTTTGGATAGCAGTCAATTCCTTTCTATTACTAACGTTACCAGGACGGTTCAGATACTGGAGTTCTCACCATACCTCCAAAATCTTCTGGGTTCACATTTAAACCCTGCTGTAAGGGCCACCAGCTTTATGCTGTTCTTACCCTAAACTCTCTTAGAGGACCAAACACACAGAAACACATCCACCACCTTGGCTCATATGTCACACTGATAAAAAAACAACTTTCAAAGGGGTTTATTTTTTATCTCCCTCTTTCTCCCCCCTATTCCAAGGAGAACTATCACATGACAGCATAGTGTATGTCTCACAGGTATAGAAGATACCTTTAAAAAGCAACATCTCTAAGGTACAGAATATTATTAGTTCTACTTCTGAAACACATGAATCTGCATGCAGATGAAGATTACAAATTATCATAAAGTACATGATGCTGGCCACAAAACAGCTTTGATGTGTTGCATCAGCACGGGGGAAGCATTATTAAAAGACTATCAACTAATATTTGTATTAAACACAATACTAATTGGGTCCCATGATATATATCATTTCCTTTATCGTTATTATCATCCTTTAATGGACAGACATCTGAAAGTAGCATAAGGTGAAGTTATATACATATAGAAGAACACTTTATGACAATTACAATTCACAAAATAAAAGGTTGCCATACCCGATAGGCAAAGCATAGATTTGTGAAGGTTCAGAATTTAAAAAAACAAAAGAAAACTATGACTGGCAGCTTAAAATTATGTTACCCATAAATGCTCCTTACAAACCTACTGTAGCATGAATAAGCAAATTTGCCAGTTCTCCAAGTCTTGAGGAACTAGCACGGGCTAAAAATGTTTCAACACTAAGCTGAGGTATAGCATTCAGTAAACACAAACATAGGCATGGTACAGTTTCCATTGACTTAAAATACTAAACATAGGTCATCTAATTAAATTCATTTAATTGCCTCAGCAAACACTTCTGCCACAGTCTTGCCTAGACAAGGGGTGCATGTTCTGTGGCAAACAGCATGGGGCTGGGAAGGAGCACTCAGGGAAAACAGCTAACCACATTTTAGAGAGGATAAATAAAAGAGTTGGTTTGCTCAAAATCCATTTCAAAAGACTGTAGACTTCGTGTTGTTTTAAAACCATTTAGACAGAAGATGGACCCTGAGGGTTAAAATGTTCTTAAAATTATTGCTCTAAGTTATTAAAAACAGAAGTAGGCCAAGTTCTTAGAAGACAAAGAAAATTGTCTTCCTGTTAGGTGTGCAGTCCAGTACCCTTTCCAACACATTTTGCTAAATAAACTGCCAAGAGAGAAAGATTAAATATATTAAAGATCACATTGTTAATTTTCCTTGGTGACCAGAAGTTGGCTATAAAAGGTTTTTTTATGTAAGCTAAAATGGTCTTAGGTGGAATAAAATGTAATGAAAAACAGTGCATGCATCAAAAGGGAAGTGAGTCTACCAATTATTTATTAAAATTAAAGTAATAAAAGAAAACGAGCAGCCAGAGCATCACACACCCCTTCTCCCTCCCTCCCCCCCATAATCTGACAGTCTGCTTGCAGGCTCCTGCCATTGGCTCTGCGCGCAGGAGCCGGCGCCTCTGACAAATGACACTCAGCTGACGCCAGCACTGGTGCTGCCAGGCACCAGGGTCTCGATTTTTATACTGTTCCTCTTAAATACAACTTTAAAATGTCATGAAAAGGATTTGGCCTTAAGAACTCTACTAACATGTTTCCCGGGGAAAATTCTTCCTGCAAATTAGTCATATACAGAGGCTAACATACACTGAGGGCATATCTTTCAAAAATCCATGCACATGAAGCCAATGTCACAACTTGAATGCAAATTTTCTCCAGTGAGCTTCCATAATTATGTTTGCCATTAAAAGACTCAATATTTACCCAATGAGCACAAGTTTTCTGGAAAACTATTCTTGCATTAGATAATGTTCACTAACCACTAATCAAGACAAATTCCAACATAAAGAGCATGACATGACGCAACAACCACTGGTAGAATTTATAAGCAAGTCAACTGCACTGTATTGCAAAGAAAGTTACAGAGAAAGACTGTTCAGTGAACAAGAACTATGTATGTCTGTTTAGCAAGGAAACAGATGTTTTAATGATGATAAAGGGATTTTAATGCTATGTGACTGTCTTCCAAACACACAAAAACCTACCAGAAAAATGAATTGAAGATTACTGTATTATCATATGAATGAACATTTTTTCCTGTTTTCAGGCCACTTGAATGTATAGAAATAAGCTCCAGGGCAAACAACACAATATGAAAAGACGAAAATACATCTTCATCATTTCCATCTAGTAATGCTAAGAAAGAAGTAGGAAGTATTTCTGTACCTTTGATACAAAAAGAAAATATGTTTCTCTGCTCAAAAGGCTTTTACCATATAGGAAAGCATGACCATTACAATTCCTTTTCTATCACTTGTCTCTTCTGTACAGGCAAAGGAGTGCCAAACCTATTACTTCAGCAGTACTATCTCTGTGAGATTCTCATAGCCCAGTTAGTCCTCATTTGACATTAATGTGGGAAAAAACACAGCATCTGGTACTTGCCATGGTATTTTGCAAACAAGCATTTTGAGTTTAACAATCTGTAATGTGTATTGATTACTCACCATATCCATGAATGCCTCCTAAAGGGAAAATTATTCACATGCATCATGTTCACAGATCTTCCAACATCAGTGTTTTCCTTGTCAGACAGCTTTATCTGTTATGGTATTCATAGATGCATTCCAGAACAACTGCAGGAGCAGTTAACAGCAGGGATTATTGCAAGAGTAACTGTAATCCACAAAAATAAAAATGCCCAGGATCTGAAGAAAGACTTGTCACAGGGTTTTCTAGGTACATGTCCATCCATTTATGCCTCACTTTCTACTTAAAAATACATTAAACTAATCAGTATACAGAAACAGTATGACAATGCCAACAGTTTGCCTTGATAAAAATCCAAGTGGTTTTAATACGAATTAAAGCATCTTCATATGCAGCATCTTGTACAGTTGGAAAAGGTTAGTCAAAAGGTAGCTTCTTGTCATCCATGCCAGATCAGTGGTGAGAGGAAAACGTGCAACTTCAGATTGCTTTGCCATGTTCGGAAAGGAATATTGCTTTTTCTTCTTTCTTAGACACATATTCATCACTGATCACTCTAATGCAGTTTTCCCTTATTACAAGCCCAGGGAACAGGGTGGTGTTTAATAGCCATGTACAACAAAACCAAACTTCTTTCTGAATTTGATTCTCTGGGTTTATTTCTTCATCTAAGAAAGAAGGAAGGAAGTATGCTTTTTCTGCTCCAAAGAACAGGTCTACAGTTAGAGACCATCATGAGACAAGATCACATCATGATCAAATTCGCTTTTGCTGTCTAACCCCATAAGAAGGCTGTCTGCTCCCTTTAAGTAAAATGACTAAGCTATTGATTCTTGCACTGCAGAACCTAGTTTTCTTTTGATGTTACACTGTACATAAAAATCATGTGCATCATTTTTTATGTTGCAAAACGAAAGCACAGCCTTAAGTCCCGTGTTGTCTGAGAATTCTTTCTCTGCTGTCCTTTTGTTTGTTTTTATTTTTATTTCCCCCCCCCCACTCCCCCCTCCACCCTCTTTCCAGTCCAGCTCCCAGCTAGTAGTTATCACTCCTGAAGCTCTGGCAACATCCTCGGGAAAGCTTCTTAATTAAGCCCAAGCTGGAGAGCCTATGCTCCTATGCTCCAAGCGCAACGCAGGCAACAGGCTCGCTCTTCCTCGCTGCTGGCAAGGATTTCCAACGTACCCCTCGGGCTCCCGCTGTCCTCGCCCGCTCCGCTCGGCGCTCCGGACACTCGCGGGCTCGGCAGCACCCCGCCTGCAGCGGAGCGGGGCTGGGCTGGGGCTGCGGTGGAGGCAGGCTGCCTGGCGGAGCCGGCGCTGGCGTCAAGGGGGCCCTCTAGGTGGGTTCTCCCGGCACAGCGCCGTCCTGCGCGGCTCTTCCCACCCACGCACGGAGCGGGGAAGGATGGGGCCGTGCGGGGAGCAGAGCACCGGAGCCTTCCTTAAAGCCACCTCTTTCCCCCCTCGGTGGCTGCGAGCGAGGGGAATGCAGCAATCGAGGGCAGAAAGCAGCGGGCAGTGATGCGCGGAGGAAATAGGCTTTCCTGCGCTGATCCCTGCTGACATTCAAGATATCAAGAAAGGCTTTTACGCTTCATGTGCCCAGGCCGTATACAGTTCACTTGTCATTCTTTTTTTTTTAACAAGGTTTACACTGCTTTTTAAACTTCGAATGACCTCCTGCCCTTTTGGACAGGAAATCCTGCAGTTTGGAAGCCAGCTGCAACTTCAGTGACATTAAAAGCTGTGATAAAAGTGTGTATTTGATTAGGGTGTGGGTGGACTTGCGAGTAACATGATAAGATACTGAACTGCACATTTTCATAGATCCTATTTCCTTAAGCTCCGTCCTTTTGCTGCCATGGCCCTCTTCTACAGTTCCCCAAATTAGCCCTATTAAAGTTGATGCTGTTCTGTAGAAAGAATAAAATATTAGACTACTTGAATGTGATAATGCATTGGCAGTAAAATGCTATTTCTTTTAATTCAGCAACAAAAAGTGAGCTTGTACTGCTGTATACTGCATGCATCTGTACTCTGAGGAGTTAGAGCACCAAAATACAAAAGATTTCAGAATTTAAAAGGATTCCAGCAACATTTATGTCCTGATAATCCATGCAGAAGGTTGTTTTTTCATTTTTTCATTTAAGCATAGCCATGACAGAAAACAGATACAGTGAATTACAAATAGTGAGAATGAAAGTTAGCCTTTTTTAACTAAGAGCTTAAAAACAAAGTCTATAGCCATGTTCAGTAAGGACATTTGGTATAACTTTTTAAATGACCATGTAAACACTTCATATTTTATGCGAAAAGCACCACCGCCACCACCCCAATCCCAAATTGGCATTAGGAATTTATGCCAAAAGCATTTGAAAAGGGTATAAACAAAACTGTGAAAACTGAAAGGTTGTGTGATTAATCTATCTATATAAAACAACAACAACAAAACATTACCTCTAACTAATCCAGTTTTCTATGGCTTTCTCTAGGCTAGAACCACTTATTATGAAATATTAAGTATGCCAAATGCTACACAAATCTGCACTGTCATTATTATTTCATATTGTACTTGCCTAACTGCATACTTGCCTGATCATTCTTAGGTGCTGACATTTTCCACACTAGACTTACTTTATGAATTGTACTATCTTGAGAAAGAGCTTCTTAACACCAACCTGCCACTAAACACATATGAAATTCACAGAGTCTATTCTGCATCTTTGTCATGAGGAAACCAATATATTTGGTTTTCTCTAGTATTAAGTTCAGAGCAAATTATATCCACTGACTCAACTAATTTCATTCAGAAGCAGAGTTGCAGAAGGAGGGTGAGCGTATGTAAAATTACTATATAGCATTGCGCAGCGGTTAGAGAACTCACCAGCCAAGTAGAACACAGGATATATGGGCTTTGCAGGGCAAAGGTAAGTTCAAACCAGGGACCTAAATCAGTAAATAATTTTTGCCACACTTCTAGAATAGGCTGACTTCTTCTAGGTCTGACTTCTTCTAATCAGTTCAATTTGAAAAAATGCAATATTTAAAAAATTTGGTTGCATTAACCATAGTGGCTTTTTTTTTTTTTTTTTTTTTTTTTTAACTAGGTGTGTACAAAAATAAGCATTTGGGTATGTTAGTTCCATCTCAGCTTCCCCTACTTCTTTGAAACAGTAGTTTAAGTATAATTCAGTTCAATAAAAATAAAGAAAAAAAAAAAAAAGGAATTTCAAAGCAGGTTTTGCTCTGATCCCTTTGTTCTGTCAAAAGGACAGTGCTCTGACCATTACAATTTAGGCTACAGGAAGGTCTAATGCATCTTCCCCACTCATATTGAATCTAGGCTAAGCTGAAAGAAGCTGGAGAGAAACAGACTGTCAAAAAGGAGTCTGCAACTGATACTGACTCTTCCCTGAGAGAGAGGAGTCCTAGATTCTAGACGCTTCTACAAGGTCTCTTTGAGAATTTTCACTAAAATTAATTAGGTAATGGATAAAGTATGTTGATAGCAGGAACTGGCTTTCAGCACTTCTCATTTTCAGAGAAATGATCACGTTGGACTACAGAGTGAGGATCTATCTTCTTTTCTCTCTCTCTTTCTGGTCTTGGGAAGCTGGTATTCCTTACCACTGAAAGAAAGATCTAAACAAAGAGTCATGAAGAGTGTGTCCCATAAATTTTCTTTTTAATCGGCCTAATGACAGTGCACCTTTCTTCCCATCCGAGTCTTTAAGGTTAGAGGAACCAAGCAGGATTATTAGCATCTCCATTTTCTGATTTCTGCAAATATGTGTTCCTCCCACAACACTCTGCTTTTCAATTGTCAGTGATAGTAAAAAATTCACTTTAAATGGGCTAACATCTGGTTCTGTCAAAGTGAAGTCCTATCGCATATTTTCTTCACCTCTTCTTAAACATGAAAATGCACTCACAGACTAGAAGAGTTTACCTTGAAACATTTCTATTCCTAATAATAGTACTAAAAAAGGAAAGAACTGCTATGCTCTCGGTATCAGGTTTTTAATATAAAATCAATAAAGACAATAATATTATATATATCATACAGATCACAAGAAACATATATGATAGCAACAGTAGTATATAAAACTACCATTTCTATGCTGACCAAGAGGATGGGGTTTCTGAAAAAGAAAAAAGATAAGTTTAACTTACAAAATATTTTTACAAAGATTTTTTTTGTTGTCTTTTTTTTGTTTTTCCAAAAGGGCAAAAGATCATTAAGCCAAATATTTTGGTGGCAATAAAATAGTGATTAGCGCAAAACATGCATCTAGGAAGGTAAAGCTAATGCTTAAAGAAAAGCTGAAGAGAAAGCTCTAGACAATAGTATACAGAATTTTATCAATGTCACTGATAAAACAGTGACAATGACCTATGGCAACTCTTTTGAGACTGTGCAAGATAAGCTGGTGAGTTCAGCCAGCAAGTTGTTCGCAAGTGTCAACAGCAACAACAAAAAAACATATCAAACTTGGCAATTGTATAAGTCTCAAAATTTCCTCCAAGAAAGAAATGGTAGTGTACCCTGCAATATTGTATCAATGATAAAGAGGACTCATTGAGATGAAGAACACGGTATGTAATATGGGCTACAGTGAGAAACATATTGCTAACATAAACACAGCACAGATGGTTAATTTTAACAGTGGGATTGAATGTACCCTTTGTGTGTTTGCAAATGACACCAAGCTGAATGATACAGTTGATACCATAGAAGGAAGGGATGTCATCTGAAAGGACCTAGAAAAGCTTGAGAAGTGGGCCCACGTGATCCTAATGAGGTTCAACAAGTCCAAGTGCAAGGTGCTGCACCTGGGCTGGGGCAATCCTAGTCATGAGCACAGACTGCGAGAAGAACTCATTGAGAGCAGCCCTGCAGAGAAGAACTTGTGGGTTCTGGTGGACAAAAAGCTTGACATGAGCCGTCAGTGTATGCTTGCAGCCCAGAAGGCTGCCTATATACTGGGGTGCATCAACAGAGGGGTGGCCAGCAGGTCGAGGGGGCTGATTGTCCCCCTCTCTGCTGCCCTTGTGAGGCCCCACCTGGAGTGCTGCATCCTGGTCTGGAGCCTCCAGCATAAGAAGGATGTTAATCTGCTAGAACAGGTCCAGAGGAAGGCCACAAAGATGATGAAGAGGCTGGAGAACCTCTCCTACGAAGAAAGGTTGAGAGAACTAGGACTGTTCAGCCTAGGAAAGAGAAGGCTCCGGGATGACTTCACTGCGGCCTTTCAGTACTCAAAGGGGACTTATAAAAAAGATGGAGAGCAACTTTTTGCTCAATCAGATAATGACAGGACAAGGGGGAATGGTTTTAAACTAATATAGGGGAAATTTAGCTTAGAGATTAAGAGGCAGTTCTTCACTCAGAGTATGGGGAGGTGCTGGATTAGGTTTGCCAGGGAATTGGGTAGATGCCCCATCCATGTAGGTGTTCAAGACCAGGTGGAATGGTGCCCTGAGCAACCTGATATATAGTGGGTGGTGTCCCTGCCTCTGGTAGGGGGGTTGGATCTAGATGATCTTTGAAGTTCCTTCCAGCCCAAGCCATTCTATGATTGAATGACAAAATGGTCAAACCTATGCATGAAGAAAAAGTATGGAGGTAGCAATTCCCCATACCTGGAGCTCATTCCTATATTTTAAGTGATAGAATCCCTATAGTCGTTATAAATTCTCTCTACGGAAACTATATAGATTAAAAAATCAACTCGATTAATGAAGTGGTAAGAAGTATGCACCCAACTGCACACAGTAAAGGAAATCATCCAAGTGATAGGTCTTTAGTCATAAAAAATTTAAGGTAACACAGAAATTATCTTCATTAATTATAGCATAGAAACTGAAGACACAAATTCCTCTCTTCAGAATCCTCAACAGAATGAATCCTCAACTGATAAACTCCTTACTCTCCACACTGAGACTACTAGAGACCTTTACTTGCACACAAGTGTTATGTGAGTGTACGTCAAGTAACATTTTTTTGTCCTGTCTGCTTTGTGTACCATCCACCCTGCATATAAATTAACTCCTTATTGAAGCCTCTTTTGGATAAGGTAAATTATTTTGTCAGAAAGAAAAAACTGTGCTTCTTTAGAAGAATCACACAGAATCACAGAATCATCTAGGTTGGAAGAGACCTCCAAGATCACCTAGTCCAACCTGTGATCTAACACTAACCAGTCCTCCACTAAGCTCTACATCTAAACATCTTTTAAAGACCTCCAGGGATGGTGACTCAACCACTTCCCTGGGCAGCCCGTTCCAATATCTAACAACCCTTTCAGTATCACAGAATCACAGAATCACAGAATTTCTAGGTTGGAAGAGACCTCAAGATCATCGAGTCCAACCTCTGACCTAACGATAACAGTCCCCACTAAACCATATCCCTAAGCTCTACATCTAAACGTCTTTTAAAGACTTCCAGGGATGGTGACTCCACCACTTCCCTGGGCAGCCTGTTCCAATGCCTAACAACCCTTTCAGTAAAGAATATCCTCCTAACATCTAACCTAAAACTCCCCTGGCGCAACTTAAGCCCATTCCCCCTCGTCCTGTCACCAGGCCCGTGGGAGAACAGACCAACCCCCACCTCGCTACAGCCTGCCTTGAGGTACCTAGCCCATTCCCCCCCGTCCTGTCGCCAGGCACGTGGGAGAACAGACCAATCCCCACCTCACTACAGCCTCCTTTAAGGTACCTGTAGAGAACAATAAGGTCGTCCCTGAGCCTCCTTTTCTCCAGGCTGAACAATCCCAGTTCCCCCAGCCACTCCTGGTAAGACTTGTTCTCCAGACTCCTCACCATGTTCATTGCCCTTCTCTGGACTCTCTCGAGCACCTCCATGCCCTTCTTGTAGTGAGGGTCCCAAAACTGAACACAGTACTCGAGGTGTGGCCTCACCACATATAAGTATGCTACAAGCAGTACAGATAACAGCAGGTTTATTCGTCTCTGTTTTTCTTATCTAATCTTTCTGCATCCATATGGGCCTTGCCCCCTCAAATGTCTTCATGTGTCTTCATGACAAATCACAAGGCAAGCAACATGAATTTTTGGTGTTATGTTATCAGAACACCACTGGGCTCTGACACAGCCTCACATGATTTTAGATACTTTGAACTGAAAAATTATAGAGAAAGTTGTTTCTCTGTACCCAGAGGAGGCCTAAATGAGTGCTAGGCAATGTGTTTATAACCCACTCCACATAACTTGCCCTCGGGGCTTGAGAGCATACTTAGAGCCATAATTATATCATGGAAATTAATACTAAAAGATAAAACTTCAAAACACATGTAGGTCACATTTGAACAACAATCATGAATTGAGTAACATTGCTAAGAGCTTATGGCTATTCCTTAAGATGGAAAAGAGCTTAGTTATCAAATATATTTTTGTTCCAAAAATTATATGCTCAACTGTAATATAATTTCAGCAGAACATTATCCATCCAAGCCTCAGTTCTTTTTGAAGTCCAAAGAATTTCAGGTCAAGAACTTAGAAGAATATTTTATAATTTATGTTTTCTATTAACTTACTCACTTGTGTGTGTGTGTGCGCATTTGGTTTTTTGTTTTGTTTTGTTATTTTTTCTTTTTCCCTTAGGCTCCCCCCTCCCAGTTAAAGCCTAGAGAAGTTTTTCAGGTAATGTCATTCTAAAATACAAGATCATAGAATCATAGAATCATAGAATATCCCAAGTTGGAAGGGACCCATAAGGATAATCGAGTCCAGCTCCTGGCACCGCACAGGTCTACCCAAAAGTTTAGACCATGTGACTAAGTGCACAGTCAAAATTTTTAATTTTTAAATTCGGACAGGCTTGGTGCCATGACTACATCCCTGGGGAGCCTGTTCCAGTGTGCAACCACCCTCTCGGTGAAGAACCTCTTCCTGATGTCCAGCCTAAACCTCCCCTGCCTCAGCTTGACACTATTCCCACTGGTCCTATCACTGGTGATTACAGAGCATAGGTCACCTGCTTCTCCACTCCCCCTCATGAGGAAGTTGTAGACCACGATGAGGTCTACAGCCTCCTCTTCTCCAGGCTGAACAGGCCCAGTGCCCTCAGCCGTTCCTCATATGTCCTCCCCTCTAGGCCCTTCACCATCTTTGTTGTCCTCCTCTGGACACTCTCCAACAGTTTAATGTCCTTCTTGTACCATGGTGCCCAGATCTGCTTAATTGTTGAGTTACAGTAAAAATAATTGTTGCTATGAATCTTACTTGGTAAACTGCATTTCTTGCTAAACTTGCTATGCCATTCGTTTCCTACAATCTACATATCTGGAGAACGTTCTTCACTAAGAGGGTGATCACACAATGGAACTGGCTCCCAAGATAAGTGGTCATAGCACCAAGCCTAATGGAACTCAAGAAGCATTTGGACAATGCTTGCAGACATACTGTCTGATTTGGGGGTGATTCTGTGTGGAGCAAGGAGTTGGACTTGATGATCCTTGTCGGTCCCCTCCAACTCAGGATATTCTATGATTCTGTGATTAAACAAATGATTAAAGTTGCATAGATTTAAACTGGAACAAATGGAGTGGTGTGGAAAAAAAGTGTCCTTCTGATACATTAATTACTTTCTTGTCTCATTTGAAGAATAAGAGTCCTGCTCTCCTTGATATTACAGGTCAGTGATCCTTGAAGAAAAATTACTGTAGCTCTCCGGCATAGCAACCTATCTCCATTGACTAGACAATGGTCATGCTCACAGACTCATCTCCTCCCTGTTGCATAAGAAAGGGTTCGGATGCTTTAAAAATCACTCTACAAATGTAAATATAAACTTTACATGTAGTGGCACTGCATTAACTGTTTTGATGTATATCTGCTATGAAACAGAAAATTATCTGTATCAAGTAGCCCAAAATTCTAAAATTTCACCTTAGTGAAAATATTAGGTAAAACTGAAATCCACAGTAAGTTTGCAGAAGTTATTTAAGAAAAGCAATTGTTTTCACAACTGTAAAACTGAAATGCTGAAGAAAGAAAAGAATAGCATTTTTAAAAATTTTCTGCAGTGGTAAAGAATTGAAGTCACGCTAAATACATTTCCAGGGAATAATCATGACCTGTTCTCTAATATGAAGATGACTGTGTATTATTTTAACAGTACTCTATTTCAAATTGAATATATAGTTCAGAGTACTTGAATCATGAATGCCAAGGTAGAACAAAACTTTACTCATTCATACTGAAAAGGAAAGGAAAGGAAAGGAAAGGAAAGGAAAGGAAAGGAAAGGAAAGGAAAGGAAAGGAAAGGAAAGGAAAGGAAAGGAAAGGAAAGGAAAGGAAAGGAAGGAAGGAAAGGAAAGGAAAGGAAAGGAAAGGAAAGGAAAGGAAAGGAAAGGAAAGGAAAGGAAAGGAAAGGAAAGGAAAGGAAAGGAAAGGAAAGGAAAGGAAAGGAAAGGAAAGGAAAGGAAAACAGAGATTCCAGTAAATACTGGCACTAGTTAGTTCCAAATGATACAATATTATGTTCATACTGCGAGGAAGCTTAAAATGATACAAACATTTGATTTAAAATAATTCTGTTAATGTAAGTATGTATCTTCAATTTAATAAACAAGATTGTCTAAAATTGTCTTTATTTACTTTGCTCACAAACTTATCTGGTTTACATTTTCAGATATTTTTTCCCAAACCTGGATACAATGCAGATGGTGTAAAGATGGCTTTACAACAGAAAGGGCTTCCTAGCAGTCCATACTCAGGTTAACTGAAAAACAGCAGTGATGACTTCTGGGAAGACTTCTACGCTGTCCTTTACATGATTAAGTTGACATGAGTATTCAATGATTGTTGAGAATGTTAAGTGAGAAAATATTATATTTTTTTTTTAGATATTAAAGAATATCAACACAAAAGTGCATAAATATTCACTGAGACTGAAGTTTTGTTTGGTTGGTTGGTTGGTTTTTTTATCACAATGTCTTTACTGCACAGAGTAGAAGTTTAGTCTCCATGCATGTCAGCTTTACCTTCTCTACAGGGCTTTGGAGAAAAGACAGCCTACAATGAGTTTTTCCAACATGCTTGCACTTCATTTGCTAATAATTTGTATATTAGTCTAGTGAAGATGGCTTCTTTCTATATTGCCATGCATTATACGTATTCTGAACACAACAACACTTTACAAAAGAATGGTAACAGCATGAATTGAACAATTCAGATATGACTTACAAAAAGACACAGAGAAAAAGGATCCTTCATTGACTATTTTTATGGACTCTTCCTTAGATGTACAACTCTTTTCTGACAACTAGATAGCCTTTTTTCTTTCTTGGACAGGGGACTGTGGTAGAATGGGAAAAATCTAAAATAAGTAACAATACTTTGAGATGCATTTTCTGAAATGTCATTTCTACTAGTATATCTTATTTTCCTATTAACTATACTTC
Source organism: Netta rufina (assembly GCF_964035555.1). Classification (NCBI taxonomy): domain Eukaryota; kingdom Metazoa; phylum Chordata; class Aves; order Anseriformes; family Anatidae; genus Netta; species Netta rufina. Next base: position 16,861,183 of record NC_140126.1, read on the forward strand.
TCTGATGTACTCAAATACACAGTTCAGTAAGCAAATTTCAATTTATGATTTAATGATTGACAATATTTAAAACATTTACATTATCCTTTTTAATCATCTCATAAAACCTCATAAAGATTTGAGTTGTAGATTTCTTGTTACTTTTATGATAACAGACATGCTGTAAGTCTTCTGCTTTTAAGAAATTGAAGTAAGTAGAAATTTAGGCTATGCTCTAAAATTACTGAAATTTGTCCAGAAATCTTATTGAATTTTGCAATACAGTATTTTTATATTAAACAATATATCCTCCATCTTTCTGTCAAATTAGAGCCTTTTGTATAGCTTTTATGGAAAATAAAACTAACCATGCTAATACAATTGATTTTTGAAATCAGAATATGAAGTTAGACATTTAACAGGTAATGTATATGAATGAAGGAAATGCTTCTTTATTTGCACTGTTTTGCCTTGTTTTTGTTGTTTTTAATTTTATTTATGAGTAAATAACTTTTGTCAGTTTGTGAGTTAGTCATCATTAAAAGTGTTATGCAAAAAACTTCAGTGCAAGCAAAATCATATATTTTCAATACTGAGGTTATGTCACAAAAAAGGTTAGCAGTAGTGAAAGGAACAGAAGTATTGTTGAGTCACTGAAGTTGTCTTTTCCTCTTTGGTCAGCCTGTCCTCTCAGACATTAATAGACTTTCTATGTTCTTCCATAGTTTCAAAAAGTTTGAGAAGTTAAGACTTCTAAGCATTACATTCCCTCCTACTTAACTACTCCAAGATCTTGTAATGTGATTCTCCTCTACAGCGATGTTTCCTAACACTGAGTCATAGGAAAGTGTCACTAGTGCACTCCTACAGACTAGTGTTTATAACAGAAACATGAATAAAAATACTAAGTGAAATCCTAGAACTCTAGTAGTATTGAGAAACGGTCTTCTCTCACTGGCTCTTCATCTGCCTTGAAGTTGCTTTATTGACACCTGTGCATTCCATTTTAACTGGTTATTTCCTAAGTGACATTGTATATGACATCTGATGTTCAGATGGAACGTCGTGTTCCATCTTGTCCAATTTCTGCCCACTGCCTCTTGTCCTGGGCTCCACTGAAAAAAAGCCTCTTTGTACTTTCCCTTCAGGTACTATCAGACATTAATAAGATCAAGCCTCTTCTTCTCCAGGCTGAGCAGTCCCAGCTCTCTCAGACTCTCATAATAGCAGAGGTGCTACGGTTCCTTCATCATCATGGGGGCCCTCCATTAGTCTCCTTCCAGTTTTTCCATGTTTATCTTGGCTGTGGGGAGCCCAGAACTGGACATAGTACTTAACCAATGCTGAGAGAGAAGACCACCTCTCTTGATCTGCTGGTGATACTTTGTGTAATGCAGCCAAGAATAAGAATTAGCTTTCTTAGCAAGGGCACATCGCTGACTTGTGTTCAAGTTGGTGTCCACCAGGACTCCTAGCTCCTTTTCCTGCAGAGCTGCCTTCTAGCTGGGTAGCCCCCAGCATGTCCTGGTGCCTGAGCTCATTCCTCCTCAGGTGCAAGACTCTACACTTCTTGCTATTGAACTTCATGAACATTTTTTTCCTTTTCTATATGTTTTGGTGCCTAGTAATTCTGGTATTCAAGAAGAAAAAGGCCATGGTACTTGTCTAGGTTATTTCCGGTCTTTTTAAATACAAGTAACACAATTGCTATTACACCAGTTATGATTTTATAATCTTATTAACAATCCTCACTACAAGACTGAGGTTGCCTGTGCCAGTTTTTAGGGTTCTTGAACATAACCATCCAATCTCTGTAGCTTAATAGCATTAATGTCTGAGGTTTGCTTCCATACCAAATACAGTAATTCAGATTTACATACCTTTGTTCCTATTATCTATCATGCCTATATTGACACTTAAAATAATTTTTCTGATTAAAAATTAAAAAAAAAAAAAAGGTATTTCTCTATTTCCTGTTATGCCAAAACCAACTGTACAGCACAAATCTATCTTCTTCTCTTTCTTTGCTTTTGCAGTTTATGCATCTTTTATTTGTTTTCTTTTGGTTCACTGAGTATTTGATAAAAAAACTCATTGTATATATACATATGTCCTGGCACCAGACTACCCCCAGGATATATGTAGTATCATACTATCCAATCCTTACTGTTAAAAACTTTTTTATTATTGTTTTTCTCAAAACACAGGTTTAAATCATAATAGGATGTTTAACTCAAAATATTATAATTTCTGGTAGGGTTTTTTTTGTTGTTTGTTTGTTTGTTTTTGATAAAATTGAGATGTTTCTATCCAAACCCAAGCATTCTTTACAGTCCCTTCTACCAATCACCACAAACAAATGTTGTAGCTATGCAGTGCCTTCCTTTTTATTTCCAGTATTAATATCTTCTCCTGTGTTCATGGAACTGTAATCCCTCTTCCCCCATCCATGAAAGTCTAGATCTGAGAGTGAACTTCTGCAAACTGCCAACAAAATTATTATGCAATTGCCTTTAACAGAGGCTTTAAGAATCAGACCACAACTCCCCTGGAGTCAGTAGAGAGTATATGTATGATGTACATGAGCAAACTGTAAAATGCCATTCTCCAACATACACACGTAAATATTTATGAATGACATTTTATTGTTTAGTAGGACAGGAATTATCTTCATAATTACTTTTTGTACACAAATACATCATATGCCAGGTGTACATGAAAGTGCATGTGTAATTGCATACATGTACAGTGATTTCTAGCAACAAGGAAGTAACAACTTCTATTATTCTAACAAAAACTAACATATTTTTAACTTGGATTTGAGTACAAGAACTAAAGTCTTGCAACTACTGCCTGCCACTTAAGTAAAAAGTGGTAAGAATAACCCCCTTATCTTATTTTATTTTCTCAGAATTTAAGATAATCACATGATTTATATTGCAGAGAACCAAATGAAAATTGTCAGATAGAAGTTATGTCTCCCAGGTGCAGATGGTAGGAAAAAACTAGACCTTTTATATGATTAGCAGATTTCCACTGTCCCAGGAATAGCATACAGGATACAGATGTTGCTGTAATGTATACTGATGGATGAAGATTTTGTTTACACAAATTTAGCTGGAATGCATATGGACAAATATTCAGTTACAAGTATATAGCATTTTATAGCAACATAAACTAAAGATGCTTGGGGTAACTAAGAAACAAAAAAAGATAAAATCTTCATCTCAAATAGTTTAAATATATTTATCTCAAATGGTCCTAAGTTAAGTAGAAAACTGTGAAATTGTTGTTCACTACATAAAGAAGTGGACTTTTGGTTCTTTATAAAAAAATAATAACCTGATTATAAAGTACTTAATTAGATTTATTAAATTAATATGGGCCAATATTCCCTGTAATACAAAGCCATTTTTGGTTTCTTTTTAATTTATTACGTAGAGAATGACAATAAAGAGCCAGCATGTGACAATCTAAGTAGTAAACCTCTCTGGTTTGCAGGTTTGCAGATTGAAGTTCAAATTTCTATGAGTTTATAGCAGCAGAAGTCACTCTGAGAAGCCTCACTGTTTATCTCCTCAAATGTATATAATGCAAGAAATGGAAGCCTTCCCCCACAACATATCTCAAGACTATGACAAATGTAATGCTTTGGAACTGACGAATCAGCTTTCATGATGCACAAAGAAAATAGAAAAACACTTTTTTTTTTTTTTTTACTATATGTCCACTATCTTTTTAAAGAGAAGACTCCTAAATATCCCTTGGAACAGCTGGAAGGTGTTGCACTACATTTTTCCTATGTGCTAAATATTGGATGTATTCATGGAGTATGAGAACACACTTCTCAGGACTTATAAAATATTCCCGCAAACATAAGCCACCTCTATGACATCAATAAATAAATAAATAAACAAATTTTGGTGTTTTCTGGTATTTGATTATTGAAAACAGGTATACCACTGGTGTAAAGGCAGGAACCTACAAGCCCAGCTCAAGATAAGGACTCTAATTGCTATCTACCAACACTTGGGAAACTAGAGTAACTGTCATGACTTTACTTGGCCTTGCTGTGTTTTGCCAACATAACCTGTGCTGAACACAAACTTCAAAGCACTATGGAAAGCCAAGGCAGCATTATTTGAAGCAGAAAACACTTATTTGGAATATTATGCCTGGGCCATGGTGACTGCATTGCCCTGACTGTTTATCAAAAACTGTGCATATCAAAGCAGACTAATTACAGTGCCTCAGTACTAAATACTACATGCAATGTAGACAAAATTTAAGAGAGCTTGACTGGACCAGACTATTTTACATAATTGGTCTTTTACAACCTTAATGATTCTATGATTGAAGAAAACAGATACATTTGAAATGGTTATTTTTCCCTACATGGTCATTTTTGAGATTTCTTCTTTTAACTAATTGAAGCTACTTGAATATTATGATTCCTCAATAGTCTAAGTATCCACTATTCCTCTAAAAAGTTTTAAAAGTTCTGACTCATGCCCACCTTTGTATGCGGTTCTTCAGAGATGATGAATATGGGATAAATTAGCTAATGAGAAGGAGAAAGAGAACATGCTTTCAAACTATGTTTTGCTGATATTTCTTATTTTCAAAATTGAGCACATAATTTTTGATAATTAAATGAAAAAAAAAAAATCTGTTTATATACTGCTTTGGTGAACACAGATAATAGGGGACAGAAACATCTCACTACTTCCTACAGAATGATATTAACGCTATAAATGTAATTCCTTATTGCCCTAATTATTTGCATTTTTTAAATATCGAAATGTCACTCAACACCCAAGAAACATATGTTTATATAAATATATATTATCAGTATTTGGTAGATAGCTTATTATGGAAATGATCATTAGCACTTTAAATGTACTACAACAGTTTAATAAAGGTGATGTATAATTTCCCATTGCTATGCTAAGCTAAAACTGGAAAGCTAGTGAATGACTTCTACTCAATATAATATTTTAGGTTGCATAGCAAATATACTTGTTATGAAAATGCAATAATACTTCATTACAAGTAAAGCATGACATCAGCATTTGATCACTTTATATCACAATATTTATTTATAAAAATTATATAAAATTGTGATATAAAATTTATATCACAATATACTATTACATACAATATATAATAGATCAATTTATATCACAATGACACGTTAAACTACTTCCAGTAATGGACTAAATAGAAAATTGGTGCCAGGCCATTTACTACTACCTGCTGAAACCAGGGCACTAATTCTCTAGAAAATAGTATGTTGAGGAAAGAGTATGTTATGTTGAAGGATCTGTTGGTAGCAAAGTGTTTCATCTTGTATTTGATAGAGGTTGTTCAACAACTTTTTGTATTATTTTACAGATCTTCATTATCATGAACACAATTCTATGACTTAAAAGAAGGCACAGAATATTTCTCATCTTTTGTATTGCAAAATTTCTCATCTATTGTATTGCAAAATCTTTTGAAACCACTGTTCTAAATGCTTGCATTTAAATCAATATTTAAACTTTAAAGGTAAAACTTAACTAGAAAACATCTTTAGACGTTTCATGATTTGAAAGAATATTTATCCAATATTTTTAAAAATTTTAACATAAGACCTAATGTCATTAACATAAGATGTCTATTAACCTAAGACCTAATGTTCCAAGGGAAAAATTCAAGGGTAAACTAAGATTTTTCAAAACTAGGAGCATAAAAGAATTGGCTAAATTAAGATTTGAATGTCTGAATTTGTTTTCTAGAGAGTTGGGTTTGCAGCACTTACACTGAGTGAACAGGAATTTGGAAAGCCCGACATCTGAAAAATCAGCCTGAGTTTCTGACACTGCCTTCCTATCACATATAGTTTCTGTCTTTATTGTGCTCTCTCCATAACATCTACCTTCAGTATTGCTATTTCCTTTTGCTTACAAGTGATCACTCATGAATTAAAGGAGGAAAACAAAACCATGGTATGAACAAACCAACGTTGTTTTCCATAATCTGTATAACTGTTCATACTTATGACACACTGGAAAGTGTTTTGTTTGTTTGTTTGCTTTCATTGTTCAAATTAGGACAATGCCAGACTAAATTATTAATTAATTCATAGAAATCATACCCGACAAAAAAAAAAAAATGCCAGTTACTACTTAAAGGAGGAGGTAAGTGTTCTAGATTGCAAGTATGAGTAATGGCCCATCTAGGCAGAAACCATGACATGTCTATGAAAGCAAGTGCTCAAACCAATTGCTTCTCCTCTTAGCCTAGCCTTTAGAAGACAATATTCAGTAACAGATATGAAACTCCCAGTTCCATTATTTGAGCATAAAGTAGCTCTTTGTTCTCATTCTTTAGAGAACTAATAACTGAACCTAGTTTTATTTTCTCACACATAACAATATTTAAAAAGAAACCTTGGAAACATTTGTAGATATTTTGAGCAATAAAGCTCAAAGAAAACAAAACTAATACATTTTTACAATAAGTACTATAGTAATAACTGTTTACAAAGACTATTTATGCATTTATTGCATAAATAAATACCATAAAGTTCCCATTTCTTCATAGCTGGCAAGAAGAAATATTAGATACATTAGTTGAAGAAGAAAAATTCTGAATTGAGAGAAGGTGCACTGCAATAAGACATTCACAAAATTGTTACATGAAAAAGTGTTTTTCCTTTAATATCAGCAGACCCAAATGGAAATTTTTACATTAAATCAAGTAACTTGAAATCTCAGCATATAATTTTTCTGTAATTAATTTGGGATGTTTAAAATGTTGACTTGCAGACATTAGTGCAGCTTATCTTGACAAAATCAAAACATGTATTGGATAATTTTACATAAATTTATTTAAAGACAGAAATTGAAGTGCATTGATGCATCTTGACATAATGCTTCTGCTGTTTGAACTATTCTTACACTTTCTGCTCTGGGATGTTTCAGGATCTTTGAATATTTTCTGAATAGTTACAGTGTTTTGCATTCTGTTTTTATATATTTTTCCATGTAATGTTTCAACAGTATATTGGTGGTTTCTACACATAAAGAAATATTATCCTTAATAATGAACCAGGAATAAAATCAAGGCATGCACTTCTAGACAACTTCTTTTCGGTCGATTGAATCACTGTTTTAAGTCTGATAGGTTGTCAAGTTTGTAAACTGAAGAGCAGCACAATGGCAGAAAGCTCTTACAAGTGGTAAGTAAGAAGGTACTTAAAATTTCTGGCTGTAGACGATAATCACAGAGTCATACAAATGGTGGAATTAACCATAATTTCCATTAATAGTCTCATCAAAAGTACAGGCAGTGTATTGTATGGGTTTGGTGCCTTCAGATCACAATGTAAGACATGACCTTCATTCTAACACTGACATTTTATGCATACTTAAGGCAAAGAAAATGACCCTTTCCGCATAGAGCTTATTCAAATCTTGCATTTGAGCATTGCAAACTAAAAACTTCAAGCTGCTGTAAATAGTGTGCTTTAAACACTGATATTTTAGCTGTGATATCAGTGGCATTATTGAAACAATATAGTATCAAACCCCATCTATAAACAATCATTATCATGAAAATATTAGTTTTAAAATATAACATAAAATATTTGTACAAATTTCTAAAAATGTAAAAAAGTCTTTCATAGAGTATGAGTGACTTAAGCATGGCCTAGGTATATGATATGCCCTTACCCACTCATGTAAGGTTTAGGTGAACATACAGCTAAGTAAGTTGATGAAGACTCCAGATTTACATTCATTTTACTCCAAAAAAATGTTCTTTCATAGTTTTTTTTACATTTTTCAGTGTTCTTAAAAAGCAAATTTTTCACATAATTCCATTATGTCTGGTATGAATTCAGAAAATGCGATTTCAGATTTCGGGGACAGAATTAATTGCTTCTCACAACAGAACAATCCCCAACACCAACAATAAATACCTACATTTTTGCAGATTCTTAGAGGTGCCATTCCAGAAAATGAGCTCTTTATTTTTAAGTTTTAGGTGTCTTTATATGATAATTATTTTACAAATGAATAACATAATAATATAGGGATCCCAAGGCAAAACTTGAAAAACACAGATTAAGCACCTACTGCTTACTTCAAAATACATTGTCAAACTTTTAAATATTTTGTCAGAAGTTGTGTAATATTCAGGATCTCCAGCAAATTTATAATCACAGACATGCAGAAACAGCTGGAGATACTGCAGCACAATCACATTAACTACTGTTGCTGGAGAGTCTGAAAATCAGCTGACAATCATTCAAGAAAAAGCTGTTAAAAAACTGTCAGCATTATTCCAAAAAAAAAAATAAAAAATCAATTATCTGATGGTCACTGTCTATAAAACATTATAAACACCTGAACTAGAATCCCTTATCCACAGTATTGTAAAGGTTCTGGAACAACTGAAAAAAAGTATGCAATAATTCACTGTGTGGATACAGCTTGTTTCATATTTGGCAAAATGGAAAATATAAATTGTCAGTTTTTCTTTTGCAGGAAAAAATATTATTCTTGGGAAGATCAGACAGTTATGGATGTTTTTTTTTTTTTTTTTTTTTTTTGTATGTTCATTTTTTTTTTAATGTACAGACAAATGCTGTACATCAATGATCAATGTTTGTACTGAGCTGAAGGTCAGACTGCTAGCATTTCTGCAAGCCCATGCATCTGAATTAATAATTGCCTTTCAGTTACTGTCTAACTACAAAATTATTTCAAAGCCTAGCTTTGGAATTCATTCACCTAACACAATAAAATGTGATTTTGTTTGTTTGTTTGTTTTGGGGGTGGGGTGGGGGGGGAAGGAGATGATCTAACAAAGAGTTTAAATGATAGAAAGCTCATTTCACACTTCAGTAATTTAGAATCATAGAATCATTAAGGTTGGAAAAGACCTCCAAGATCATCTGGTCCAGCCATTCCCCTACATCCGATGTCACCCACTAAACCATGTCCCTAAGCACTATGTACAACCTTCCGTTAAACACCCCCAGGAACGGTGACTCCACCACTTCCCTGGCCAACCTGTTCCAATCCCTGACTACTCCTTCTGAGAAGAAATGTCTAGTAATTTTCAACTTAAACCTCCCTGGCACAACTCGAGGCCTTTCCCTTGTCTTTCCCTTGTCCTATTTCTAGTTATCTGTTAGAAGGGGCTGACCCCCAGCTCTCCACAACTTCCTTTCAGGAGGCTCCCCTGAGCCTCCTCTTCTCCAGAATAAACAATCCCTGTTCCCTCAGCCGCTCCTCACAGGACTTGTGTTCCAGGCCTTTCACCAGCTTCGTAGCTCTTCACCAGCTTCATAGCCCTTCTCTGGACGTGCTCCAGGGCTTCGATGTCCTTCTTGTACTGATGGGCCCAAAGTACAAAACATGGTACTCGAGGTGAGGCCTCACCAGAGCAGAGTACAGGGGGACGATCACCTCCCTGGTCCTGCTGGCTGCACTATTCCTGATACAAGCCAGGATGCTGTTGGCCTTCTTGGTCACCCAGGCACACTGTTTGCTCATGTTCAGGCAAGCATCAGCCAACACTCCCAGATCCTTTTCCTATGCACATCTGTCCAGCCACTCTGCCCAAACTTTCATGATGAAAAGGCATTCTTTAAAAATTAAAAAACAGAAAACTTTCAGACACAGAAGGCCTTAAAGGAACATAAGAACATACTTACTCTCCTGCACTTTCTCTACTTGTTTATTCATTATGCCGGAGGATGTTTCTGGATTCTAGGGATCTGACTGAGCAATTTATTTCAAAATAGCTCCTTTATATGTATTGCTAATGTTATACAGTGATGGAGTATTGTCACAGTTTTCTCTAACAGCTTACAAAGCATATACATAGCAAGTATGTTAGCCCTGTGTAGTTTATTTCAGCCTTTCCACAATTAATATCCAATAATTATCCTAATAATTATTTTAAAATACCTTTCATGAGCAGGGTGTGCTCATGAAACATTTTGTTTCAGTAAAAATGTCAATAATGTTACCTTTATAATTAATTATAACAATGTATTAAAATTTAAAACAAGATAAAAATAGTTTGAGAATAGGTATGTTTATTATTTTCTTGATAGTAAGAAGTGAGTATATACAATAATACTTTCAAATTAAAAGCCCTGAAGAAGTAGTTTACTTTAATTTAAAGTAAACTACATTGGAAAGTGTTTCCTATTAAAATTAATTAAATATTAATAATTAAATTATTTAAGAAAAGTAAATAATAGTTTCTTTAAACTGACTTTGAAATACACTCTAAAAGGGAGTACATCAGCTTCAGTGAGATGTACAGAAAACAGCAGCTCACCACAATGATGCATCATTTTTCAACATTTGCTGGATTATCAAATAAGATCAGGATGAACTAAACATATATTTGGAAGTGCAGTCTGCTTACTCCAGTATAGTCCAGACTAAAACACTTAAGAAATATTGATGAAATATTTCTTAATTATGAAATGTGTTTTTTCATCAAGATAACCTACATATATGATTTTTTAATATAGGGACATTTAACTAATATAGAATAAGGACGCTGACTTTTTTTCAGTTGTCCTCAGTTACATAAAATAACATTATTCCTTTTCAGTAACTGTGACCAGTACCAAGTCAGTTTTCAGACAATACTCTAAGTTCCAAGAACCAAACAAATTCAAACAAAAAGATTCAGATCATAAGGTTATGTAGTTCCACAGACTATGCACTCTCCACACTCACAGTCACTTTTGATTAAAACACAAAAAGCAGGAAGAGTGACTTCTTTAACTACAAGTTAAAGAAGACTACAAGACTTCTTCTACCTGCAAATCTACCAGTCTCAGTACTGGCTACGTCCACACTGTGGAAGAAAAGGTATCCTAGGAACTGCCAGGCATTGTAGCCACAAGCTTTTCTTGCCTCTTCAGATTGCTCCAACTCTCTCCAAGCTAAAACCAGGAGAGGGTACGTAAAGTAGTTCACTCTAAAGATCACTCCTAGCAGATGATACAGGTCAGACAGCATCAAGTTTGGTTCCCATTGACCTAAAGACTCCTCCAGAGCCATCCAGGAAATTTTGATCCCTAAAATTACTGAACAACCTCATGACACATTCCAAGTCATGGAACATAAAAAATAGTGCAGTGGGCTGCATTTCAGACTGTGTTGTTATGTATTATTAAAACACCTTCAACTAGATAAACATGTTAAAAAAAATAAACAAAACAAAACAAATCAACAACAACAAAACAGAAATTATCTTACTGTCTTGAAGCAGTATCATATAGGGCCCAGGGGGAATTCAGAGACAGGTGCCATGCAATGAGAATGCATGCCATACGGTCTAAAGTCCTGAGCAACTTGGGTTACTCTGCATCATTTAGTTTATGGGTTAAGCATCACACTCAGGAACTGAACCATTCTGCAGAATAGATGGATGACTTCTTCAGCTTTCATGAAAATTCATGCTGTGAGGACATTCTGAGCAGAAAGCTTTGAAATGGACTAATTCCTGGATCCAAAACACACTCACGAAATTAAACAGGACTTGATATCTTAGGATAAAGGAAAGGCTAACAGACATAGCAAGGCTAACTCTTCTAATTTTGTTGTACAGATTTAAATGGGTGATTTAAATCTCCAAATTTAATTTTGATTTAACTTAGCAAGTGGAGATAAATAATTGTTTTAAATCTTGCTTTGCATTTATAGTTTTTGTTTTGTTTTGTTTTTGTTTTTGTTTTCTCTAAATAAACTATGATTTCATTAAGGGGTCACTAACCATTGAATTTCATGCTTATTTTTACTAAACAAGATACACTATACCTACATTTTTAAAGTATCTACATAGTTCACTATACATGAAATATGTGTTTTAGCTTTTAAACTATTTCATGTTTAAATACTTAATTCCACCTTTTTCAAATTTGATGATATCTTTTTTTCAAGGTTTCCTGTAAACTGCACTTCAGTGGAAATTAAATGTAAATTTCAATACAATTCAATACTTTAAAGTGTATGATACCACAGTTGTTATTAATAGGAAAAAAGATACCATGCTATATGTATTTAATAAAAAATAGTGTTGGTTATGGATTTCAATGGGCATTGAAATGATTGAAACTACAGAGAAAGACCAATGTTTATTGTCTCAACCAAAAGCCTTTTTTTTTAACTGATTACAAAAAGGAAGCTAGTATCTGGCAAAGCAGGAAAACTAATCAGACTTTCTATTTCAATATCAACAAGAGAAATCTGATTTTTTTTTTTATATGTATTTTATTTTATATTCGGCTGTAAAGAGGGAGTTACTGCTTCTTAGAGCCAGTTTAACATTTTGGCATATTTGTTTTAAGTGCCCTGTCTGGAATTACATTAACAGTTTAAGTTTTTGTAAAACTTTGATGGCAAATATGTACAATGGTCTACCTGGAAAAGATAGAGAAAAAAAAAAAAAAAAAAGCTTTAGTTGTCCTACAATTCACCTCTGAAGTTATATTCATTAAATAGAATGTGAGGAACCCATTCATCTGCTATAGTCTTCACAAACAGAAGTCTAATTAACACAAATGTGGCAGGTATAAAGTTATAAAGTAAACTAAAAATTCCGAAACCTCATCCAACATCTTAGATTAGACTGCATAAGATACAACAACAGATAGTTCAAGCAAAGCCAAAAATATCTGATGTTATCTTCAACTACAAATAGATGGAATGCTACTTTTAAAGTTTAAAATATTCATTCAATAATTTACTCTGTCTGAAAGGTTTTCTTTTCATAAATTTATAATTTGGAAGGATGTGTCTTTCTTTTAAATGAACTCTCTATATACTTACCCAGAATCAGAGTTAATGTTTTACTCTTGAAGTTAAGAATATATATGGAATTTAGAGAATGTTCTCATTGTTTGGCCACACCTGGCCATATTATTATTATTATTGGAACTAATCTAAAAACATTATTCCTAATATTTTGCATTAATAACAGTGGATCTAAAAAGTAGATGAGAATATTCTACATAAATAAAATAGTCAGTTTAAGTATTAACTTGTTTAAGCACACTACTTACATAAACTATGAAATTCAATGAAGCTGAAGCCATGAAGTGCAAAACTCTTAATATATAATATATTCCTCTTATATAACAATTGCTTGTTATATATAAGTATATATGATATATGCCTCTGGAACTGTGATGATTACATTCACATAGACACAAAATGATTTCTAGTCAATTATTAACTTCTTCCTTACCACAATACTTTTGTAAACTACTAATAAATGTTAATTAGTACCAGTAACATTTACTTCTTTAATCAAATATTTCTTTACCAAAGAAGTCTAATTCAATACAATACTATACTTTATGGACCCAACCATGTCTTTTGAATAACTTTAAGAAGTTATGATACAACTAGTTTTTAATACTATTTTTTAATCCTAGTTCAAGAGATTTCATTTGAAATTTTACCAACATTTTTAGAAATTATATAAGTAACTTATTTGGGGAAAATCTAATTTTCATGACAAAACTTAACAACTCATTTTACAAATTCATCTTTTGAAAATCTTTTATCCAGTCCTTGTTTTTTAAAAAAACTTCTTTCTTTCTAGTCAAGATATAGATTTTAATAAACTGATCCTTTTATATTTGTTAGTTTCACATTTTTACTGTACTAAGGAAAAATTAAAGTGACTACTTTCTACTAAATTGCAACTCACTATGAAACCATTAAATTATAATTTTCAGCAGCACTGTCTCAAGCTTTTCGAATCGTCATTCTGAAAAGCCCTGTATTATTAAAGATCTGCCAAGCAATCCTGTTTAGTTAAGAGTTTTCACAATATTTTACAAGTCCTTAAGCAGGCTTTGAAACACATCATTTGTAGTAATAATAATAAACATTATTAACCTGTACAAAGCTAGATGGTTCATTTTTTTTCAAGATTTAGCATGTCAGGCTAATGTCAATCTACAAAGAGAAAGGAAATAGAAATATATGAGGAGAAAAGGAGAAAAGAGAAATATATGAGCTTTTGAAGTTATCTTTCAAGGTACACACAGACTTGGAGAAAGACCAGCACAAGAAGTATTTGCAATTCTGTTCTGTGAAAGGTAACAAAGTTCCTGCATTGCAAAAATATAGACACAGCCTATATTGTAAGTGTAATAAATACAGTTATTAAGAACAAATATGGCAGTTTCAGCTTCAACTATTCAAATCAAATTTTTTGAAAGATACATTGTTTCTAACTGCTGATTTTAACAAGAAAGAACAATGTTGAGTTAAAAAGGTCGCTAGTAATAATACATGTCCATGCTAGTACTCCCTCAAAATCTAAATCCCTTCGGTGCCATAGGCTTTCATGGTTTAAAGCACTGTATCTTGCAATTAGCTAAGTTATGTCAGACACATAACAAACCTTCAAGGCTAGTTTCAACATAATAAGAACTATGATGGTATGTTCCTTGTTAATATGACAGCAAATTAGTGGTTTTGACTTTTTTTGCCAGTATACAGAGCTCCAGATTTCCTATTTATAGCAAGCACTATAAAGAGATATCATGCATACTGAAACAAAATTTAGCTTGAGACATCAATAAATGAAGATTTGATCAAGGACACTAAAAAGCAATCTCAAAAACCAAGACACTAATTTAAGAAAATAAAATAAAAGCCATGGCTATATACCAAATCCACTTTATTATTATTGATAAGTTTGAAAGATGCTGATGGCAACAACCAGAGCATAATAGTGATGATGGCCTTTATTCCACAACTATAAAAAGCTTTGCTAATTCTGGGTAGTGCTTCAAGCACTCTTGGACTTATTAAAACGGGCAATTAACAGAGGGCAAATAATCTCTGGTTCAGTGAATAATTAATTATGAAGATGGAAATAGCTCTTCTGGGAACTACTCAGAGACCCCCATACCACTATAAGCTACAGGCTATTGGTCAAGTATAAGTGGTGACTTGGGCCATGCGTTCCAATGACAAACCATCACAAACACATTCCACCCTCCACCTCCACCCTCAACTTATTTAATTTGGAACAACATGAATCAGTTTTAGTTTAACTGTGCATCTTCCTGCTCTGTTCAGCATTTCTGTCTCACTCTTGTGTGATGCTCTGTGCTTACTGTCTTTTTGTCTTCTCTCCCCTGTCTTACTCATCCTTAGCTGCTCTGTGTAATGGTACAAATTCCCCTTCCTCCAGAGAGTTTTGCCTATTTGGTGTGAAGTTGTGAGTAGGCAGCCTTCACGCCTGCTGTTTGGGCCGTTTCCACCATAACGTAACATAAATAGGCAACAAAGCACAACCAATAAACCAAATCATCCTAGACATCAATTTGCTCTGAAAAAGAGAAGGGACCTCTTTTATTTGCCATGGATGTTAGCTAAACGTTTCCTATATTCAATAAAATACCACATAGCTTTTTAACAGCTTCTTCAGCTATATTTACAAGAATAATAATGACACCTAGTGACCAGCTAGGAAATCACAGCTGTGTCCTAAGCAGGAATGAAAAGACATGCTCAGCTGTACACTAGTGGAAGCTATATACTCACAGCAGCTTCAAGATTAGTCTTTGCAGTATTTGCATGTCACTGTGTTTCATCTCAGAAATCAGAAGAAATGATAAACCAAATAAGACTTAAAATTGCCTGGCTTGCTGAGGCCTTATGCATTTGCAGAGTTTTAATTTCACAAATTAAATATCCCCCTTAATTTACCTTAATATCTTATACTGTGCTATGTTCAAAAAGCAGTGAACTATAAAATGCACCTGACAGATTTTTTTTTGTGAGACCAAAACCAGAAAAAATGAGTGTACTATTTTTTTTTTTTGTCGTTGTTTTTTCGCTCCCAAATATGGACACTACATCCAGAAAGTTTAGCTTTGCATTATTCCGTAGCATAACGTAACAGATTGGTGCTAATATTGTAGTTACAAATAAAAATACATAATTTTAGGTAATATTAGTCTCTGTAATTGTTTTCCTAACTGTTTATTTTATTATTTTTTATAGTATTACATCTCAGAGGGCATTATTTCCTTCCTACACAGTGAAGGAATCTCTGGGTTATAAAATGTGTATTCATGTTTCAGTAACAGTTCCTAATATTGATTGCAGCCTACAAATGCCTTTGTACCTTATGCATCTTCTTCAGCTTTCACTTTACCAACATGACAGCATAACACTGAGTAAAGCAATATATGTACTACTGAGAAGTTCATCAAAAGAGCAGTGGCCAGCAGATCGAGGGAGGTGATTGTCCCCCTCTGCTCTGCTCTTGTGAGGCCCCACCTGGAGTGCTGCGTCCTGGTCTGGGGCCCCCAGCACAAAAAGGATGTGGGGCTATTAGAACAGGTACAGAAGAGGACCATGAGGATGAGAGGGCTGGAGCACCTCTTCTGTGAAGAAAGGCTGAGAAAGCTGGGGCTGTTCAGCCTACGGAAGAGAAGACTCAGGGGTTATCTATTTGCAGCCTTTCAGTACTTAAACGGGGCTTATAAAAAAATGATGGAGAGTGATTCTTTGCTCAGTCAGATAATAACAGTACAAGGGGGAATGTTTTTAAAATAAAAGAGGGGAGATTTAGATTAGAGGCTTGGAGGAAATTCTTCATTCAAAGGGTGGTGAGGCACTGGCACAGCTTACCCAGAGAAGTTGTGGATGCCCCAACTCTGGATGCCTCATCAAGACCAGGTTGGATGAGGCCCTGAGCAACTTGATCTAGTGGGTGGTGTCCCTACCCATGGCAGGGGGGTTGGAACTGGATAGTCTTTGAGGTCCCTTCCAATCCAAGCCATTCTATGATTCTATGATTTAATGTTCCATAATTACATGATACAAAACAAGGCAGTGAGCTGCATCACACACCTTTAACATAATTGACCTTCCTGTACCATCTGGAATAATTTCTAGCTGTCCTCGACTGGAAATTTGTTATAGAAAAGCACAATTCTCATTTTCACAATGGCTACATTATCAAACATGTCCTATATATAATTTTATGTTTCTTTCTTCCTGATAAACTTTAAAAATCATCTAGAAGATTGCTTCAGTAATAATATGGTGGTAACTTAATCCTCTATCTTCTTGTTAATGAAAGATTTCACATACTGTACTGGCCCATTTTGATTTGGAAAAATACTAGAGACTATTCCTGCAATATATCCTTTTATCACAGAGGCACTCAAGCATATATCTGAATTCCCTTGGTTAGTCATGAAATTTAGACCTATTTGCTAGTGCTGTTCTGAACAGCAACAACAACAACAAAAAAGTACTCAGATTTTATGCTGACCTTAGGTCATCTCTGTCCTGTCATATATGGGAAAAAAAAAAAAAAAAAAAAAAAAGGCTGAAAATTCTTAAAAGTAGGCATTTTGAAATAACAGCCTTACTTATACGTGTAGTTATCCCCATTAAAAGAAGTGGGCAAAAATATTTTGCCTTTCAAGTATGCACTGAGTTCTATTAAATGCAACAACTCTGTAGGGATTGAATATACATTGATTGGTAAAAACATCTCATTTCATGTTAATCCCATGATGATTCCAAGAGCTGCACCACAGAACTTCATGTTGAAGCAACCAAAACTCTAAATGCTAATTATAGGTAATTTTTAAGCAGAGATACTTGTCAAAATGCAGCTCCTAGTTTAGAGACTTCTCTAGCTCTTCTCTTTTTTTCACTACCTGAACATCCATTGTTCAATTATTAATAATATAGATTGCACAGTTTAGTTACTAAATGTATTGTTTCTACTGATAATGGAAAATCTGAACAACCAACTTAGTAGAACTTTACTGATGATGACATATTATAGTCATAAGAACAAATCCAATGTGTCTAAAGCAAAATTCTCATTAAAATAAGGCGATTTACAAGCAATTACACTATAAACCTCATCTGTTTTTCCATGTAAGTAACAAAATATCAATTATGAAGAAATCTGTAACTAAAACTGCAAAGGCTAATAAATGGCTTATTTATTTAACTGGTCTATAGGGCTGTTCAGGATGACAACAGGTATCTTAAAAGAGACATAGCTTGTTTTTATATTTTGCTGACCAAATTTTACATTCCTGAATTTCATTCATTTCAATTTTTCATTCATCTCAGTGTTCTTCAGGATAAGGCCCATGTTATTATACCAATTTGTAAGGAATGCAAACCTATTTTGAATCTGTAAAAAGGATAGCAAAATCAGCAGCCACAAATGCTGGTTATATACCTACAGTTTAACGATGCATCTAAACTTATATTTCATTTTGGCTCAGGACTGCATTTTGAAGATAGCCCACATTTACCACCCTTTAGTTTGCATAGCGGAGAAGTCCTGAAGCACAAACCAAACATTTGTCTTTGCAAACAAAACGAACCCAGAAGGTATGTACCAGTACTATGTACACAGTGCACTGTGATCATTAGGACCTAACTAAAGTTAATCTGAAATAGAACCACTGAAACACAAGCAGTGTGGACACTGTTTTCTTACTGCTGCTTCATGGTGTAGTAAACATTACAATACCTTACTTGCCAGTTAAGATACTACCAGAGTGGTCTTTAAAGATAACAGTCTCTCTGAGCAAAATTCTGACAAACATTCAGGATGTCTATGGTAGCACTACAGAAGTCACTGGTAAACTTGTTTTTTAGAATATACCATCATTCTGGAGATCAAAAGACTTTTACAGGAAAATCTGTAATACCTGTACTGCATGAAGTGAATTTTCTAGTCTTCCTCTAAAACAAACCTGGAACACTCAGAGATATCTAGACATAATCTCCTTCTTCCACTCTTTCCATGAAGAGTAGATCATGCTCTGAAGACTCTGAAGACTGAAGAAACAAGTTCCTACATGATGCCTGGGTCTACAAATTTCTAGCATGGAATCTGTTCCACAATAAATGTTCAGGCATCTTGGCCAGGGTGAAAGTTGGGATGAACAGAAAAGAAGTGACCTTGCCCTAGAAAAGAGCAGTAGGTCTGACCTCAGTGATACAGATCTCCAACATACAAAAATTCATCTGTGTAGTTAATACACATCTATTGGTCTCTGAATGTTGTGCTGCTTCCTAAAGCAGGATGTGCGTAGTCGGACATGTATCTACCAGTTGCAATAGGAGATGCAAACTTGTCATTTTCAGTCCTGCACCCAACATATTTACTTATTTTTCTCTGTGTTTCCCAGTACAAAGTGAAGATGTAATATCTGACAATATATTATTATTTTACATAAATGTTTAAGCAGCTCATGTACCTACATACAGTCCAGAGAATGATTTGTCAGAATTCACAGAATCACAGAATCACAGAACTGAAGGGGTTGGAAGGGGCCTCGAAAGATCATTGGGTCCAACCCCCCTGCCAAAGCAGGTTCCTTAGAGCAGGCTACCCAAGTAGGCATCCAGATGGGCCTTGAATATCTCCAGAGAAGGAGACTCCATAACCTCCCTGGGCAGCCTGTTCCAGTGCTCCGTCACCCTCACCATGAAGTTCTTTCACATGTTGGTGAAGAACTTCCTGTGGTCCATTTTGTGGCCACTACCTCTTGTCCTGTCCCTGCAAACCACTGAAAAGAGGTTGGCCAAATCCCTCTGTCTCCCACCCCTCAGGTATTTATACACATTGATGAGATCCCCTCTCAGTCTTCTCTTCTCCAGGCTGAACAGACCCAGGTCTCTCAGCCTTTCCTCATAAGGAAGATGCTCCAGGCCCCATATCATCTTTGTGGCCCTCCGCTGGACTCTTTCCAGTAGACCCCTGTCTTTTTTGTACCAGGGGGCCCAGAACTGGACACAGTACTCCAGGTGAGGCCTGACCAGGGCAGAGTAGAGGGGGAGGATCACCTCCCTTGACCTGCTGGCCATGCTCCTTTTAATGCATGCCAGGATCCCATTAGCCCTCTTGGCTACAAGGGCACAGTGCTGGCTCATGGTCAACCTGTCGTCCACCAGGACCCCCAGGTCCTTCTCCTCAGAGCTCCTCTCCAGCAGGTCGCCCCCCAGCCTGTACTGACACGTGTGGTTGTTCCTTCCCAGGTGCAGGACTCTACACTTGCTCCTTTTAAACCTCATTTGGTTTCTTCCTGACCATCTCTCCAGCTGGTCCAGGTCTCGCTGAATGGCAGCACAGCCTTCGGGCATGTCAGCCACTCCTCCCAGCTTTGTGTCATCAGTGTACTTGCTGAGGGTGAACACTATTCCCTCATCAAGGTCATCGATGAAGATGTTGAACAAGACCAGACCCAACACCGACCCCTGGGGAACACTGCTAGTCACAGGCCTCCAGCCAGACCACGCCGCCGATCAGCACCCTCTGAGCTTGGCCAGTCAGCCAGTTCTCAACCCACCTTACTGTCCACTCATCTATCCCACACTGTCTCAGCTTTGCTAGGAGGATGTCGTGGGAGACAGTATCAAAAGCCTTGCTAAAGTCAAGGTAGATGACATCCACTGGTCTGCCCCTATCTACCCGGCAAATTTCCAGAATTTGTTTGGTTATATGCTATTTCAGCTTTCAATCAAGTCTATGGGTACTGTAGTTGGTAAAGACCACAGAAATTTCATCAGTGAACAAGGTTTCTTATCATTTTGGTCACAAGAGTATGGATTTTAAGATATTACTGGATCTATGCTTTAGAACACCAGTATTCATAAGAAGGATGAAATTACATATATCCAACACATGCAACCATCTAAGAATATTAAAGTTTTTTACAGCATCAGTTAATTCAAATGTGTAACTTAACCTTGTAAATTAGACATCAATAGCCTCCAGAATTACACAGTCACAGTCTGTTTCCTTTAAAAATACTCAATACAGTTTGCTAGAACACGTCACCAGAAATAAGAATATAAATTTCTACAAATTTCAGGCAGCCCCAAGTATATTTTTACACCCATGTGATCACCAAGAAAACATTTCACATTCTGTCACAGGTATGTTGCTTAAAAATCTTGTTTGTATAAAAACTTCAAGATCTCTTGAGGAAAGATCACAGTCCAGACACCCAGTATCTATTTATCAGTTCAGTGCTATAAATGTTGATACTGGTCTGCAATGTCAGTGTTCAATGTAATATGTCTGACTTTATATTTGCAGAATGTTCTGTGAATATCTGCAGTATGTTCTGTCATCTGTGAATAATACATCAGTACCATTACTAGTTGAAAACACTGTAAGTAAATCATCTACAGGTTTTCTTAGAAAAGTTCTAAACACCTAGAAATTCTGCATAAGCAGTATGAATGTTGCCTAGATTTGCCATCACCTAAATCAGCACATGTGTCACAGAAAAGGAAAAGAGTAGAGGTAATGATGTATTCCTACAGATATTCCTAAATCCAGAGAACTCTGCAGGAAAACTTCAGTATAGATAACAGCAATTCATGACAGAGCAAGTTAAAAATACCAAAATATTTTGTGTGTACTCACTAAACATCTGAATTCACCGGAGGGTACAACGCAAACACTCACCAGACTATGCACTTCTTCATTAATGTTACTTACCTATAAAGAAAGCAAAGAGAAAACAAACTTAAGTATCTATACACATGTACATTTTAGCTTTTTAAAATATGTCAGGGGATCAAAATATTGTATTCACTGCTACAAAAGGTTCCAGTCAAAACATATTCCTAGATTTCCAAATCTTTCTATGCCATTGGCCACATACAGTCTTAGATACTTTAAAAAAATTCTCACATCAGCCTTCTCGTAGATATTTTTTGATTTCTTCCTTCTTTATTTTCAGAAATCACCAATTTTAATGTCTAAAAAGATTTGCGAAGTCTTGCTACCTACCCTACCTTCAAATGTTAAGAATCAGCTACAATGCAAAAAATATAAACTTTTAGTTAAAAATAATAATAATAATAATACAATAATAACAGCTGAAGGAATTCCATGGAGGATTACGTTTTCTTCCTAAACAGATTATTAAAAAGAGGAAGAGCTTATCATTTTTGCTTTATGCTTTTAGTTTTAGAAAATGCTATTCTGCAATTCCAACTAGTTTTAATATCACTGCACACACAGAAAAAAAAAAAGAAAAAAAGTTCCAATATTATAAGTATTTAGTACTAAATAAAAAATTTTATTCATGTGTCTGACACTTAAATCACATACTGCCTATCTTTACAGAAAAACAAAACAAACAAACAAAAACATAACTGGCTTGTCCAACTTCACAAAATTAATCAATAATCAGGCCTAAAGAATGGTCCTCAAATACTCAGTCATGTGACATATAATGGAGAGTAGATAAACATGATTAATCTTTGTCCTTTAAATTCATTTCATGCCTTTAAATTATGAGGCAGTCACCTGTTTTCAAGTTGAGTTGTTTGTTTGTTTGTTTTCTTTTAAAAAGAGAAATTTTGGAACTCATAGTAATTACTAAGCTGTGAATTTCTTGCCTGTGTTTCTGTGCTTAGACAAAGGTCACCAGAATACAATCGTATTCTATAGTTATATAAAATAAGCTCTGAAGTATTACATGCTATGAAAAAAATAAGCAAGCTCTATGCTCAAGTAATGAAATTACTCCAAAAGACTGGTCTGGTATAGCTGTTTTAAATTCTTTAGTGTTCCTGCAAGCACATGTTCTCATATCTATGTGTCTACAACTATAATAAGTTGTCTCTAGAACTCCACAGTGACAAAGACGCCTGTACATTTTCTAGCTACCAAACAGTTTCGGTTTCTATTCGAAGAAGAGATAAGAATGAGACTTGATATGCAAGGTCTGTTATGACACTGGAGAACGTAAGCTTTCTTAATTTGTTTCGCATCATGCTTTATTGGTTATGAGATACTTCTGCACCACAAAGTACCGTGTCAGGGCTTACATTTAATCAGGCCATATTCCACATTTATGAATTAGCAGTGAAGCTGACAGATTGGATGTTGTGATTCTGTTGCTCAGTAACCTGATTAGGTGACTTTGCTTTTTCCTTATCTGGGCTCCATAACAGAAATGCTCCACTTGTGCCAACCAAGGAATTTTGTAGTTCAAGCAAACATGCCCTTCTGTGCATGATGTGCATGGCAAAACTGAAAAGAAGTGCACACATTTTCAGAAAAATCTCTTTACTTTACAGTCTATATTTATCACAGTTGTTATAGATAGCCAGAATAATGGCCAGAAAACCATCAGAAAAATGTATGTTGTGACACAAAGATGTTATCCCAAATTAAAACTCAGAATATTTTAGACCCTACAAAACGGTAGACTGCCCTGCTCCACACAGCCTGACTTTAATGTAATCCCAGTGAAACCAGGTATTTGAATAGAAAAATTATTGGAAATATTTACTGAAGGCTGGCAGATGTTTGAGTTTATAAAAGCCTATAAAAACACTGTGCAGGGATCACCAAAATCTTGGCAAAAGTTGTATTTTCAGAAGGTAATAAATTGTTTTCTCCCTTAGACTCAGTTTACTTCTCATTTCAACTTTATAACGACAAAGGTTAAAAAGTTATAGATAACCATGATCCTTATATTGCCACCTGCCTCCATAAACTGAGATTTGAATAAAAACCAAACATACTTCAACACTTAGCAATATAAGATGACAGTTATTCTTTTGGTTTATATTTACCTCTATAAAGCAACCTCACCTTGATAGATATTATCTTGTGTTTTACGTCTATCATTTTACAGTGCAGGAACAGAACCAGCTTCAAACAGATACTTGAAAATAAGAATATATAATCTACTACTCTTCCAACTGCAATCTTTAAAAACAATAAATGGAAGCTGCAAGAGTTGCAGTTACCTCTGAAACTTCCCAGCTCAAAATATAAAGCAACTTCGGAGCAAGCTTTAAAAATAAAATCATACTATAAATTGTCACAAATGCCTTCATTTAGAAAGATACATGCACAGTTTATATCATTCCTCATGAAGGCAATAACACATTGAAATTCCTAATCTGAACATATTCCATTTATATGATTTTCTGATATTTTGGTATTTATTTATGAGTATTATTTGTATTAGAGAATAATTAAATGGAAGTTACAGAGAGCATGTTATGCTCTAAAATCTCATAGCATTTAAAGATTCCCAGAAAGATTGATTTCATCAACTTCCTCGCCATTTTCTAATATATCAAACACCGTAGTCTTAGCAGATTGATAGGTATGCATGCTAAATATAGTTGTGGAAACTTCCTACCTATGTTATGGAAAACTCATCTGCAGAGACCTGGAGACAAATTAATTGCTTGTAAAGATCAACAGTTACCTCATTACTTTTTACTATCCTGTTTGAAGTCTAAAAGCCAGATCACAGCTAAATTGCATGAAGTGCTCAGCCCTGACTAGAGAATACAACCAGACATGAATCATTTTATGATTTCTTTATACCAAAGATTTTTATTTTTTTTTTATGTAATTTCCCCTCCAGTTCTTAACAAATGAAAATAAAATTGGGGACTCCAATCACTGGTTGCCAATCTAGAAATACTCTAATCCAATCAACCCTGCACAACAGTCTGCATGAATACAAAATCACATATCTGTCTGACTTACTCCTATACTTGAAACTGAAATCTTACCATTGTTAATATAAATACAAACCAATGGTAATTTTTAATACTATATAGCTCCAGGATTCTTTTGCTGCTTTCAATTAATTTGTGATTTGTGTGTCAATCTGTTCCAACTAAAATAGATTAAGGGTGGTTCTCACAAGTGATGGCCTTTCTACCTTCACAACTTAGTCAAGAAAACTTGCTTTCAAGCAGTTCTTCTGTCCACTTCTACTTTTCTATAATTCTGAAGAACAGATTACCAATTAAGTCTACATGTGTTCTGGGTTTATAAAACACTATTCATATTTCTTAAGGTTTTTACTTATGGATTTTTGAGGCAAAAATTATATTTTCCACTGTATGTTATTCAGTATTGAGTTAAATAAGCTAATTTAAAATAGCTAATATAATTAATTTATATATAAGTAGCAAGTAAATTTTCCTTGAAGCTAACCATGAAAAACATAACAATATATATCCTCTTCTCATAATAGCCCAAGTGTTACCCAACCAAGTGTGCTTTTCTTTCTGGCTGCTGTTTTTCTCTTAAACATGAATCTTAACTTCTTTTCAAATTTCTCAGGAAATCATGAATGTTTGCATTCTTCATGTTAGCAAACAGCATTAACAATAATCCAGGAATTAATTTAGAAGACTAGAATTCTACTAGGTTTATGAGAAATTAAACTAATTTATAGTCCTGATTTGGGCTGGGATAGAGTTAATTTTCTTCCTAGTAGCTGGTATGGTGCTGTTTTTTGGATTTGGAATGACAATAATGTTGATAACACGCTGATACTTTAGTTGTTGCAGAGCAGTGCTTACATTGAATCAAGGGCTTTGCAGCTTTTTATGCCATCCTGCCAACAAGGAGGCATGCACAAGGAGCTGGGAGGGAACACAGCCAGGGCAGCTGGCCCGAACTGGCCAAAGGGATGTCCCACACCATATGGCTGACAAACGATAACTAGGAGTTGTTGGCTGGGGTGGGGCTGCTGCTTCTCACGGACTGGTCAGGCTTCAGTCCATGGGTCATGAGCAATCACATTATCCATCACTTGCTTTGCATATTCTTCTATCATTATTGTTTATTATTATTATTATTATTGTGATTGTTGTTGTTATTGTTATTGTTGTTATTATTATTATTATTATTGTTATTATTTTACCTTCTTTTTCTGTCCTATTAAACAGTCTTTATCTCAATGCACAAGTTTTTTACCTTTCTTTTTTTTTAATTCTCTGTGTGAAGTGGGATGAGTGAATCATAGAATCACAGAACCATAAAACACCCCAAGTTGAAAGGGACCCAAAAGGATCATCGAGTCCAAATCCTGACTCCACACAGATCTACCCAAAAATTCAGACCATATGACTAAGAGCATAGTCCAAATGTTTCTTAAACTCCAGCAGGCTTGGTTCCATGACTACGTCTCTGGGGAGCCTGTTCCAGCAGGTGATCACCCTGTCAGTGAAGAGTGAGCTAAAGTCTGTATGGTGCTTAGCTGCCTGCTGCGTTGAACATTTATCCAAATGATTCATGTTCATGTTGTGGCAATGAAGACTTGAAAAGTCTTTGCAAACTGAAGTTACTGATTAATTTAGTTACATTAGTATAACAGAAATGATAAAGAAATTAGCCAGAAAACACAAATACATACTTTCTGTATTGACTTATGATTTTTTTTTTTTTGCAATGTGTTTTTTAAACTGTACCTTTGAAAACATAATAATTAACACTTAAACATAAGAAAAATGGTTGTTTAAAAAGCAAGTTGAGATTACATCAGGAGACATGAATTTGATGCTAGCAAATTAAAAACATAACCATGCAATCTATCAGATATAACATAATAACAACAAAAAAAGAATTATGACTTTAGTCTATATAAATGATTAATTTTACTATTAAACTTCACTTGTTTGCTTTCTTATGAATTATTAAAACCGGAAAATATTCTATAAACTATATAGCAAAAACATAGAAAATTGTGCCTTCAGGGAGATATTTCCTCTCATATTACTTTATCAAGGACACCCTTATTACTTTGTAATATTACTTTGTAATAAGGGTAAGTAATTACAGATATTACTTTTTTCCCCCTTATTTCAAAAAAAATAAAAATAAAATTATCTGTCCATAGTCAAGACCCTGCTTTCACACCCGCATTACATAGCCTCTTCCAAACATTACCATCTCACATGCAATCTACCATCTCTCAATTACTTTTTGATGTATGTAAATACACCAAGCAAAACAGGAGCGAATCATTGCTGAATACTGACTGTTAAAATATTATTTTTTTCCACGTAAACATAAAACTTGTACATTCATACTAATAACAGTTATTCAAAGTTACTAGCATTCTAGTACAAATCTTTCTGCTGATACTTTCTTCTACTGGAAACACAGGCGACAATTTTTCTCCTTTTGCCTTCTAAAAACTATCAGAAATTGAACTATGCTATATACTACCACACCAGTTCCATTAAGCAGAAGAGCACAGACAATGGACAGGTGTTTCTGAAAGTCCACAAGATGCCCTCTGCCACTGGTGGTGGTGATCTCTTCATGGTCAAACCAAATCTCATGTTTTAAAGTGAAAATACATAAATAAACAAATACACCAATGGAGCTAAAACTTTTTTTCTTATAATTTATGTATGAAATTCTTTACAAAATAAAAAATATGCTCCAACAATTTGCTCAGCGTTAACTGTACACAGTCACCCGAGCACAAGATTTAGACTTCCTTATAAGAAATCTAACAACGTAACTAGAAAACTCAGAAATCTTTAATCCTAATGACATTCCATAACTGCAGATATATTTTTTATCTTAATTACTTATTAGTCTGTCAAAAACAGTTTTTCTATCATAAAGTAACTGGCTTCAGAGACGAGGGGAAAGCAGTGGATATTCTGTCTCCCTGGACTTCAGTAGGTCCTCAAGCACCTTTTCCTACACAACCCTCATCTAATGAAGAATAGGCTGAATGATCAGACAGTAGGGTGGATTGAAATCTGGTTCAATGGCAAGGACCAGCAGGTGGTAAGTGTCCTAGCTGGAGGCCAGTAAGTAGGGGTATACCCGAGGGGTCAATACCTGTCCTATTTATCATCATTAATGATGTGGAAGATGGGACAGAGAGTACCGGCAACAACATGCCAGTGAAACAAAACTGGTAGGAGTGTCTGATATCCCAGAGGGTCATGCTGTCATTACAGGGGAATTGGAGAGGTTGGAGAAATAGTCTAACAGGCATCTCAACACAGAAAAAGGAGAAACCCAAAGTCATGCAACACAGAAAGAACAGCCCCAGGCACCAACACGAGCAGACAGACACCCAATTGCAAAGCACCTTTTAGAAAAGCACATAAGGGACTGGGTAAACCACAAATAGAACATAAGCCAGCAGTGTGTCTTTCAGACAAAGGAGGCTAATGTTAAAGTGCAGTGATGACAGAATCTGACAATTGCAGTGGTAATGGAACCAGCACTGGCTTCAGCATGCAACAATCCAACACCACACACCATCTCTCCTGCTGTGAAGGACTGTTATTACAGATGGAACCCAAACTCATGGACTAAATAAAAACAATAGAAATTTTAGGGGGATGGCCAACAGACTAAGGGAATTATATCTGTGAATGTGTATAAATATCAGAAGATATGAAATGTGGTGTTGATTAATTACGATTTATTGGAAAGCATGGGACCTGAAAAGGGCATAGATGGTATAGAATAAGGGGTGGATATCATTCTTGACTGGGCTGGGATAGAGTTTATTGTTGCCTTAGTAGCTGATATGATGCTAAGTTTTAGACTTAACATGTGAATAATGAGGATAACACTTTAATTTTTGAGTTGTTCTAGACAGTAAATACACTAAATCAAGGACTTATCATATCCCCATAGTGTCCAGACACCAAGGAGCCTTTCAGCTGAGGAAAGGCTGAGAGGGCTGGCACTGTTCAGCCAAAGAGTAGAAAGCTCAGGAGATTTCATCAAGGTGTGCAAATATCTGAAAGGAGGGTGCAAAGAGGACCCAGCCAGGCCCTTTTCAGTGGTGCCCAGTGACAGAAGGAGAGCCGGTGGTCACAACTGGAACAGGACAGGTTCTGTCTGAACATCGGCAAACGCTTCTTTACTGTGCAATTTACTGTACTGACAATTGCAGTGGTAATGGAACCAGCACTGGCTTCAGCATGCAACAATCCAACACCACACACCATCTCTGCTGCTGTGAAGGACTGTTATTAAGATGGAACCCAAACTCATGGACTAAATAACTAAATAACTGAGTTTGCACCCTCACTGAGTTTGCCCATGACGCCAGCTTGGGTGGGATTGTTTGATTTTCCTTTAATAATTTCTTTTCCAGTTACTTTTCCTTTAAATAAATATCCTTATCTCAACCCATCAGTTGTTTCTTTCCTTTTCTTCTTCCTCGCCTCTTCCTAGTGAGGTAAAACCACCCTCACTGAGTTTGCCCATGACACCAGCTTGGGCGGGATTGTTGATCTGCCTGAGGCTAGGAAGGACCTGCAGAGGGATCTCAATAGGCCAGATCGATGGGCCGTGTAAAGCTGTATGGCATTCAACAGGCCCAAATGCTGGGTACAACACTAGGGGCATAACGAGCCCTTGCAGCCGCACAGGCTTGGGGAACAGTAGCTGGAAAGTTGTCTGGCAGAAAAGGGCCTGGGGGTGCTGGTCAACAGCCTGATGGACATGAGACAGCTGTGTGTCCGGCTGGCCAAGAGAGCCAGCAGCCTCCTGGCCTGCACCAGAAGCAGTCTGGCCAGCAGGAGGAGGAAAGAGATCGTCCCCTTGTCCGCAGCACTGGTGACACACAACGCACCTTGTGTTCTCTGGTCAGTTTTGAGTGGTGCCCACTGACAGAAGGAGAGCCAGTGGTCACAACTGGAACACGACAGGTTGTCTGAATACCAGCAAATGCTTCTGCCCTCCTCGATCTGTTGCTGGAGAACAGAGAGTGTCTTGTGGGGGGAAGACGTGGCAATTGGCAGCCGTCTTGGTCATAGTGACCATGAAGTGGTTGAGTTTAAAGTTTTTGTTGACAAGAGTTCAATTGCCACCAAATCTTCAGCCCTGGATATGGGGAGAGCAGACTTCAGGCTGCTCAGGAACTAGTCCCCTTGTGGGCCGGGAGGGCTGATAGGCTAGATTGATGAGCTGTGTCCAGCTGTATGGCATTCAACAGGGCCAAATGCTGAGTACAACTCTAGGGGCATAACAACCCCTTGCAGCTGTACAGGCTTGGGGAACATTGGCATTGCCCAGGGAAGTGTTGGAGTCACCATCCCTGGAAGTACTTGAGACATGTAGGATGTGGCACTTAGGGACATGGCTTTGTGGTTGACTTGGCAGTGTTAGGCTGGACTCTGCGCATCCAGGTCCCCGTCACGAGTGGCCACTGAACAGCAGGGGCCTGACAAGCACCAGGGCGGCAGCCTCCAAACCCACCCACCAACAGGCAGGCCGAGGGTCCTCTAGGCCTGCTGCTCCTTCTGTCAGGACAGCCCTGGCTCCGCTGCCTCCCCCATTCTCCCTCCCCTCCCCCTTCCCTCCTCCCGGTGCCTCCACACCCAAATTTTATCTGGCCCAGCAGCAACACCCCAGTTCCTCTCCTTTCCATAGCCAGGCTCGTCCCCCAGAAGCTCTGAACAAAAACCACCCCCTGGAACGACAAGCAGAACTGCGCTACCAAGCAGCTGTGCAGTCTCTGTGCTGGCAGATACTGAAAAGCTATCTCAGCATGGTCCTGGGACAGCTGGTTAGCCTTCTTGAGCGGAAGGGTGGGACAACAAGACTTTCAGAGGACCCTTCCAACCTCAACCATTCTGTGGCTTTCTAGTTATTCTCCAAAACACCAATAAAACTACCTCTGAAGTCTGAAAGCAGGTACCAGTGTTGATCACAATCATTTCATATAAAGTCAGACATTTCATCAAGCTCTCCCCACGAGCTAATACTTTCCCTGACAGCCACGCACCTCCTTCCACCTGGACTTCATCTGAGCTGGAGCACTGGCCACGGTGGCTCTTTTAGTGATGCAGGCGTCAGCCATCCAAGCACAAATGGAACCCTTTCAGTTATCACAATGGCACTCCATGGAGCTCTCTGAGACACCTGGGCACAGAGAGAAGTGGGCCCACTGAGCCCTCTGCTTCCTTCCCCATCCAGCTACGCCCACTCACAGTCCCACCTTTGGGCCTTCCCCAAGAACACTCAAGGGGGGCCTCACACATTTCCACCAGTGTCTGAACAGTGTCCCTTCACAGCGTTTGGCCACCCCCAAATGCTTTTGCCCCGTAGCCTGTCAGGTCTCCTACAGCCCTGGAGGCAGTGACCCCTTGCAACCTGCAATGCCGTCCCTCCCCCCAGCTGCTGCAGCTGACCCCTCCCAGCTCTGCAGAAGCCCACCTGGCACTACTTGTGGACACCAAGAAGAAGGAAAAGAAGGCTATCAGCAAAGAAGTCTGCCAGCCCTCTGGCCTGCATTAGGAGGAGTGCTGGCAGCACACTGAGGCAGGAGAGTCTCCCCTACTCAGCACTGGGGATGGCACACCTGAATGAGTTCTGTATCCAGTTCAAATGAGCAGTCCATAGTGCACAGATGGAGCTATTGCACAGAGTCTAGCAACACACAGAGCCTTGCACAGTGAAGACTTTGAGTCGAAGGGGACGTGCTTAGTGAGCTATTACACCACCTGAATACACACACAGATCATATGGGTGCTGATGGCATCCACCCAAGGGTACCAAAGGAGCCAGCAGATGTGCTCACCAAGCCACTTGAAATCATTTATCAACAGTCCTGGCTAACCAGGGAGGTCCCAGGCATCTGGAGGTTCGTGCATGTGATGCCATCTACAGGAAGGGCAGGAAGGAGGATCCAGGGAATTACACGCCTGTCAGTCTGGCCTCAGTGCCAGCGAAGGGCACGGAGCAGATCCTCTCATGTGCCATCACATGGCACTGTCCCAGTTAGTACAGAGTTAATTTTCCTCCCAGTAACTGGTAGGGTACTATGTTTTGGCTTAGGATGAGAACAGTGCTGATAACATGCCGGTGTTTTAATTGTTGTAGAGCACTGCTTATACTAAGCCAAGGACTTTTCAGCTTCTCGCTGTGTTCTTCCAGTGAGCAGGCTGTAGGTGCGGCAAGGGAGAGGACAGACCCAGGACATCTGACTCGAACCGTCCAAAGGAGTATTCCATACAATCTGACGTCACGCTAAACAAGATATAGGCGTGCATAGCTGGAGTGGGGAAGGCAGCTCTTCAGGGAAAGGCTGAACATCAGTCTTCAGTTGGTGAGCAATTGTATTGTGCATCACTTGTTTCATACCATTTTTAGTAGTATTTAATAGTAATAGTAATATGCTATTTAATAGTATTTTATAGTATTTAATAGCATTTATTTAAAAAAATTAATTTAATAGTATTTAATAGTAATAATATTACTGTTATCATTATTATTAGTATTATCGTTATTTTTATCTTTCTGTCTTAATAAACTGTCCTTAATTCACAGCCTTCACTTTCCTGTTTGTCTCCCCCATCCCACAGAGGGAGGGGGAGGCATGAGCGAACTGCTGTGTGTAGTGTTTAGTTGCTGGCTGGGTTAAACCACAACAGGCAGATACAGGACAACCAGGTGATCAAAGCCAGTCAGCACAGGTTTATGTAAGGGAGAAATGAGGGAAAGGCTCTGAATGTTCTTAACTTGGACTTAGAAAAGCAGCTGTTACTATTTCTGACAGCATTGTCCAGGAGAAGCTGACTGCTTATGGCTTGCACGTTGTGCTCTTTACTAGGGAAAAAGTGGCTGGAAGGCCAAAGGGTTGTTGTGAATGGAGTTAAATCCAGATGGTGACTGGCCCCAAGCAGTGTTCTCCAGGGCTCACTACTGGGGATGCTTTTGTTTAACATTTTCATCAAACATCTGGATGAGGGGATCAAGTGCACCCTCACTGAGTTTGCCCATGACACCAGCTTAGGCAGGACTGTTGATCTAAGAAGGCCCTGCAGAGGGCTCTCGATAGGCTAGATCGATGGGCCGTGTCCAGCTGTATGGCATTCAACAGGGCCAAATGCAACAGGGCAGTGCTTGGGGGCAGCCCCAGAGGCCTCTGTGATGTCGCAGAGCAGCATCTGTGACTGCTCCAACCTCACTGCTCTGCCGCGAGGTACATTTGGTTCAGGACTCCTGTGAGTTCAGACGCGTGGCATGCCGGCTCCAGGAGCATCCCGGCCTTCACTGAGTTGCACCTTTGTGCGTTCTTTTGTACTGCAGGTCCCCACAGCAACTGTCCCAGGTTGTGAGCACAATGAAGGTGCCATGGTCCTTGGCACCATCGATGACATTCAGCCAGTTCCTCTGCCTTCTCTGACCTCCTCCTTCAGATACCCTCTGCTAAATCCAGCCATGCTGCTGGCCTGGGAGAGAGGGTGGGGGCTACAGGGTCTGGGACTGGGGGGACAAGGCAGGTGCAGAGAACAGCCATTGAGATGGGTAGCCCACATGGCTGAACCTAATGCTGATGAAGAGGTAGAAGAAGAATTTCAGCCCACAAGGAGGCCCTTAAGGAAGCCCTTACCTCCCCACTACATCCACTCTCTTGGGCTCTCTTGGCAGGCAGGACACTCCATCCCGTGCCGAGGAGGACCTGGAGCACAGCGGTTCTGCAGCAACAGCTGGCAGTGGCCATATGCAGCCAGCAGGGACATCGGAGGCAGCAGCAGGGGAACGGTGCCCCATCTGCCTGGGCACCACCAGAAACACCGCCTACGCCTACACCTGCTGCCATGCCTTCTGCTTCCACTGCATCTGGCGGTGGGCTGCCACCAGCTCCGCGTGCCCGCTCTGCAGGCAGCCCATCGACTGCATCCTGCACACGGTGAGAGCGGACGACGACTACCAGCAGTACATGTGCAGGCCGTCCGCTCACAGCCGCAGGAACGCCGCCAGGGAGAGGGTCCGCAGCAGATCCCCTCAGCGCCGCTACAACCTGCGCCCACGGCCCACCAACAATGGCCCCACAGCTGGGAGAAGGGGGCCGCAGGGGATCACACAAGCAGATGGGTCTGGCGCAGCTCCAGGGCCCATCAACGCTGCCCCCCAGCAGGCTGCAGGGCAGAGCCCCACTGGCCCAACCAACCGTCCTGTCCTCCGCGTCACCTCGATGCAGCTGCAGACCCTGCGCATCCAGCTCCCCGACACCAGCGGCTGATGAACAGCAGGGCCCTCACAAGCACCCATGTGGGACAGGACGAATCTCACTGTGAAAATATATGTCCTCCTGTCTGGGAGCCCTGCTTTTCCCTTTTGTTTAATAATTTAATTAATAATGATTTTCCCTTAAGAATTGTTTTTTCTTTAAATAAAATATAATGGTGTCAACCTGTGAGTTGTTTCTTTCCTTTTCTTCTTCCTCTCCTCTTCTGAAGAGAGAGAGTGAGAGAGCGGCTGTGGTAAGGTTCAGCTGCCTAGCAAGGTAAAACCACCACATGAGGAGATCAAGTGCACCCGCACTGAGTTTGCCCATGACACCATATCTACATATATATATCTATCACATATGTATCTATTTATCTACATTGTTTCATGACTCACTTTTTATAGCATAGTTCTGGAATAATATTGCTCAGCAAAACTGGTTACCTCTATATTGTATTTTTGTTCCTTTTTGCATCAGCAGTTACAAAAGCCTCATAAGACTGTTTCAGAAGTAAATCACCTTTGGGGAGGCAGGACCTTGCAAATAAGCTCAGGTAAGTGGACTGAACCCCGAAACTGAGAAGTCTCTCAATTTTATCTATTTCTATTGGGCAATCATGGGAAAAGAACAAAAAAAGAAAAAAAAAACTGACAACTTTCTCCTTTATTAGTTTCACTGAGACATTTGTCTTACACTGCCTGTAATAATACGTTGTATTATTATTACTAACGTGTTGTATTACCAGTGAAAAAAATATATTGACCCGAGAAAACTCTCGTTTGGTCTCCAGACAGTTTAAATGCTCTCTGGATTTTCTGAGAATGGTACTTGTACCTGAGAGCATGCCACTGCTACTCTACTCACAGATGGTTAGCATTAAAAAAAATATTTCTTTCCATTTCATATTTCTGATACATGTCACACACACTAAGCTAACACACTGTGTAAAACAACAGTAGATTTTACATTTTTCTACAATAAAACAACTTTTAGGAAGAAAAGAAGTAGCAGTGGTCCACATCCTATCAGGAGCTTATTCCTTTCTTTAACATTGCTCATCTGATTCTGTTTGAATAACAAACAAACATTGGACAAAGGCAATATAACACTCACATATCCTAAAATTAAAAGTGATAGAATTAGATATATTCCTGTAAAATTTCTGCACTTTAATTATTTAACACACACACACACACAAAATTAACCAGCGCAAGAAGGACTGAATAACATTTTCCTTTATCTTCTATGATATTAAATGAGACTAGTTTTAGCAATAAAACATGAATAAGATATTCACAAGCCCTTTCTAGTAGCCTTAGCATTGTTGTATAATATGTTGTTTCTCCCTAAACCTCTATCAAGTCCTTAGTCTTAAATACATAAATTTACAGAGACACGTTCAGGAAATGAAGTCAATCCAAGTAAAACTATCAAATCATACTAAATCAATTAGGTAAACAAACAGCAAAAAGTATAGAACAAACCTTACCAAGTTGTGTGAATTTCTTGGTAAGCATTTGCTTAATTGCCTAAGTTACCATATAAAGCCTTTTCCTTTCTTCATCACAGTTCACTCAGTGTTGGTATAATTAAGTAAGGTCATAAAACATGACATTGTTTCCATGACAGCAAGTGCAAAATTCTTCAAAAGAAGAATTAGCTAATGTTCTCTTGGGACAGGCAATGCAGTGAATTCAACACAATTTGATGCTGATGCAATACTGTCTAGCTTGCTGATAAATGATATTCAGAATATATGCAAATGACTTAGTCCCTTCAGGTGAGCAAGAGATGTCTCTACAGGAGCAGTAATTAATAACTAAAAAGCACTGAAAGGAATGGAAGGATTTCTTGCCTGTAATACTGTTAATTTCCACATTTAAATACAGCTGAATAATTTCAGACAAAGGTGGCAGCCATGTACTTATTGTAACAGTTTTTAAAATAGTTCATTTCTGGTGTGGGATGCTCCTTGTTGCATTGGTTGGATTTAGACATACACGCAGCTCCCTCTGATTGCACACACACAGACACAACCTCTCTGGTTTGGCCACAGGTCCAGCTAGTTGGGGTTTTCCTTCTCTGTTAGCAGAGATGCTTACAAAGTATGTGAAAGTAATATTTCAAGTATAGAATGGCATTTCTCTCAAGATTTCCTGTCAAAATATGGTGAGCTTAATGGAAACCTGCTGCCTAATCATTTCATTGAGTGACCTTGTTCTTACATGAGAAACAGCAAGTGACTTTTCCTTACTCACATTTTCTATGCTGATCACCATTTCATGAGCTTTAACATAACCCCAGGCAATTTTCCAAACTGAAGCAGCCTAGGCTATCTAGTTGCTCCTTGTTCTGCTCACTTTTATGCTCCTAAGAGTTCATACCAGTCTGAGTATCATTGTGACTCCTCCTTAGCATGGAATGGATATACTCTGGGGACTGCCCACAATGATTCCTAGACACCTCTCTTCAGGTGTTTTACTTAAATTAAGATTTATTTTTGCCTATGCATAGCTAAAGTCATATTTTCCCTTGTGTATTCACATAAAATAACTGACAATTAATTTTCTTCATCGTGCTGTGTCCCATCAATCAATATTCCATGACAGTTTTGTCTCTTTAGGGGTTCTTAATGAAGGACGTTATAAAAGAATATTTTGAAAATTAAATCATTATTCGTTTGCAGAGTCCTTCAAAAAATTAGAAAGGAAGGGGAAGGGGAAGGGGAATGGGAAGGGGAAGGGGAAGGGGAAGGGGAAGGGGAAGGGGAAGGGGAAGGGGAAGGGGAAGGGGAAGGGGAAGGGGAAGGGGAAGGGGAAGGGGAAGGGGAAGGGGAAGGGGAAGGGGAAGGGGATGGAAAGGGGAAGGGGAAGGGAAGAGGAAAGGGAAAGGGAAACGGAAGAGGGGAAAAAATACCCGCAGTCTCTATGAATAACATCTGGACCTCAAAGTTTAGAACTCTTTGTTGTTTATGTTTTGTTTTTTTTAATAGACATTGGTCTTTGTTTGAAGCAAGCCATAAACTCAATATTTCTAAACAAAAGCTTTACAGGAAGACATACTTTAGAGATACTTTTTAGTGAAGTGTTGGAAGCTTTTTTTCCTGCTGTTGCTTTGACTTCTTTGAATACTCCTCCTACCTCTCCATCATTTTTCAGCTTATTTACCAGATGTTACACTTACAAACATGGAGTGCTTTCTGAATTAAATGATAAAGTTTAGAAAAGGCCCATTATCTGTGTGAAACTAAAGAATCTGAAACCAGCTCCAACAAACCTAACGTACCCCTCTGGAACAAAAAGTGGATAAAGAATTGGTTGGCTGGTCACAGCCAGAGGGTTGTGGTCAACAGTTCTATAGAGACCAGTCACAAGCAGTGTCCCTCAGGGGTCAGTCTTGGGACCAGTGCTCTTCAACATGTTTCATGATGACATAGATGACGGAACCAAGTGCACCCTCAGCAAGTTTGCAGATGACACCAAGCTGAGTGGTGCAGTCGATACAATAGAGGCAAGGGATGCCATCCAGAGGGACCTGGACAGGCTGGAGAAGTGGGCCCATGAGAACCTAATGAGGTTCAACAAGGCCAAGAGAAAGGTATTGAACTGGGGCAATTCTGGGTACTTATATAGACTGGCCACAGAAGAACTTGAGAGCAGCCTTGCAGAGAAGGACTTGGGGGTTCTACTGGACAAGAAGATGGACATAAGCCAGCAGTGTGCGTATGCAGACCGGAAGGCCAACTGTGTCCTGGGCTGCATTAAAAAGGGGGTGGCCAGAGAGGGAGGTGATTGTCCCCCTCTACTCTGCGCTTGTGAGACCCCAACTGGAATACTGCGTGCAGGCCTAGGGCCCCCAGCCCAAAAAGGATGTGGAACTCTTGAAACGGGTCCAGAGGAGGGCCACTAAGATGATCAGAGAGCTGGATCACCTCTCCTGTGCAGAAAGGTTGAGGGAACTGGGCTTGTTTAGCTTGGAGAACAGAAGGCTCCGGGAAGACCTCAATGCAGCCTTCCAGTACTTGAAGAGAGTGTATAAATAGGAGGGGAAATGCCTGTTTACATATGTTGATAGTGATAGGACAAGGGGGAATGGTTTTAAAGTAAGACAGGGGAAATTTAGGTTAGATATTAGAAGAAAGTTTTTCTCTCAGAGGGTGGTGAGGCACTAGAACAGGTTGCTCAGAGAGGCTGTGGATGCCCCATCCCTGAAGGCATCCAAGGCCAGGCTGGATGAGGCTCTGGGCAGCCTACTCTAGTGGTTGGCAACCATGCCCAGAGCAGGGAGGTGGAACTAGGTGATCTTTAAGGTTCTTTTCAACCCATGCCATTCTATGATTCTATGAAAGCACTTCTTTCAAAAAAGTTGCTATAATAGAATTTAGAAAACAATACAAATGCTAAGTATGTACTTCGATATTTGGAACTAAACTTGACCAAGTAATAAGCATGATACATTTAAATATTGGCTATTTATAGAGGCATGCAGTGGTCTAGATTGCTTTCACACCAGAAGTATATTTTTTCCACCAACTTTGCTGGACTGGAAAACATTGTGGAAAATTGTGTTCCAGGCCCTTCACCAGGGCTATGAAGCTGGTGAAGAGCCTGAAACGCAAGTCCTATGAGGAGCAGCTGAGGGAACTGGGGTTGTTCAGTCTGGAGAAGAGGAGGGTCAGGAGAGATCTTATTGCTGTCTACAAATCAACAACGTTGTTTCTGAAAATGCTTTTTATTGCTATAGCTTCCTTGGTGCAGGTATGGTTGCCACACACCACTCAGGGAGAAAGCTAAGGATACCTTATTGCTCTCTCCAACTCCTTGAAAGGAAGGTGTGGGGAGCTGGGGGTTAGCCTCTTCTCACAGATAACTGGTGATAGGACAAGAGGGAAAGGCCTTAGGCTGTGCCAGGGGAGGTTCAGGTTGGAAATTAGGCGACATTTCTTCTCAGAAAGAGCAGTCAGGCATCGGGACGGATTGCCCAGGGTGGAGTCACTGTCCCTGGGGGTGTTCAAGGAAAGGCTGGATGTGGTGCTTGGGGACATGGTTTAGGGGTGGTACTGTTGTTAGGGGGTGGTTGGTCCAGATGATTTTGGAAGTCTTTTCCAACCTCTATGATTCTATGGTTCTGAGATTTCTTTTTGACCAGCAGCAAAATACTCCAAAGAAGCTTTGACTGAAAAAATAAAACTCTACTGAGAAATCATGCACTATTAAACATTAACTGCTATGTTACAGCTGTTTAAACAGAAAGAACCAGTTTTTGACAAATAACCTAATCAATAACACAAACTTAGTTTTTATCTTTTGTATTACCAATATATTAGTCATTTTGTTCCTTGTTGGGATACTTGACACAATAAAAACAGCTAGTTTCCATTGAATTATAATGTTCACCTGTTTTTCAAGCTT
Source organism: Netta rufina (assembly GCF_964035555.1). NCBI lineage: Eukaryota > Metazoa > Chordata > Aves > Anseriformes > Anatidae > Netta > Netta rufina. The sequence goes on from NC_140126.1 coordinate 16,900,402, forward strand.
TAATTCAACTTTTATATGTTAACAGATAGATATAGATATATAAAAATAATAAATATTGCAAATATTTAACAGCCCAACACATACAGTGCTTTTTGCTTTAGCAAATAGCAAAATGTACCAAAGCTTGCTAGGCATGGAACAGGTTAGTTATTCATACAGGATATTAAAAGCTGCTATTATGAATTATGAAGCCAGTCCTCCAGTCCTATTTTTGTACATATTGAAAATACACTGCTAATTAACAGAACTCAAATTGCTCTATATGACTTAAAATTCTTTTTTTTTTTTTTTGTATTGTTTTCACAGTATCGTATTGTACTTGAGTGCAGTTGCACGAATCACACGTTAGAATAGAAGTGTGATTGTGAAGTTGATGTGTTCAACAACATTTGCCTCAATTTGTGTTCTGCTCTTTGTATATTCTCTTCTGATCTTTCCAACACTACAGCAAGGGAGAGCTAGGGCAAGCTGCAAATGAATGAGGAAATCTCACTCCAGTTTCCAGGCAACGCTGAAAAGTGTAATGACTGTGCAGCATGCTGTTCGTTGTTCCAAAAGGTGTTACAACTCACAATTGATGTTATTTTTAATTTCAATTATGTCTGTTTCTTCCACATCATGTATTTAAATTCACCTTGGTGGTTTTTTTGTTTGTTTTGTTGTTATTGTTTGTTTGTTTGTTTCCCTATCCATCATAGTAGAGAATATCTTTGTTCTAAAATACTGCTTGTTGGTATAAATCAGTGCAGCCACTCCTCAAAGAAAGTCCTTTTATAAAAGTCTATCACAAAACTGAAAGAAAAGGCAAAGGATACCCAAGTAGTCATGCCAGCTCTAGAACTTGTTTCTCACTTGACTCAGATGGATCAGAGAATACACACTGAACAGTAATAAGGATACCCATTCTGAATGAATATAGTCTTACATTATTTGATGAAACTTACCCTAAAATAAACCAAACGACCTGAATCAAGACTATTTAAACTAGATGAGAATAGTCCAAATATTTAAGATATAAAATTGGAATGCAAACAACATTAAAGTTTTTTATTAGTAATCAGTCCAAATTAATATGCTATATAGTATTATATGGTAATAAATACTACATTATTGTATACATGGCCCTTGGCAACCTGCTTGGGGTGTCCCTGCTTGAGCAGGGCATTGGACCACATGGCTTCCAGAGGTCTCTGCTAGTCTCAGTCATTCTGGGATTCTGTAATTAATTTTGATTAACTTCCTGGAGTGTTCCTGTCCACTCTATTGTACACATCAAGCAACATCCAACCCAGGCAAACAGAATTTCTAAAAACTAACAAATCATAGCTGTTGAAGATCTTCCACAAAGATGATCTTAACTGTGCTATTAATAGTAGTAGAATATTTACTTCTGCCCAGTTGCAACAGATTTTCAATCAGTACATATGGAAGTGTGTATTTTTGTAGTGACATACATTTATATCATTTTTGAGTATTAGTACATAAATACATTAATGTATTGATGTATAGAAAGCTATAAAAAACAACAACAACAACAACAAAAAAAGCAAAGCCCTTGTTTCTTCTCCCAGATTAAATAAATATCTATACAATAAGTCATTGCATCCAGGGCATTTATTCCTCAAGCACATGGAATTGTGAGCTCAGCTCATGAAAGAAGAGCTGCTCAGAGCCACCAATGTTATGTCACTCCTTGCAGGAAGGGACACTTGGCCTCTAAGTGATCTCTAACATGAGCAAACTCTACAGCCTTCTAGCCTTCTGGCAACATACCACCCACACCCTGGTCTTACATGTTCAGACCTGGGCCTCCTCTGGCATCCTTGGTCTGTAATTTCTGAAAGCAGTAAAGCTCAAAGCACAATAAAATCTTCCTGCTCTGTTATTTATGCTGCATTAAATGGACGAGAAAAATAAGTTTGCGAGGAAATTGTTGATTTTGCCATGCTGATGTTAATTCAATCCATTTGTTCTCTCTCCCGCCCCTACATCCCCTACCCCAAAACCCCAATAAAATAACATGGCTACATTGTTCATGAGGAAATCTCATGAACCTCATGAATCTCATGAATGTTCTAAGTTTGTCAGAAATAACCATAGGTAGCTTATGTTTTCTGAACTAAATTGTTTCTATAGCCAGATTGGCAGTTTCTAAATGTATGGAGTGTTATGAAAAAGGAAAATGTAAATTCAAAGCTGTACAGCAATATACCAGAGTAATTTTAACATATCTGGAAATAGTCTCAGGATAAAATTCACTTCAACATCACCAACAAACCAATTTTGTTTAATTACACTTCAACATGCAAATGATTTATTTGTTCTTTTTCTCTCCCTCCCTTTGATGTTTCTTTTTAAAATTTGTCCCTCCCTTTCATTCCCAATTTATTATTTTAGTCCATATGGGTTAATTTCACCCTCATGTCCCCATGCATAGTGAAAAATTATTGTTCATGCCCTTGGAGTTGTTTAAAGCATTATGAAATGTAATCTACATTTAAGAAAACAAGATTTACATTTCTGGTGGACTTAGGAGATGGAAAAAGTTTATTTATGAAATCGAACCTTCCCTTCCCTTCCCTTCCCTTCCCTTCCCTTCCCTTCCCTTCCCTTCCCTTCCCTTCCCTTCCCTTCCCTTCCCTTCCCTTCCCTTCCCTTCCCTTCCCTTCCCTTCCCTTCCCTTCCCTTCCCTTCCCTTCCCTTCCCTTCCCTTCCCTTCCCTTCCCTTCCCTTCCCTTCCCTTCCCTTCCCTTCCCTTCCCTTTTGCTCCAGAGCACAGAGACAAAGCTAATTTTAATTGTATTCCAAGTTCTAATAGCTAATTTGAGTTTGTTAAGTTCAAATCCTTTTGCTTTTGAAATCCATTGTTTTTTACATTCTCTTCAGAGTGAAACAACTTTAAAATATTTGATCTCCAGAAGAATCTCAGTACTGTAATATTTGCATTGCTTCAGCATGATTTTTTTATCTTTGCTACCATGCAAGTGTCACTACCTTGCATTGGAAGAAAAATATTTTGTGCCTCTATTGTTGCTATAAAACCTGTTAGAATAAGGGCCTTTTATTTTACTATCTTCGCAACATGATCTTGTTTTCAGAACTGTGGCAAGAGATTCATTTCTTCATACAGTTTCGATGAGGGCTCTGCACAAATTCAGAGGTCTAACAGGCCTACAGTTGCAGAAGTAGAGCACATTAGGGTCTTGAGAAAATTAGAACACCTACAATTTCCAAGTGATATCAGACTACAAAAAAAGTTGTTTTCTTTGATACATTCCTCTTAACCCTTTAACTACAGAATGACTCACAACTCATATGACAGATACTTCACTGCATGTCAATGTTATTTGCAAGAAATACTCCAATAAGTGGAGGGGTTGTGAAGCCCTATTCAATGCTGCCTATTCAGGCAGATCTATTTAATTTAAAAAAATTTAAAAAATTTTAACGAATTCTATCTCTTAAGGATTCACAAGACACTGCGCTTAAACTGACAGTTTGCAAAATAATTGACTAAAAAAATTACTTTCAGTGACACATTCCTGAAGATTCATAAAGTATATATCCTTTACATATATTCATCAGCACCAAGATAAGTTTGGCATTGTAATATAGCCTCTGAATGGAGTAGAGAGTTCTGAGAAGTCTTAAATGACTCATCCAAAAACAACCTTGACAAAAATAAATAAATAAATAAAATGATGTATGGTAGGAACATTGCGAAAATTGTATTTTTGGGAAGCACGCTCTTTTAAAGGATCTCAGTTTCCAAGCTGGTTTAAGAGATCCTTGCACAGGTCATAGAAAAGGCTATACCATTGTCCTGACAAATTCCGATGAAAACATAAGATTATTACCAGCAAAATCTGACATCTTCTCCTTTCTTTCTTACTTCCATGTACTGCAGTGTGGGACATGGAGGTTCTGGAAGAATCACTGATGAACCATTGACTTTCCTACATGGAATGAAGGTGGCATAATACAACCACAATGCCCTTTCTGTTGAGATATTTTTTACGCATTGAAAGATGCAGTCAATCTTGAACTCAGAATGCTTCAGCCTTAGTGTTACTTTTTAAATTGCTAACACTTATCATATTTAACTTCTCTGATATTCATTGATTTTATTTATGCAAATCACCACATGCTTTAATATTGTTGCTCTTGGCAAGTCATCACTTGGAAGGCCAAAGGCTTGGTGTTATCACAGCTGCTCCTACAGTACTGCCACCAAATATTACAAACTCCTGTGTGACTATGCTTGTAACTAATTCTCTGATACATAAGCCTCATACAGCCACTGAATATACATATATGCAACGCAAAAGAGAACCATATGTAAGGTTTCCAGTCTGTGACTGTCACAAGAAGTAATACTTAAGTACATAATTGCACTCAAATAATTGTTTTGTGGCTGGAGCATCTAACTTTGCCCTCTTTTACATACTTTGCAGTCCTCTGAAATGAGTGATACTGTTTTGAACTAACACTAAAAAGTTTAAAATATTTCTTCTGTAGTAAATTCTTTTTTTATTTGGGAAAAGAGCTCATTGTGAAGTCAGTTCTTAGGCTTTTTAATTAATATTTTCTGTGATCTTGCTGGATTTCCACATTTAATTATGTGGTCTAATCTATTTCCTATGACCGCATGCATTTGCACAAGTCATTTTATTCTTCCTTTTGATTATGCAATGTGCTACATGCTATGGTTGTAAATTAACACCTTTCTAGAATTAAATGTCTGTGACTGTACCTATGAAAATACAGCAGACAATAAAGGTTCTTGCAGCTGCAGAGCAAGATTCTGGAAAGACTGGAATAAAACAGCTAGCTGTTTTGATTTTGTGAACAATCCCATCCCCAGAAGAAAACTACATGTGCACAAAGCTAGATGACTTATTTATTTGAATATAACTGGATAATTATTATATTAAAATGGACATCAGAAATATCTACTTTTCCTTTAACTTATTTAATAAAGAAGATAAGAGAGATAAATTTGTGTCTTAAAGAACACTATCAAAGTTCTTGGATATGCCAGCTAGCCTGGCCCATAAAGCAAATATACATAATTGTACATCATACATTGTTAAACACTAAGACAATTTAAAGCATTCCAAAGCTTACTTAAATAATCTATATTCCATAAATGTGCAGTCTGCAATAAATCAACATCATGTTCTTAGTCAGGAACATACTTGTGGAGCACCTGTCACAGTGAAATTGTAACTGATTAGCTGTATCTGAAATAAGAAGAATATTTACTGAGTACTGATAAATTTGATACACTGAATAACACAGACAAGATATGTACATATTTTTGTTAAAGAACTGAATGAAAAGACTTTGCAAAGGTATGACATTGAAATTAATGGGTAGATGTGGAATGTTTTCTGGGAGGGGAGCAATCAACGAACAGAGAAGCACAGTACGTGTAGTGTCGTGCCATCTCTGATGAAGGAGAAAGAAAAAAAGATGGCTTGCTGAACTTTAAGGGTATAGAAAATGGAAATTCAAAACCCACTATACATTTATTAAACATACTGATATACATCGTATAAAATAGTAGAGATTTACAAGATTATTACCTAAAATTTCGCAGCAAGGGAAGATGTCAATATTACCAATATTATTTTGTCACCAAGAACAAAACATTAGTTGAGCATGAGTGAAAGGACACGTCTGGCAGTGCATCCCACCACCAATGAGAGACCACACCACTGCAAAGCAGTCCAAGCACCAGCAACTTGCTCCAGCTACAGGCAGTTCTAGGATTGGCCGTTTTCCCCAGATCAGGACAGAAAGAAGCCTTCTGCTAACAAACAATTCACTGTACATCTGCATAAACCAGAAGTCTGTCAGTACTTTGCCCATTGACAGAAGAAAACTTCCTTTTTCCAGTCAACAGTTGCACCTCATGGGACTAGTACCTTGCCAGACTGAGATGCTGAAACACCTCTCCCACTCTGCTTTCTCAGTTGTATTCATTCCCTATGTTGAAATGAACTCTTAAAAACGTTAAGCTCAGTGTCCTCCTCAAACATCAATGAAAATAATAATAATAATAAAGGTACTTGGTACCAGATGAAAGAAGTATAAAATAAACAACCAAAAAGTTCATTCATGAGAAAAAGAAGAAATTTCATTAGAGTTAAAAATAGAGCAAAACCTACAAATCCTGAAGAAGCTGAAGCTCTTCAAGAATGTGTGAAAGGAATAGATGGGTAGTTGTTAGATTGTGTTAAAGAAGTTTTAAGAATATGTATTCCTAGAAGAAAGTCATATACTAGTAATACGAATTGTAACAAGAAATTAAAAAGGAAAACAAATTTCTTAAACTTTTATGACACATTTGAAATGAGGAGGTTGCATACAAGTAACTACAGAATATCTGTTCAATCTTTAATATAAAGCCAAGGTACAGTGATGTTCAGATTCAAAACTGAGGAAAAGGCTACCAATTTCAGCTTGAATAAAAGCACTGAAGATGCTTCAAACTGCAGAACAGACAGGATTGCAAGAACTGTGGAAAGAATAAATAACTTGTTTTACCAAACACAAAGAAAACAGTAAAATACACATGCAAAATGGAAGTGAAGACAGCAAGTTTGCAAAACGCAGAGTGATCCAACAAGAAGCAACATGCGAGACTGCTTGAGCATAGTTTTCTAAGATGTTATACTGTAAGCTAATAAAATGGTTCTATAAAAGGTACAATATCTTTTTGTAAAATTCATAAAAACAATACAGAAGTTGGAGAATTTGTCATGCTGGAAGGGTACCAGAGTTAAAACCTTTGCAGTCACACCTAGTAGCTTTCAATATAATATAAGATATCATGAAAATTTGTGGATGCAAAAACACTCTTACAGAGTAGTTCTTTGCATTTGAGGTTAAAAAAAAAAAAAAAAAAAAAAAGAGAGAGAGAGAGAGAGAGAAATGGAAGTAGAACTGCAGGAACCAGGAACTCAGTTCTATTTATGATAAATTATTTATAATTTATATTAAATTCTGTCCAATACAGAACATGACATTAAAAAACAGATCAGACTATGCCATGGCATAGCACTTCAGCTTTTAAAATTTTCCAAGAAATTCAAGATCTACCAGGTACATCATTCAGAAAGGCTCAAACAGTTGAGATGGGTTTTATTTCAGAAACAGAGATGCAATGGGTGCTCTATAGAAGAAAAATCTTTTACTAGCTAATCTACCTAGACAATTTATTGGATTTCTGAAGTGTTTTTTGGGTTTCTTTTACAATACCATCCAGAGTTCTACTCTAACATGACTCCCATTTGGGATGATGCCTTTGCTTCTTCCTTTATGGGGAAATGGATTGTATTCTTATCTTTATCTGTCTCTCCTCAGCTTTGAGCTGTGGAAACAGTATCATTCCTGTTTGGCAGAAAAAATAAATTCCTCTCAGTAGTTAAAACCACTGTGCAGCATCCTCAGCTTACTGCAAGCCATTCTGTATCTACTGGACAGCATCATATTCCCCTACCTCATTCTTCACCTCTGCCCCATCAATCCAAGGATATGTGTTCCCAGACTCCATCAAATACACAAACTGTATTTGCAAGCTTGTTGTTGTACATGAGGATATATGTATGATATATTATCATACATATTTGCAATGTCTCTGTGACAATACCATCAATACATTATTTTCTGGAAATAATTCATGCATCCTTTATTTATACTACTATGGGATCTTCACTGCATATCATCCAGAAAAGCAGTAGATCAATCTAAAAAGTGTGCAAAACAGTGGAAGAGAGTTCACTAATATGTCAGTTGTTGCCTTGATTAAAACTTTATTTGGTCAGTTGATCTAGAAAGCATGAATAAAACTTAAGTGAGAAAAATCAAAGAATCAAACTCAGAAAAAAAAAAAAAAAGTTCTCATAAAATTAGGAAAAATATGCCGCAGTCTAGCTAGTCTGAAACAGTCTTCAAAAAAATCCACTGAAAAAAAAATCCACTGAAGTTTGAACTACTCTGCAAAATTCCCTAGAATGTTTCAGCTGTTAATATAGAGTATACACTGCTGAGTATTTTATACACATCATTCCCCATGCATGTATACATTACATTATCCTTCCCCAATGTTCTTAGCAGTTATCATCCTATCCTACTTTGGTTGGTCTTCCTTTTCCAATACTTTTCATACACCAATTTCATACACAATTCATTTGCCTGAGAAGCATTGAGTAGTGAAGGAAAGAAAAACATAGACATACATTAAAAGTTTTTGAAGAAAATGCGCTTTGAAAATTAGAAGAAGATATAGTAAGAAAAAGACTATACTGAAGTTATTCCAAAATGAAACTACAGTTTAGTACAGTTTCAGCATAAATACATTGCATCCAGCCAGAGAACCACATCAGGTTAGGCAGACTTCAGAACAGCAAAATGTTTGTAACTAACACTTTTGAATTTTTTTTGTACTTTGTACTTACCGCTAAAACTGAATGAAAAGATGTTGTGAAATAAAAATAAACAAGAGACCTGAGTTTATCAATACCCTTATGCCTGCTACACATTCCTGAAACTTAAAATGGCACACCCTACCCATATCTATCTAAACTATTTCTACGGCATCTATTGTTGTCATACGTCAGCGCCAAAGTCAATGTAAAAATATTTACTATGGGTGGGAACAAAGGTTGGCTGAATTCAAATGAAAGTACTACCTATAAAGGGGTACATAATTGCATTTTTACAGTCAATAAGCATATTAAATGTTTAGGTTTGGGTGTGCACATGAAAAAAAAAAAAATCTAACAAAATATAGAAACCCCAAACATCAAAAAGTGAGCCTCAGAAGAGCTAGAGAAGGGACAGAGATATCAAAGGGGAAGAATAACAAAGAAATCACGATAACCAAACCCACTTTATGTAATAAAAAGAATGTTATTTATCACTATTTACTCTATTTGAATACACACACAAAAATAAATCCCAAGGGGAGCAAATATTCTGTCCAAAACTATATAGACATTAGATAAAAAAATACTATCATTTGAACATTTTGTGTTCACACAGAAAGATTAAGGCAACAGATAATAAAATGCCAAAAATAAAAAAAATTAAGCGCATGCAAGTGATGACTTCATACTTTCAATTAAATAGATTTAATTTAGTTGCTATGTTGCACTGACGTTACTAGCTTGCTCCAAATATTTATACTTCTTGCTTCTCCTTCCTTCCCTACAGAAAGGAATTTTTCATGGAAAATAAAGGAAAGCTGACTTCCCACGAGTTGCTAAATCCGTATGGTTTAAAGTATCTAAACATCCTTCCACAGACCTTTGGACGTGTCACACACACTGATTGTTCACACAGCTGGGGAAGAGTCAAGTCTCCCTCCCACAGATCCCAGTCTGCATGATCCCACCCTAATGACCACCCATGCCAAACTGCACCAGGCAGCAGGTGGCTAGAAAAGGCATGGAAATAGCCAACCAAGAGAATTCAGAAATCAAACTTGTCAAGCACGCACCAGAAGAGTTAACTTATCTTGTTTATATCTTGTTGTAATATGTGCTGCTCCATCACTACGCTAAGCATACCTCGAATCATTATGACTGCTTTTACACTAATTCAATATAATGCAGATTTCTGAGGAACTTGAATTGATTTTGAGTGTATTTGAATTCCTGGTCACAAAGCTTTGAAACACTTGATTCTTTCCAGTTGTTTCCTATGGACTGCCACTGTCTGTAGACTGACAGTGGTCCAGGCCAACTGCATCCTGGGCTGCATCAACAGAGGAGTGGCCAGCAGGAGGAGGGTGGTGATTGTTCCCTCTGTTCTGCCCTTGTGAGGCCCCACCTGGAGTGCTGCATCCAGGTCTGAGGCCCCCAGCACAACAAGGATGTAGGGCTGTTAAAGCAGGTCCTGAGGAGGGCCACAAAGATGATCAGAGGGCTGGAGCACCTCTCCTATGAAGACAGGCTGAGAGCTGGGAATGCTCCGCCTACAGAAAAGAAGACTCCGGGGTGACCTCACTGCAGCTTTTCAGTATTTGAAGGTGAGTTATAAAAAAAGATGGAGAGCTCCATCAGATAATGACAGAACAAGGGGGAGTGGGTTTAAACTAAGACAGGGGAGATTTAGATTAGATATTAGGAGAAAATTCTTCACTCAGAGGGTGGTGAGGCACAGGCTGCCCAGAGAAGTCATGGATGCCCCATCCTTGGAGGTGTTCAAGGTAGGCTGGATAGGGCTTTGGGCAACCTGGTCTGGTGGGTGGTGTCCCTGCCAATGGCAGGGGTTTGGAACTGGGTGATCTTTAAGGTCTCTTACAACCCGAACCATTCTGTGATTCTAGAATTTCAAAATGAGTTAACTGGTTTTAATTTCATAGTTATAATTCCAGCAAGATTAGCTGTAACACTCTCTGAAATGGTAAATTATTCCAAAATTTCTGCATCAAAAATGAAGATCCCATGTAACTCTACTATTTAGTCTCCTGTTTCAACTTGCTCTAAGTGCAGCATTTTTCCCCTCTAAACACCTAGAATTAGTAATTGGGAAGTTTTTCTGACAACTATTAAATGCATTCAGAGTTACAGGTAGGTAACAACAAAGAAGAATGGGAAGGAGAGGAGAGCTCAAAATGTCTGAGGCTACCAGACTTTCAACTCAGATGAATTCTGTGTTGAAAGAAACATTAGCAAATTTCCCATTACACTCTTACAAGTGAAATCAAATTATATAACCACCTTTCTGAATGCAGTACACTGAGGCCTTTTATTAAGTTATTAATAAAAATAATGAAAAACTATGAAGTCACACCTTTCTGAAAAAAAACAACTCCTTCAGAGAGAAAACTTACATAAATGGCCTCACCCATTTCTTAAGAACTCCTAGCAAGTGTCTCAAGATACGGTTTTGAGAACCAACAGTTCAACTTTTCTGGAAAGGTAAACCATAGAGCTTCTCACAGAGATAATAAAGGCTTACATACATCAACCTTTTAAATCACAAGTAGTTACAACCTCTTTTATGCATACACCATCACCCCACAGTATTAAATGGACCTGTTCATGAACATTGCATCTTATGGTTGAATACCTCATCACATTAACAACAAATGAAGGCATTTTGACAGTTCATAACCAAGTCATTTGTGCAGTCTGAATTTATGCAGACTGAATATTCCTGTCACATGATTAAGATTATTAACTCTTTTATTCATGTTAACAGGATAATAGTCACATAATACAGTAAATGCATTTTGGTGTCAGAAGTTTGACATCCCAAGCCACTGCAGGAGGAGAGCTGCAGGCCTCATGAAAGAAACGAAGAACTGGGTTGTTAGAAGAACTCATCAGCCTACCTCCCACTCCCTGTATCTGTATGTCATTTTGCATTCAGGGAGTTATGTATCAGATAAATGAGTTGTTCTCATGCACTAGACCTGTTCTGGCTGTATTTCATTCACATCATTGCAAAACACGACAATGTCTTTTGTGTTACAAATTTAATTCTTATGTTTGGAACTGTGTGTGTACATATACACATACATATACACCATAAAAAAAATAGCATTCTGAACTAAGTGGTAATTTTGCAAGCTCAAGAAGGTCAGGAATATGATATAAATCGTGTTCCTTTTATTGGTGGCTTCAATAAGATCAATATTAAATTTTTTAATGTTTGTGTGAACAGTGCACTAGACAAAATGCATTTAAATAAAATTATACTTTTTAATACTATGCCAGATTTGCCCTTTCGCATTGCCTGAATCTGCTTGTTCCCTTCATCACTGTTTCTTTCTAATATATTTCCCTTGTCTTCTTGAAATGTCCATAACACAATCACACGATAAATTTCCTCAGTAATCTTTTGACAGACTTACTTTCAGCTTACAACATAAAACAGTTCTGCCCAAATTTGCTTTTCATGTTCCCAATTTACAATTTACAACAATGCATGTTCCCATTTATAGACTTTTATGAAGACCAACAGTTAGAAAACCTTAATATTTTTGCAGATTACGCATAACTGTTAAGGGAAAATGAAGTCTCCTAACTTCATCCAGTTTTCTCTGTTACACACACAGTTACACACTGTGTTACACACACAGTGATCATGCATACTGGTTTCAAAACACAAATTCTTTAAGTAAAAAGGCACACATTTCTCCCACCTCCCTTTCAAGGGTAACACGATCAGAGGAGATCTTGTTACTCTAAACCAGGTCTGTAAATAGCACTCTGAAAAATAGCAGTTATAGTAACTTTTTTTGCTATTGCATTTTAATGTACCATAAACTAAACTTGCTTGCCTTTGATTCATTTTGTCTTAGCTACACATCCATGCACTTTAGTATTCCCTTACCATAACCATCCTTCTCCAGAAACCTTTATTGTTTATTATGCTTCATATATTTATCATTAAATCATTGATTAACCCCAACATTACATCATTTTCCCCTTAAATGTACTTACTGTGATATTTTAACACACTGTACACAAATACATTTTTAGCTGCAAATATGTACATCGTAAAGATTTAGGTACATGTGTATATAAAATGCAATGCTCATAAAAGATATATTCCTATCACATTCCTATGGTGCAGATTTAATTTCAGGCAAATGAAAATAAGCTTGAATAGCATATATCCATTTACTGCTTATAATGAATGATTTACTTTCTATAAATATATTTCACACCCCTCCTTTCTTTACTTTACATTTTATTTGAAAAATAATGGGTAGAAAACCTCATAAGGACAAAAACATAGAAGACATCAAGATATCAGGACTAGTAAAGCAAATAGGAATGTATTATGGAGTTTCAACAATCTGGTATGTATCATTTGAAAAAAAAAAAGTAATGAAATTATACTGCTGTTTTACAGAAGATGGATGCAAAAAAATCACTCTCTTTTTTAGATTTGATCTCAAACACGTGGCTAAGAAATGACTGGCCATTTTAAAAAAAAAATTGTGCTACTGAATCATTTCACAAGGGATTCCCTTCCTGTCTTTCCTTTGTTCATTCTAGCAGCCGGTTTAATAAAGTACTATTTCATAAAAATGTCTATTTCCACTCTGCTTTATCAAGTGCTTCTTAATTTGAATTCTGTTAAGAGATAAACTCCTGCTATCCTGGTTTTGTGTTTAAGGGCAGGGGCTCATTAATAAATTTTATTTATTGACAACGTTAAGTGGCACATTAAATTAGAACAATATGAAGAAGAACAACTCTAGCCTGAACAGCACAGAATCAGAGAAGTACTGTTCCTTCTTAAGACTCCGATTTTTGTTTCTGGGGGAAGGGGAAGCAAATAAATAAATAAATAAATAAAATTGGAGAAGTAAAGTAGATTTGGAAGCAAATATATGTTTTCCTACTTGTCATTTGGAATCTAACTCACTGTATTAAACTTCAGATCAACTCAAGTTAACTTGGTTTACAAATTAGAACTATTTAACTGTCTCTCAACCAGGCAGAATCATGCTGAGATTGAGCAAGCAAAAAAAATCCCTGACACCAAGGAGAGAAATGCTTTATGGAGACAAGTTAACCTGATGTCTCATGACAACCTGCTCAATGCTTACCAGGTATGTGCCACAGTGAAACGCCGCTGCTTTGGTATGTTGCTGTTCAAAAGCATCCTGCGCAAAAGCCTGGGAGAGTTTCGAGGAGAAATAACTGGAGACAAGCGGGGAGAAGCAGATGAAGATTTCCTAGATGTCCTGGACTTCTCATATTTCAACAGGTTTTCCCTCAGGGTCTTCACAAGATCTTCATTTAACCATGGATTTTGGCAGTGAGAATTATCCACTTCAGGAACAGTCAAGGTGTCCGGACTTGTCTGCTGAGCCATGTTTCCCAGATAAGCTTGTTAGTAAGCTCTACTACAACCTAATATCGGTTTGACAGCTTTCCTTTCTATGTCTGCTCCCAAGAATCGTGCAGAGCTCCAGCTCAGCCTATTCTGCTTTCAACATGGTGACGCCTGCCCTCAGCGTCTCTCTACAGATAATGATCTGCAAAGAAAAGAAGCAAGCTAACTCCTTCACAGAAACCTATTAAACATTACCACTTCTCTCACCGTCCTCTTGCCAAAGATCACTTATTAGCTATCATAGCGGGTGAGCACAGGAGGAAGAAACTGCTTTAGCACAGCCTTTGTTGGAGCTATAAAGCTGCCTGCTAAACTATTGGAACTAATGTGCTGCAGCTGCTTGAGTGACTTCTGGTTATGTACATAAAAAGTGCTGGAGGAGGGCTTAAGCATCAGATGTGTGCTCAATTTTGTTTGGTTATTCTTTCCATTTGCTTACTGCTGAACCTTCAGGGAGGCTGAAAGGAGGGGGGAATGCTGAATATCTTCTGTTTTGTGTATGTGTGGGGTTTTTTTGTTTTGTTTTGTTTTTTTTTTTTTTTTTTTTTTTTTTTTTTGTTTTTGTTGTTGTTGTTTTTTGTTTTCTTACAGATTCTATAGTATTTATCTTTGTGGTCCCCATTTACAAATGAAGATTACAAACTTTTACCTCAAACTAACTAGCAAATGCAACAATTAAATAATGCAAAAGGATTGCAGTTCTGCCTTTTCTTCCTGCCCTTTTCCCCTCTCCCTCCCCCTCCCCCATAAAAACCAGGCCAATGACAAACACTTTTCAAATATATTTAGGAACGGCTAATACCTGTTACCTTGCATTTTCCAGAAATACAAAACAAACATGAGGTTAAGAGCTGTACACAGACCAAAATCAGACTATAACAGCTACTAGCATCTATTTAATGAGATGTTCTTAATTCAGTGTACCATCACATCATGACCACTACTTGAACTACAAAGTGCCTTTTTTCTATTCACAGCTGGCAAGGAAACAAACTAATGATATGAAAAGGGAACCTCAGATATACAGAAAAACAAAAGTAATTGCATTTATTTAATCATTGCATACTGCTATTAAATTTCATTTTTGAAATATTTTTAATGCAATTTTGCAAACAAGATAACAGTGTGTTTTCTGATCCAACAACACCTTTTCCAGTCAATCCTATGAGGGTTTTTTTTTATTCATTTGTAATTAAAATAACTGACTCCAGCTATTCTAGAAATTTTTATTAACATGCTCAGTTTTGTTCATGACTGATAGCAGACAAAGACCTGTAATAACCGGTGGAAGGCTAATATTTACTTAAGCTTGCTGCATTCACATTTACAGTGATGACAATAACATTTCAGTTATAACCATACTTCCTGTTCATTCTGCAGCAACAAATCATCATTATTTTATGAAAGATTTCTTTTCTAATGTCAGAGGACTGGTTACATATAATTTTTGTTAGTGCAATATACTTTTCTGTTTTATTTTATCTTACAATCCTGCTTTACTCTGTGAATAAGAATTTCACTATAGAAGCACACACAGTATCCAGGTTTTCAATGGGGTGAAGGTTCTTTGCGTACAATTATATGGCCACACGTGAAAGGCCATACTGTTATCTACGTTAAGGTGAAATCAGAAATCCTGCGAAAGCAGTCCTGTGCCGCAAAGGAGAGGAATCACCTTTGTACTTAGCATAGAAGCCATGATTCCTGAGAATTATAAAGAGAACATCATCATGCTGTTCAGTTGAACAGCAACTAAAAGGTCAACTTACGTTAAGAATGACATTGCTATCAGGTGTCAGCCACATTATGTAGACAAGTTTAACTGTACTGCGTCATATGTGAAACGTGATAACGGTGTATTTACAAATTTAACTCAATCTTGGACAGTGCCACAGAATGCAGAAGTACCATGCATCCCACTTTTGTCTATCTTTCTGATTTTTTTTTTAGAGTTATAAGATTTAATCAGGGCCTGAAAACCAACATTGCCCAAATATAGACTAAAACAGAGATACAATTGACAGTACAAAAACAAATTTATGTTGTGTCTTATTGAGAACAAAATTTAAACTGGAAATGAAGTGCTAATGACAGAAAAATAATTGGATGAAATCATAACTAAGATATAACTAATACAATAACTGCTGCCACTCCTTTTTCTTTGGAATAGCATAGACAGCACCATTCCTCAAAAAGAAAAAATAATAAAAGCGTACTTTATGAAAGCAATTATTTTAGATCTATGATGAACAAAAAATACCACTTCTTGTAGTCTACTATTCCACATAAATTCCATTTTTTAATTATTTTGTTTTTAATTTCCCCAACAATACAGTTTGTATAGAGACTTATGTTCTTTTATACTATGAAATACTGCCATTGTATGTCTATTCTGAAGTATGGTCTTCAGAGAGCAGCAATGGCTTTATAAAACTAAAAACATCATTTTTTTTGGACATCAGTGAATTAACCACATCAACAAGACCACTAACACTGATTTCAGTTCCTGGTTTAAGTTGCACTACATTACAGAGAAAGTGATAGAAGAAGGAAGTATTAGTCCACAGATCGGTTCCATTTTCTTCAGCAATACTAGCATTAAGAATCATTAACTTGACACCCTGCAGTATAGGCACCAAGAGGAGTTGCCACATATTTAAAAAGGTAATGTGCAATGTGTACAGAACAGCAGGATAAGACCCTTTAACAGGACAACTGAACTCAGCCATTATAAAGTAACAGCATTTCCATGAGCAGCTACTTAAAACGTTTTTCCTTACTTGAACGAAAATCCATTAATGGATTAATCTGAATTTCAATGTTCCATTTCCCCAGACACCATAATCTGACATACACTCACCTCTTTCTCTTCAGAAAAATATCTAGGGGTACTAAAGGAGATATTCACAATCAGAATGACAGACCAATGCTTTTCATTAGATCAGAACCATAGACCAATACTTCTAATTAATATAAAGTCTTGCTACAAAAATTATTTAACAATCTGTTGAGCCAGTATTTGTCACCACCTAGAACTTAGATGTCCTATGACAACACTCTATCCTTTGGGCTGATTTTATTGTAGATAAAAAGTGTAAGCAGCCTTCATTGTAATAAAAAGCCGGGGCTTAGTATCTAACAACATAAAATACGGATAAAATATGGTGTGATTTAGATGAAATGCTTATTTTACAGTCAGAAGTGGGCAAAAGAACAAGGCAGAAAGAGGACAAAATATTTTATAAGGAAAAAAAATCATTTCCTCATTTCCAGTAATCTTAACTGTACATCAAAAAAAAAAAAAAAAAAGACGATAAAATACTTTTTTTTTTTTTTTTTTTTTCTGTAGAGATTATGGTTCATTAACAAAAAGACCTATCTGAGAAAAGTCTTATGAGGAGCAGCTGAGGGAATTGGGATTGTTCAGTCAGGAAAAGAGGAGGCTCGGGGGTGACCTTATTGCTCTCTATAGGTATATTAAAGGAGGCTTTAGCAAGGTCTGTTGGTCTGTTCTTCCACGTGCCTGGTGACAGGAAGCGGGGGAATGGACTAAAGTTGCATCAGGGGAGGTTTAGGTTGGATATTAGGAAGCACTTCTTTACCGAAAGGGTTGTTAGGCATTGGAATGGGCTGCCCAGGGAAGTGGTTGAGTCACCACCCCTGGAGGTCTTTAAAAGACGTTTAGATGTAGAGCTTAGGGATATGGTTTAGTGGAAGACTTGTTAGTGTTAGGTCAGAGGTTGGACTAGGTGATCTTGGAGGTCTCTTCCAACCTAGGTGATTCTGTGATTATGTTTCAATAGACATATCTGATCCCCCTATAAAAATCACCACAATTACTAAATTTAGAAAGCATTAGCATCTACTTTTTTTCCACTTCTCTGGGGGAAAATAAATAACTCTTCAGGTAAAAACAAAAGTTTTTTTTTTTTCCTTTCTCATATGCTGAGAAAGAAAAGTATAGTGTACAATGCCAAAATGACTGTAGGATTTTTAAATCCAGATTATTTTTAAGAAGTCTTTTATTTATTTTTAAAAATAAATGAATTAGTTTACTAGGCTCTTCACCAGTCCTACTAATGAGATCATTGAAAGTGGACTGTGAAATTCAGGCACAAGAGATATTTGCTGATTCTTTCAAAATAAGAACACTTGAGAGCTCATATATACTATATTTCCAAAAGCGAATGTTGATATTGCTTACAGTATGTTTATACAGTATATCTGATTCACTTTGATTAAATATTCTAATTTAATGTACCCACAATTAAACCTGATTTTCCAACCTTTCCTTAGTCATAGTTGTACTGTTACAAGTTATGCTGAGATCAGATTTAGTCTTCCCTGCTATGCATTCAAATAAACCAGTTTCAGGCTCAGGTCAAAAGCAGAGAACTAGAATCTCATAACAGAAGCTCAGTATTACAAAAACCTAGAAGTACCAATTGCTTCTATTCTCTTCCAGTTACCACTTATTTTTTTTTATTTTTTTTTTTAATGAAAGTTCATCATTCAGTTCTTGTAGTTTTCTTCTATTTTGTTAAAAATATTTCAAAAAATATATATATTTTGTTAAAAAATATCCTCCTCATGGTAATCATACATAAATACTGAAGTGTTCAACACTTTGTTGATCATGAAAACCAGAAAGAGCTACAACATATGCATGAGAACAATCTAATAAATTCTGCTAATATTCCTGCTTAAAGCAGGGCCGGGTGTAGGGTCACAGCATGATGAAGAACTCTAGTTCCACACTTGAGAACAGTGCAGAAGTGGGAAAGAGAAGAATACAAAGTCAGGTGTGGTTGTGAAGAAGAGGTGCTATGTCATATAAGTAAAGTATTCTAAGATCCCATCTCTTATTTTCAGTAACATCCTAATAGAGCAATGGCACATAAAATGGCATAAAATGACCGATTCAGGTCAACTTTCCTAATAGCCCAGCAGACATACATATATAAATATGCTTTCAGAAAGAGAAGAGAATAAAGGAAGAACAGCTCACAGTATGCCTGAAGTCAGGTATGGTATGTTCACTACCAATAAAACACTTGAAGTCACTTAAAATTTTAGAGCACTTCTATTCTTAAGAAGTTCCTAAAAACAAACAAACAAACAAACAAAAACAAAAACCTTCTTTCAAGTTTCAGCTCAGATTTATATTGCAGTTTAATGAAGTGGTACTGTATTTAGTCAGTCTTCTTTCTTCTTATTATTTTTGGAGTATTTGGAAATGTGGTGATTCTACAATAACAAAGTGCTGTTCAGCTGCTGATTCCCAAGCAACTGATTTTTTGTTGTGTCTTCTGTGCACAGCAAAACAACACAGATAAGGGAACACTGAGCCTATGATAATAAAAGAAAACACAAAATAGCTGCTTTTTAAAACATAGCCAGACTCCAGTCTGAGAGAAAAGTGGAAGATTTTTAAATCCATGCATGAAGAATTCAGCAATATTTTATTAAGTAATTATTAAGTATCAGAGAAAACACTTAGATATATACTTGCAAAATAATTTTCAAAATGGAATACAGACCGACAGTGGAACTTTCAAAAAAGCTGTGAATTACAGAATCACAAGAAGCGAGGCTGAATGCTGTTTATAGCACGGTCAAGGAGACTTGGGCACAAGTGCTTCACTTAGAGTCACAGAATCACAAAATACCCCGAGTTGGAAGGGACTCACAAGGATCATCGAGTCCAACTCCTGGCTCTGCACAGGACCACCCATAAATCAGACGGTGTCTGAGAGCACGCTCCAAATGCTTCTTGAACACTCCAGCAGGCTCAGTGCTGTGACTACTGCCCTGGGGAGCTTGTTTCAGTGCCTGACAACCTTCTCGGTAAAGAACTTTATCCTAACACCCGGCCTGAACCTCCCCTGACACAGCCTCATGATGTTCTCTCAGGTCCTACTGCTTGGTCTCCTGTGAAAAAAAAAGACCAGAGAGTGCAGCAGCCCTGCATGGGAATACAAGGGGACGGTGCCCCATGACACTGCAGCACTGACTAGTCCAAAGTGTTTCTGAAGGGTGAATTCATATTCCTTCTGAAATCTTTGCAAGATTCTACAGTTCTTTTTACAGCTCATGTCACTATGAAGAACTAATGATATTTTCTGAATGCAGTTTGTTTCTGGAATAAAACTCTATAAACCGAGGATTGTTGGAGTCCATCCAGTGCTGTCCTGTAAACACTGCGGTAAACGAACTAAGTACTCCAGCTTAAAAACACTCATTCGCATACATGCATACAAGAAAACAAAACAAAACTGGGGGAAACACGCATTTCAAGAACAGTGTACTTAGTATTTCGTTATAAACGTAATCATTATATCAACACTGCATAGGATAGCCTGAAGATTTCCTTCTAACAAGATCTGATGTTGCTTAACTCAAAGGATTAAGAAAAACTGGCCTATATTCAAGACCTTTCATTAGAAAGGACGACTAACACAATCCTGTTTGACCACACAAAGAAAGCTATTTGAAAATGAAATGGCTTTACAACACCAATTGCAGGAAAAAAAAGGCCTCAGCAAGGGTGACACATGCTAGGAAATCAAACAAAAAGAGAAAAGCAACATTTCTTTACAAATATATATATATATATATATTATTTTTTTCTTTAAAAAACCTGATGTGTCAAGAAACTTAGCTTCCCAGCAAAAGATAGGAAGATGCATCATTGCCCACATGTATGTACTGACATAAAAGTGAATCACCTCATATGACAAGTAAGAATAAACAGAGTAGCAATAACTGTAATTTCTAAACAATTGTGTAATAAAACATCTCCTACGGTAGGATTAAGGGAAATGAATGTACTTTTTATACAGTTGCATCATAGAATACACAGGAGCAACAGGAAACATTCCTGCCACTGCAATGAATAAAGGTATCTGTTAACTATTAAATTGTAATTGAAGGGCTTGGCCTCTAATTAGCAGAAAACAGCTATAAGCATAAACAGCTTTGCAGGGCAGTCATGAGGAGAGGGGAAAGGAGAGGTCAGTGGAAAGGGAAAGGCACAAAATAAAAAGAGCCAAACAGCTGAGCCAAGCCAACACAAGCCCAGCCCAACCCAGCCCCACCTCCCCAGTCAGTACTTAATATAAATATGGGATTGTTTAAAAAGTATGGCATCTAGGAAAGTTGTGGTTGTAACCTTAGACTTCTTAGGGCTAGACTTGACAATTACTGTTAGAGCTTTTGGAAAATCAATTAACTTACTGATGACAGCATAATTCTGCCTGTCAGTGTCCATGAATGTATAATGGCTCTATGAAAATTGGAGGATCACAAGTACTTCACAAGAAGTATATCAATATTCCAGATTCCCAAACTTCAGAGTTCATTTCTGAAGCTAGCAGGAGCAATAGCTTTCACCAAACTAGACTTTATCTAGGTCCTCCAAGCATTATGGTTCAGCTAGAGTACAATGTACAAATAAACAAGTGCATTTCTGGGAGGTCAGACACACACAATGATAGTTTACTTAGTAAGGAATCTGTACCATCTGTTACATTCCAAGAAATCTGTTATTTTGACCATGCATTAAAAGCTGGGAGGAATTCAAAGAAACATTTATAAAATCTAGAGAGGTTATAAAATAAACTTTAAAAAAAAAAAAAAAAAAAAAGAAAAGTCTAAGAGCCTACAATAGTTTCTTAACAAATTCATTATCTGCAGATGAACAACTGATAGAGGAAAATAGGTGCATTGAAAGAGAAATCATAGCTAATGAAAAATCGTTAATGCCACAGGATTTTTGAGAACTTGGAGATTTCTGTGTAAGCTTTTCAATTTATGAATGGTTCAACTCAACTTTGTTCTTATAAGTGGGTTTTAGCACTGTCCTGCTACCAAAACTTTGGATAGATAAAAAGACCACACCTTTTAAGAAACAGAATCACAGAATCACAGAATTTCTAGGTTGGAAGAGACCTCAAGATCATCGAGTCCAACCTCTGACCTAACGCTAACAGTCCCCACTAAACCATATCCCTAAGCTCTACATCTAAACATCTTTTAAAGACTTCCAGGGATGGTGACTCCACCACTTCCCTGGGCAGCCTGTTCCAGCGTCTAACAACCCTTTCGGTAAAGAAGTGCTTCCTAATATCCAACCTAAACCTCCCCTGATGCAACTTTAGTCCATTCCCCCGCTTCCTGTCACCAGGCACGTGGGAGAATAGGCCAACCCCCACCTCGCTACAGCCTCCTTTAAGGTATCTGTAAAGAGCGATAAGGTCGCCCCTGAGCCTCCTCTTCTCCAGGCTGAACAAGCCCAGCTTCCTCAGCCGCTCCTCGTAGGACTTGTTCTCCAGGCCCCTCACCAGCTTTGTCGCCCTTCTCTGGACCTGCTCAAGCACCTCCATGTCCTTCTTGTAGCGAGGGGCCCAAAACTGAACACAGTACTCGAGGTGCAGCCTCACCAGAGCTGAGTACAGGGGGACGATCACCTCCCTAGCCCTGCTGGTCACGCTGTTCCTGATACAAGCCAGGATGCCGTTGGCCTTCTTGGCCACCTGAGCACACTGCTGGCTCATATTCAGCCGACTATCCACCATCACTCCCAGGTCCTTCTCTGCCTGGCAGCTCTCCAACCATTCCTCTCCCAGCCTGTAGCTCTGCTTGGGGTTATTGCGCCCCAGGTGCAGGACCCGGCACTTGGCCTTGTTGAACTTCATGCAGTTGACCTCAGCCCATCGGTGCAGCCTATCCAGATCCTCCTGCAGAGCCTTCCTACCTTCGAGCAGATCGACACACACACCTAACTTGGTGTCATCTGCAAACTTACTGAGGGTGCACTCAATGCCCTCGTCCAGATCATTGATGAAGATATTAAAGAGGACTGGCCCCAGCACCGAGCCCTGGGGGACACCACGAGTGACTGGCCTCCAACTGGACTTGACTCCATTCACCACGACTCTTTGGGCCCGGCTATCCAGCCAGTTTCTAACCCAACGAAGCGTGCGCCAGTCCAAGCCATGAGCAGCCAGTTTCTTGAGGAGAATGCTGTGGGAGACGGTGTCAAAAGCCTTGCTGAAGTCAAGGTAGACCACATCCACAGCCTTTCCCTCGTCCACCCAGCACGTCACTTTGTCATAGAAGGAGATCAGGTTCATCAAGCAGGATCTGCCTTTCATAAACCCATGCGGACTGGGCCTGATCGCCTGCTTGCCCTGCAAGTGCCGCATGATGACTCTCAAGACGATCTGCTCCATGAGCTTCCCTGGTACTGAGGTCAAACTTACAGGCCTGTAGTTTCCCAGGTCGGCCCTCCGGCCCTTCTTGTAGATGGGCATCACGTTTGCTAGCCGCCAGTCAACTGGGACCTCCCCCAATAGCCAGGACTGCTGATAAATGATGGATAGTGGCTTGGCCAGCTCCTCTGCCAGTTCTCTCAGTACCCTTTTTTTTTTTTTTTTTTCCTAAAGATTACTTCTTATTAATACTACCAAGTTATAACTAAATTTCACTGTTAGGGTACAAAGAAACCTATGAGTTTCCTGTGTAAGCCGTGTGTAAACTTGGCTAGTTAGGAAATATTCACACCTTCAGAGTACAGCATGTGTTGTTAGAAGATCTCTTTTAAAATCTTCAGTTTATTAAACTGACAAACGGTAGGAAACTTTCATACCTCAAAAGCTATGATATCATTTCTTTTTAAAATAATCTGCTCTAAAATCTCACATTTCTTTGTGTGAAAGTAACAAGAACTGTACATGTGTCACTGCGGGCAGCACCTCAGGTTTGGTCATCATTATCTGCAGTTTTTGCCTTTAAATCAGAGTCCTCATATCACAGAATCACAGAATCACAGAATTTCTAGGTTGGAAGAGACGTCAAACTCATCCATACAATTCATTTAGAGTCACTTCAGTGTCTTTTCTACAGACTTCAAACTTGTCACTTTACAGATTGGTAAGAATCAGAAGTAAACCACAAAGGATTTGCTTCTACAATGTTACTAAGAATTGAGAAAGGCCATTTCCAGGCAGGAAGAAACTAGGAGCCAGAATAAGCCAGGCTGGAATGCACAGTAGTAAACGGTAACATAACAAATACCTTCAAAGAAAATAGTAACCAACTTAATTTGTTTATTGCAACTAATCAGAGACATCCCAAATTATTTATTGAATTACATCCTGTCACATACATAATTAGACAAATAAAAATATGACTAATTAAGATGAAGAAATACAGCTGCTCTCAGGTACTCTGATGTACTGCAACAGCATTTAAATAAGAGAGCCATATATAGTTTATCAGGTTAGAAAATTAATGTATTTATGTTAGAAAGCAACATTTTTAGTAGGCCTTTAAAACCAGGTCATAGACTGAGAACCAGTCTGAAACTAGTGCTGTAGGAGGTTTGTTTCTGAACCTATGTCCATTGACTTTAAGTAGGGACAGGAAAAATGTCTAGAAGTTGGGCAATGAAATAGAAGAAGAATATAGGCACAACAGGAAAAATGGTAAACTGGGAGCAATTCCTATCTAATACAAAATTACACACATTTGTGTTACCAGTTCATCACCATCTTAAAGGACGTTTCTATTTTTGGAGAAGTTAGCATTTCAAACCTTGTGATTGTTTATATATTTTAAGGGAAACGTCCCTGTTTTCATTTTCAAAGCTCAGGTTTTCAAAGGAGCAAGAAAAATCATCAAATCTTAACATAATACGTTAATGTCCTGGTTTCAGTTAGGACAGTGTTTATTTTCTTCCTAGAAGCTGGTAGATTGCTATGTTTTGGTTTAGGATGAGAAGAGTACTGATAACATGCTGATGGTTTAATTGCTGCAGAGCACTGCTTAGACCAACCCAAGGACTTTTCAGCTTCTTACTCTGTCCTGCCAGTGGCCAGGCTGGGGGTGCAGCAGGAGCTGGGAGGGGACAGAGCCAGGACAGGTGACCCAAACTGACCAAAGGGGTATTCCATACCATATGGAGTCATGCTAAACAATATATAGGAGTGGCTAGCTGGGGTGGAGGGGGGGCTGCTCAGGGGTAGGCTGGGCATCGGTCATCAGGTGGCGAGCAATTGTATTGTGCATCACTTGTTTTGTACATATTATTATTATCATCATCATTTTTATTTTATTTTATTTTATTTTATTTTATTTTATTTTATTTTATTTTATTTTATTTTATTTTATTTTATTTTATTTTATTTTATTTTATTTTATTTTCTGTTCTAATAAACCGTCTCTATCTCAACTCACAGGCTTCACTTTCCATTTCTCTCCCCCAGCCCAGAGAGGGAGGGGGGAGGCTAAGCGAATGACCGAGTGGTGTTTAGCTGCCAGCCGGGTTAAACCACAACAGTTAAGTACTTGTGTTACATTAACACCACTGAATTACTGACAGAAACTGAACCAAGACAATGTGACAAAATAAACCAAACCAAACCAAAACAAAACAAAATACTATGTGAAATATTTGAATTAGATATCCAAAATTCTAAGCTGAATTTTAAATTACTGTACATAGAATACTCTGACATTAATGTCAACAAAGAACACACATAAGAGTTTACTAAAAATAAAGTTTACCATTAAGTGGAAAAGGAACTAAGATCTTAGAGAGATTTTTATGCTTTTTAATCTAAAACATGAAATCCATTAACTGAAGAAGATTACCAGAGTTCAGACCATGAAGAAACAAAGTATTTTTTAGCTTTATAATTCTGCTCTTTGTTGCTTGTTTTGACCATGGTTGTATTTATTACTAGATTTGAGATGATTAGATGATGTCATAATATTTGCATTAAGAATAAATATTGGGTCTATTTATATCTTCAGTCTCAAATGAACGGGAAAAACATAAAAAAGGAAAAAAAATCTTCCTGAGGTTATATTATTTTCACTGACTAAGGTAGCTCAGCATAACAACAGATGATTTAATTTTCTTTAGCAAGAAGATTCACCTTTCCAAGCTTTATTTTCCCTGTGGCTTTGAAAGAAAGCATTTCAGTGGGCACTTGCAGCTTGCAGGGCCCTGAACACATAAATAGGCTCCAGACCCCCACGGAAGAGATGCGTTGTGGCTGTGGCCAGACCTGCTTTCTGCTGTCCCCGCTAGCTCCAGACCTGTTGCAGGTAACTGTGCCTCCAGCCTGGTCTCCTGCTCCTCTAGTCTTGGACCTGGCTTGTTCCCAGGTCTCCCCAGGCCTGCTGGCTGCAGTCCCAGTCCCCAGAGCTGTTCTGATGCTGCAGGACTCTGCCCTGGCTGCAGCAGGGTAATCCTCTGCTCCTGGCACACGCGAGCATCCCCACACTTGCTGCTCCCAGAAACACTGATGCAAGTTCCTATAGCTAACTCAGTGAAACGTGTTATTACAACACATAGTCAAAATGAACTAATTAAATGATCTGTCTCAACAGAACAGTCAGTTAAAAAGCAATGCTTGAAATTGTTACAAGATCGCTCTTTCTGTGACTTTCAAAGACACAAAATAGAAATTGTGCTATTCACAGAATGCAGGAATTTACAAAAGTAAAGGAAAAAAATGTTTAATTTAGTTTAACATTAAGTTATGCATTTTCCACTGCAAAATTGTCACAGACAGCTCTGTGGACTATCAAAATAAAGTTTTTACTAGCCAAAATAAAGTTTTTACTTTATTTTTCATCTAGTCTGACAAGCATCATCAGCAACCTGAGACTTAATAGCTGTTTCCAAGTGAAACATGGCTGTTTAATTTGTCATGTTCCACTTGTTTTGTTTGCCCAAATTTTATGTTTCTACAGGGTTTGGAAGCTGCAAAAAGGGCCAGTGTGAATACAACTTTTTATCATGCAGACTAGCAGTATCATAGTTTCCTTGCATAAATCCAAGAATCAATTGTACAACTGAACTAGAACTTAGAGTTTACAAGCTTCTAAGGCAGCATTACAAATTTAAACCTTCCTCTTTTTCTTTGGTTTATACTTCTGATCCTTTCCTCGGCATTCCTTTTTCAAGCACAGATCCCTTGTAAACCTGTCAGAACCTTTGTTGATTGGCAGCACCTTTGCATGCATAAAACTCTACTCAAAGTAATGCTAATATCCTTGATAATAAATATCACTTTGTTTTCTACAAGATCAACAGGAATTAAGATGTTCTGTTGGGGCATATTGAGGCTACTGAAAATTCTGCAAGGAGCTAGGCAGCAAGCCAGGAGGATAGCTGCCTGCCCTTTCAGTTTGTAAGGAACTTGCAGCCCAGCAGCTGTTAGGCTGCTGCTCACTTTCCAGGTTTTCTTTCTCCCAGGGCTCTGCCTTTAAAAAATGAACAAACAAACAAAACAACAACAACAAAATGTAATTGTTTTTAAAAGAAGCTTTTCTAAGAACTGATACAAGTGGAAAAAATCATATTGATGGTTATACTTCTAACACTTTTATCCAATTAGAAATGTCGAGAAACAGTTTCTGAATAAATCCGGATTTCCCTGGTGAATTAAGGGCATGAACAATCTAACGCCCCCATGCTTCCTCTATGCTTCTAAGCATGGCATCTCTACTGAAACAAAGATACTAGTAGACTAATGGATGTACAGATGTTGAACACATATGGAAAAAAAGGGATGCAGCAGCTTGACATTTTAAGCTGATCTTTTAAAACTTTGGGTCCACTAAATCTGACAGCTACATACACAACTAAGGTTTGTTGCACCAAGTGTGTATTTTCACAGAGTGAAAATCAGTAACAGCTAATCAGTAAACGTTAAGGTAATGGCTAATAGAAGGAAAATGCTGGAGATGTGACAGAAAATTCCACTGAAGACCTATTCTTGAAATGTGGCCTATCTGGAGTGTGCATCAGAAAATGTGTCCATAACTGATGTAACTGGATAAGAAAACCAGTATCATCTGTCTTACAACAGAAGAAATGCCAAGGTTTTTAAGGGACACAGATATGGAGGGATATTTGTTACTGCTGACTAACATACTTTTTCAAAGATCCTCTAAGTGTTGCTTCCACCTGTGTTTTCTGTAACTATCTGCAATAGTTTTGGTTACACAACACCTTCTGTGAATGTTATTTACATGCTACTTACCCCCTCTCCAAAAATCTTTTATTAAAAGGACTGCTGACTTTCTTGTGGTATAACACTAAAAGTGTTCTCCCAACTTGATATTGACGATATTCATAATCATTCATCATTCAATGCTACATACAAAGCTTACAGTAAGAAAACATCCAAAGTTTACCACATCAAATGCCTGCAAATATTTGGGGAAATGCAAGTAGAAATTCCCCCTCTAGTGGACTCGAGGGAGAACTGCAGAGTTAAAGTGAAAAACGAGCAGAGTATCAAAACGCTCTTGTTTTACAATTTGTTACACATAGGGAATGTATTTTCTTTTTTTCTTTTGTGTGTGTATTTTTTATGTTTTATTTTAATAAAAAATATTTAACAACTCCCCTACTGCAGTACCTCTGAGACACAGCCCCACTGGGACAGATTTGTACAATTTCAGGGGAAAAAAAAAGCTTCAATAAACAGTTTAAAATTTAACAAAAATCACAGCGAGCAGAGGAGTAAGACAGAGGTAAAGTATAAGGAAACTACTTTTTTATCATATGGGATAGTATGCAGTAGTGACGATTTTGAGCAGAGCGCAGATGAGGATTTCAAGAACAATAATGAAGTATCTACAGATTTTCTAAACATATCACCTACCAAATATGAGATGGACAGAAGTTTTGTTGAATTTTGTTTCAAATTGGTTTTTGTTGATTCTTGTTAGAAATCCAAGAGGAAGGTATTACAGGCTCATCTACAGGCTGATCAAAGCCAGGTACTAATCTGTTGCAGTGAAATAAGACATCATTGGTGAGCTGGAGAAAAGCATTTTGAGGAGGAGGACAGGAGGTAGGCTTGTGATGGAGGCGAGCAGTGAGTATTAAAGGACTGGTGAGA
This sequence comes from Netta rufina, assembly GCF_964035555.1. Taxonomy (NCBI): domain Eukaryota; kingdom Metazoa; phylum Chordata; class Aves; order Anseriformes; family Anatidae; genus Netta; species Netta rufina. Next base: position 16,929,201 of record NC_140126.1, read on the forward strand.
AAAAGAAAAAAAAAAAAAAAAAGGAAAAAAAGGAAGAAAGAAAAAAAAAAGAGAGAAAGAAAAAGAACATAAAGGAAGCCCATCTCCTGTTCTCATATTTAGCTTGAAAGGGTGTAAATAGAATGGTTTGACAGTTTTCAAGTCCAGAATCACAAAGGCTAACACCGCATGACAGGATTTAGTGTAGAATTTCAGCACTCCTATAAGACAGCCTATATCTTTGAGTTTTTTTTTCAGCTTAGAAAGATTTTATATTTAATTTTCTGAAAAGTCAATGGTTAGAAGTATTGTTTGGGTTTTGATTACAGAAAGCTCCAGATGCTTGTGCTTTCTGGTCAGTTCTAATCTCTTCCTCTCCTCCCTCCTCTGCTCACACACCATAACAAAGCACACTCCCTTTCTCTTCACCACTCTGTTCATAATTTTGGGTTAATTTCAGCCCCCTTCCCTACTCCAATTTTTCATGCTGCAGCTGCTGTTTCCCCTGTTAATTTTTGCCTTCTGAACATAGCTAGAAATTATAACCTGCAGTCCGGATGAAGGCAGTCACAGCTGCAAGTCCTACAGTCTGGAACAAGAGAGAGGCTGGACTTAATTAAAAATGTGATCCAGGGCTTGGAGTGGAGGAAGCAAAGCCAAAATTATAACTGGCAGGTTTAGCTTGATATATTCTAAATAGTGGCAAGCCAAAAAAAAAAAAAATAGTGTTTACTGAAGAAAATAAAATTCTAGAAGAGAGTAAACAACACTGAGGTGGAAGGTAATCCCAAATTGCTGACAGGTGCAGAGCCTTAGTGAAATTAAGTTAATTCACCTGCATCCTCTCCAACATGACCAGTAATGCTTCAACCCAGATGAAATCTATCTGCTTGTCAACACTCATCAATGAAAACCATTTGGTCAGTACTTTTTGAAAGGGCAAAATTTGTACATATCAGAGTTCAAAGTTTTATGTCTTGTCACTCATGCTATACTGGTAAGTATGGAATGTGTGTGTTCAACACTCATTTCTGGCCCTTATGGGTTCATATACGTTTTGGTTTGTTTGTTTGTTTGTTGTTTTGTTTTGTTTTTTAAGCACTAAGGGTACCGTTAAGGTGACTGGAGGATGGGAGGAATGACAGAATGATGTAACAGCTCTGGGACAGGCCAAGTGGCAGCCATTAGGCTGAAACTGAGAAATACACTTCCAGCTGAGCTCCTCTGAGTGTACTACAAGGACTATATGGCAAATGCAGCAGCTGCAGAGCTGAGCCAAGCTAATAAGTATATATGGCACATAGGATCCCAGAGAGGGAAACAAAATATGGTACCTGAACAACTAACATGCCTTAGCAGCATATTTTTTGGCCTTTTTCTCATCTTTATTTGCATTGACCTTAGCAATCTTTCTTCAGCACTGACCATGTATTTTGGCTCTGATCAAGTACAGTCTGAAGAATATTCATTATAAATGACATTCCTAGCAGGTGGGGGGTTTTTTTGTTTGTTTGTTTTTAAATTAATGACTAAATTTTCCTTCTGTTTTTCAGATGTGTTCAGTCTTGAGCTCTCACAAATCTGACTCCTCTTCTGCTGTACCTTTAGTCTACTACAAAGTAGGAGTCTTCCATACCTGCATTAGAGAACTACTCTTGAGGCAATACCAGACTGGGAGCAGTTGGTGCACTGGAGGACAGGGCTCCCGTTTGGTACAAAAACTGGTGGACAGCAATGTCAGGGAGTCTAACAAAGTACAGTCTTGCAGCTAGAATGGAAGAACTCCATGCAATGGTGCAGGTGGTGTGCTGCCAAGGCAAAACAGATTACCAGAAGAAAAGATATATATATATATATATATATGTATTTATAAATATACATATATACACACACATATGTATATGTATAGACATACATATACATGTATGTATATTTATATATATGTATTATATATATATGTGTGTGCCTATCACCATGTGGATAAACACTCTGGCATTTCTGGTGGACAACGTGCAAACATGTTTCAGTAGTGTGCCACTGCAGCAGTGAAGGCCAACCACATGTGGGGCTGTATTAACAAGATTGTTGTCAGCAGACCAACATAAATGATTTTCCCTCTTTTGAGACTACATGGAGAAGAAAAAAAACATATATACCAAAATACCATTGCAAGAAAGACACTGACTTGTTGGGATGATGCCAGAGATGGGCCACAAAGATGAGGCTAAGAAAACTGAGTTTGTTCCTCCCTGAGAAGAGAAGGCAAAGCAGATATCTTACTGCTGTATGCAGCTGCATAAAGCTAAAGCTTTTTCTTTCATAATAGGAGGGCTTATAGAAGATGAAGCAAGGCTCTTATTAAAAGTGAACACTCATTGGACAGTTGGCAGCAGATACAAGTTGGAACATGAAATTCTAACTGGATATTAAGAAAGATTGTCACAAAGGCAGTCAAACATTGGAACAGGCTACCGAGACAGGTTGTAGAAACTCTATCCTTGGAGATATTCAAAACTTAACTGCACACTCCCTGAGATAACCTGTTCTACCAGGAGACTGGATGAGAGACCTCAGAAAGTCCCTTCCAACCTACACGACTATGATTCTCTATGCTGTCCATATTCACCAATATGGAATAGTGGGTGCTATTAAAAAAAAATGAAAAATAAAAATTTAATTCAAGTTTTCATAGTTAGGTCAAGCCCATGATTGTACACTGAAAATTGATAGAAAGCAGGCAAGTAAACAAACAAATGCAGGAGAAAGAGACAAACAAGATAAAGTGTATGGAGAGGGGATAGGACTAAATATTATATTCTGATTGGAGAACTGAGCCTAATGTGAATCTACAGGGGATGAATTTCCCAGACAAAACTTATTTCTTTAGTCGAACTGTGTAACTCGCTGCCTACAGTTCCTGTAGATGCCAACAATTCCCATGAGCTTAAGGACACACTAGGCAAGATCATGAGGTACATCCATTTCATATTGTTAACTGGACAGTACCCACATCCTACTTGGAAAGTCCCTCAGCTGAAGATGACTGCAGTATGAAAGAGTTTTAAACAGACTTATCACATGTTCTCATGATGTTCTTACATGTTTTTTTTTTTCTCCTAAGAACTTACTTATGACGACAGTCAGAAACAAAATAAATACTGTGCTCAACGAACTATTGGCCTGATCCCAAATCACTGTTCTTAGGGATGAAGAGAAGAAAAGAAAGAAAACAGCACTCAGCCAAGCAACAGTTAGAAGTCATGATAATATGCGAGAAGCAGAAAAGAATTTCTGAAATGGAAATTGTGCACAGATTTGAAGATGAGCAATTTAAGTTTTACCTTCATGTAATGTGTGTGTGGGGGAGGGGGGAGGGGAAGTTACTGCTAACCCCATTTCTTACAAAGATTCTGCTTTTTAGTCATCTTCAATTCTGAGTGGACTGAGAGTAGCTTTAAAAGGAAATCCAGACCTAAATATATACGTGAAATCAAGTTATTTCAAGAGAAAATGTAGGGCTGTCTCTGATCATATGAAACATGATTGTTGGGCGAAAAGAAAAAAGAAAAAAAAAAAAAAAAAGCAACCATTTTTGAGAAAACACAGAGGCTTTTAAAGAGTTCTAATGACAGTGCTATATTGTTTCCAAAGCAGCTAAAGCTAAATCCAGTTTTCAAGCTAAACCTTTTCAAAAATCTGTTTTCCCCACCCCTAATTGCCATCCTAGAGAGCACTGCACAGCAGGAGAGAAATCTGACCTTTGAAAACATTTTAAAATGACTGCATTAAAAATACAGAAATATAATTTAAAAGTCATCTTACAACATCTCTCCAGATACTTATGTACTTCCTATCTTCAGCTGTAGTAAGGGTATGGTAACTCAAATCCTATTATCTTTAATAAAGGGACAGGATATTCAGCTAGTTTTTGCACAGGCTAAAATAAAGAAAATCCTATTTCCTGCTTCAATTTCCAGGATACATAATACAGTAAAAAATCTTTCCTATCCTTTATCCAGAAGTTCCTAGGCCTCCATACTTAAGGAGGAAAGACAAGGAAGATAAATCATTCTCTGTGCGTATCACAAAGAGCCTTTCACAAATAACCCTTTTTTAACATAAAAATCGAGTCATTCAAAGGACTTCTAAATATATCTGACAAGCTCTGTACTGGATTTAAAGATCTGTGCACAGATAAGGAAATTGCATTTATATACGGTGCTGAAACACGTATTAAAAAATCCTTTCATTAGTACCAACTAAAAGATCACTAATGTTCTCATTAATTTAAAAACACGAAACTGCTATCAATAAAGCATCTAAGAAATTGATCCAAAAAAACTTCTCTACTTATATTCAACAGTGTAATTTTTACATTTCTTCACCAATGAGTAACCTGTACCTGAAGTTTCTTTTCTTTACTAGCACCAGGGAATTAAATTGATTTTTAACCCTGACATTACTGTTAAAAAAAAAAAAAAAAAAAAAAGCCTTATAAAAAAAGCCTTATCACTACACTTCTTTTTGGAATTTTCACATATTTGAATAATAGGTTATTTTTTGCATGAAAATATTTCAACACGATTAAACAAAACCCTGAAGCCTTAGCAACGTCACATACGTGGAAGTACACATGAAAACCAGAAGTACTCTGAAATTCTGCAACTACATGCAAGCTATAAAAGTGAAAAACGGTGCTGAACTTGAAAACAAATCTGATAGCATTTCTTTACTTGGGTCATGGAGTGCTGCAAGCTATCTTTCATTTTCCAAAAGCCCTACAAAATTCTGACCAAATGTATAAACGAAAGTGAAAGGCATGTCTAATCTTCCCATATAACCCCGTGTGGTATTAAGTTTGGATATCAGCCATTGACTCAGTTTATGGAAAAAAAAATAAAAATAAAAAAATGCAACAGCATATACTCCTGTTTAACAGTAGAGGGGGCCAACTTCCATAAAAAGATAAAAAGACCGGTTTTATACTTTTAGAAAGCTGAATATAATGTTTTCCATGATGCTAATGAAATAGAAAAAGTGAAAAAAAAAAGCAATTTCAAGTGTACAGCGGAGGAGAGTTGCTGTGCATTGAAACTATAGAGAGTTATTTTAAGACCTAACTTGAACAATAAAATAGTTCTGATTTAGTGTCAAAACCCATCCAAACTTTACCTAAATTGCTTTTTTTTTTTTTTTTTTTTTTTTTTTCTTAAGAACAGACCCCAAAAGGCAGTCAGAACAATAAAAAGAAGGAAATACTATTTACAGCATACAGATACCACTATCTTTGCATAAGTATACTGAAGTGTAACCAGTGACTGGAGATTAAGTGTGAGTTTCCCATCCAAAGAATAGTGGAAAATATAAATCATTATCAGTGATATCAGGGTTATCGGTGTGGGCTGGGAATACAAAGAAACTACATATGGGAACATGAGCTCTGCAAAGGAAGGAGGATCATTGGGACCAATTTTTCTGTTGGATGGTAACAAAGAGCAATGCATGATTCAGAAGATAATGGAACATATTAAATACCTTTTTTTTTTTTTTCTACCGATTAATTATTTTTGCTTCTACTTCATACACTGCCTAAAGCTAACTTTAAAGCAACAACAACAATATTAGAGTATAAGACTAACTGCACCTTTAGGATATTTTATGCATTTCACAACAGACTCAAATGCCTTCTCACCACTACCTTTTCTGCAGATGAGCATTACAGCATTTTCTTATATAATAAGTGAAACTTAAAATAAATATAAACTACAGCCTTGAAGTTACAGATGATGACCGCATTACAGACCACAGCTGAATCTTTGCAAAAACATAAGATGTCTTGATTTGTTCAGCTTTGAATCATATTCTTTACGAACTGTTTCATGAACATCAGAAGCAAACAAAGCCACAGACCCACACACTGCAAATGAGCTCAGTGTCACTGTGGTGATCAAGTCAGTTGACCATCCGATCCGACCAAAAACTCACAGAAATCTTTCCTTCCAGTTCTTCTCACTGAAAATGCAATTACCATCCCACAAAATGTAATTTCTCATTTTTCTTTACTTTCCATTAATAAAGTGAAGTGAAGTAACTTCACTTAGTGAACATATAGTGAAGTAACATATAATGTTACAACATAGTGAAGTAACAGTATTTTTTACTTCTCTATCACAATAGGTAATTCTATGAGTTTACTGGTTTCATTCACCATATACTTACACTATGCAAACAAAAGAAAATAAGGATACACAGGCCTGCAAATTTTTTCCAATGAGAAAAAAAAAATATATATATATATACACACACAAAATACACACATAATATATATATAAATATATATAATATATACATTATATATTTTTACGTGTGTATATATATATACATATATAATACAAATATATTTGCCAAGGAAGTACCTTAAATGCTTGAATGAAGCATCAGAAATATGGTACAACAAACACTGGTAAGGTATAAATGCAACTTTTAACCTTAGAAAGTCAGTAAGGATAGCACTCCAATGAGTACGATCAGTTGTGAAAGAAATGCATTTGAAAAGATACTCTCAAACACTATTATTAGAGTTCTACTAATTTGGTAATACACAGCAACCACTGTCTGGGACACTCAGAGTTATAACTGTTCAATCTACAAAGTTTCAGCACAATTTTCTTCCCAGTTCCCATGCTGGAATGCTGAGTACCCCACTGCAGTAGTAACAATGCTGCATTTCCAAACAAGATCCAGCAGTTAATTTTCAAAACTGAAACCAAGTGACTTACCAACAAATTGGTGATTTTCTCACATCACTGGAGATAATCTATGGAGCTAAAACTACACAAAATACAAAATTAGTTTTATAAGCAAAGCTCCATACTTAAATATACATGCAGATGTGCACAAGGTGATCATGGAGGTGAAAGGATTCATGGAAGAGATTTGTTCACACCACGTCAAACTCTTTGAATATCAAACAAGATCTTATGAAAGTAATTAATTTTTCATACAGGCATCTATTATAAATCTTACAGAAAGTAATAAACATATTTACAGAAATAAACATATTTACAGAAATAAAAAACATCACAAACCCAAACCTAATCATATTGGAAATGTAAAATATATTGTTTGCCTTAGCCTTGCTACAATAAGTAAACTGAAGAAAAAAGGAGGAGATATTCAACAGCCAAATACCAGAACGACTGCATTAAAATAAGAATTCTTAAATTTGTGGAGCTGTACTTTTATATCAATTATAGAGCTCAGCTGTCAAGCAGAACATTATCTGCTATAGATACTCAGAAGAGAATATTTCAAAGTCTCCACATTGCAGGAACCTAAATTCTGTGCCGTAATTTGCTTCAGACAAAATTCTTCTATAACTATGCACTGTCAAAACAGAAAAAAAGAAAACGCAGCAAAACACAGATGCCTGGAATGCTATTTCACCACAGATTTAGCTGATCAAACTCTGAAATTGTTCCTTGCTTTGAAGGAGCAAACTCTGAAGTCTCCTTACTCCTCAAGCTATGTATTTTTTCCTTTTCCCTTGAACCAGCCCTATCACTGTTGCAATTTAATGTTAAATCAGGTCAGGAGGCTGACCTGGTTGGGGTTGAACTCCAAGTGTATTAAATTCATATGTTTATTCTATAGCGTTTACAGTAAAGGAGGCTGTTGGAAGGTTCATTTGTCTAAGCTGCTCTAAAGCTAATAGAGAGGAAGTTTAAGAGGGTCTTATATAGTTAGACAGAATTCCCCCTCTGCAAACTAAAGATTGAAAGAAAAAATAAAGTTACCTATCATGAACACAGTCTTCCATTGCCCCCACTATTTCCTCAATAGTTCCATACCTTCCTTTGACAATTATGAAACTTACGTTTTTAGTTCTTACTCTTGGAATTTTCTATTAATTAAACTTTCCATTTTGGGATGTATAATGATTTCCTTAACAAAAGTTCAAACAAATCCTTAAAAATACCTTTTTCAATCAACATTATCAGAAATAGAACTTTTGCTAGAAAAAAAACAGGGTCTCAAGTTAAAAATTTAAATACTGTTCCATCACAAATTCCTTATAATATCGAGCCCTTTTAACTAAGTGAACTAAGATTTGTGATGTATCTCTGTAACACTGTGTTATTTTTATAAGAACTTTGGAAGACATAGACCAATTGAAAGTAAGAAACTGTAAAGAGAAAGTCAAAGCGACAATATTTATCAATTATAAATTCTCCAAGACAAAGAAGCGAGAAAAATTATGTTTGCAGCTCCACTAATCGGGCTCAGAGTGAACTTTACATCCAAAGAGTATCCAAAGAACACACATAGAATATTTATAAATGTCCCAACTGCATTTAAAAGATTCATTTTGTGAACACAGTGCTTCAGACACCAAAGTCAATCAACCTCAAGACACCAATCTGTAGCTAATGCAGTCAGGATTAAAGATACACTACTTGTACCATTGGCCTGGTTTAAAACAATACTAGTATTAATTTCTGTATGTCAGAAAGAATTTTAAGCTTTAATAATGATACATTGCTTGTTAAATTTGCACTTGCTGTAAATCAATATGATTATCTGTAGGAGAAGTTGCAGGCAGATCAGACACAGGATCATGAATATGACTTTTGGAAGACATGCTTACTTCAATTTGAATAGTTACTTTGAACTGAGATACTCCAACAGGAATATTCTTACGTGATAAAACCTGTACAGTGCAGCAGTTTTTTAACAAAATGTTAAGAATCTCACCTCAAAATGTTTAAATTAACAGGTGCTTTTTGAAGAAAATACTTAAATCATCATATCTATGTACAGAGAAAAATATAATAATTTATGCCATTAATATTCTAGGACAGTGACAGACTGCATTGTTTTTGGCTTTACTGAGTATTTTCTGTAGTGGTAAACTCAGAGATGGATCACAAATCATACTAAATACAAAATTTTATTGTTTTGCTATTCCTCTGAAAGAGTTTGGAGCCTGCTTTCTAATGCAAGAGCATTCTGCTGTCATACTACCTGATACAATTTAAAAAATATTTTGTCTACCTTTTACCATTGCTTTTTCAGGACAATGGCTAAATTTAATGTTCTTTTACTGGTCTCTCACCCACTGTACTGCACCAGGCAAAATTTCACCTAAAAAACCTGAATTACACAGAGTAATTCATTGACTGGTGTTTCTTTTTTGAGTGGTCAGTATAAATGAGAAAACTCTTCCAGGTACCTTGTAACTTAACACATCTTTAAACATCGAAACTGAAAGCCAAATATGGTAAAAATGGGTTACTGGTAGGAGATGACATGGATGCTGTCTTGTTGCTTAATTAGCTACAGTTTGATACAGAGCTAGGGTCTGCTTCTATTTATTTGATTGCAAACTATATTCACGTAACTGAATAGTATTTGACCCATTTTAGATACAGCATAGGCATATTTCACTTTCTGTCACAATGAAACACCTGCAATTATTTTTGTGTGAACTCTAGAGCTTTAAAAAATTCCTATCATGCATCTTCTTTGTTTTGTACGTGACATTAAACATCAGTTTCCTTGAGGAAATTGGTGTTTACGGACATGATTATACAAGTATGGCTTTTTATGAAAAATAATAACTAAGATAAATATTTTCAGGAGTATTCATTATAACAGCTATTCAGCATGCTATTCAGAACAATTCCACAGCCAATGTTCCCACTGTTCTCAACGGAGGCTCTTAGTGATGAATACATGTGGAAAACAGGTAATTCTGCTGGATGCCTAAAACAGACAAGATTTCTCTCGAAAAATATGCAGTTTGCCTTGCACTACCGTTGACACAATTTTCACCAGCTGTCTGCTGGCCAACTTTAGAAAAATATACATATGAATGCAAAAATCGTGTTTTAGATGTTTGGAGAATGTAGATGTTCTAGAGAATGTCTAAATACTGAAAACTTTTAAAAGGCAGCATGATCATGTAAGTACCTTAAAGAAAATAACTGAATGTAGATCTGCTTAGAAATTCCAAGACAAAATCATAATTATCATAAATTTCTTTTATGCATAGGTTTTAAAGAGAAAGAGAAAAATGAAAGAGGTTATCTAAAGCTATGCCTGTGTTTCAAATTTACTTCTGTCTGCCTGTACTCTGGTCTCAAGAACTACTCCCATTAGTGGCTGGAGTGCCAGGGAGTGTGCTGTAGAACCTCCTGGTTGAGATTTAGATATGAGAAGATTTAAGCTAATGTGTTCTAAGACACCCACTTATTGTAAACCAAAATAAAACAAGAGTATCAGATAAGATAAGTATCACAAGTTTTGTTTTGTTTTTAAGAGCACAGTCCTCATTCTAACTAAAAAGCTTATAGTAGATGCATTCTGTCTCTTGGAGAAGACACACTGATAGTATATTGTGGCTTCAGTAACTGATTCACCTCACTTTTTCTGTATTACATTTGCTTACCTTCAGATTTGTGTTTTGAAGTAAACATAGTCTATCACTCAAATAAACATGTTAGGCTGTCATATTGTGGTCTGGTAGTGACTTTGGTCTGAATACCATCATTTTCCATGTTAATGACTAATAGAAAAAGCTTTGTACACCAGCATAGCATGTTCTTGTTCTCCTCATACATATACAACTACAAAATATATTTCTATTGTAAAGTAGCTTTACTGCACGGATGAGATCCTTTGATCACATAAATATGGATCAGCAATCTTTAAAGTAAGAAAATATTAATACTGAGGGCAGATATTCCTATTACCTGTATATGACTGTGTTCACAGACTGTAAACCACTGCTGTGGCAAAACAGTCACTAAAACGTCACAAAGTTAAAAAACAACAGAAAGCAGAACAAAGAAAACCAAAATAATTGAAGATTCTTCTATCTCTCTTCCCATTACTCAAATGGGCAACTGAAGCTCATATAATTTTTAATAATGAGAATATATATTTACCATTTGGCACTATCTACCAGTAATCATTTCCATGTAAAGTGTTCCAAACTCACTCTTAAATAAGCTTGAAGAATAACTCCTGTTAATGAAAAAATTAAATGCTCTAGTGCACTACATGATATTGTAAGATAAAAGTCTTTTAACTGGCAACAAATTTCTGGGGGAATATTGTGGTGTGTTTGCTACAATACATCTGTGAAGGTTCTACTTAGGTATAGCAACGATAAATTATCATTTCTCTTTACTCTGATAGGTTCCTGTCATGCAAAAGGCAGGTTGAGTACCAGGTGTTAGACACAAAACTTTAGTGAAATTGATCCTATACAGAAAAATAATGATGTCTCAACATTTTTCAGGAAAACCATATTGCCACAAGCCTACAAAAGTTACAGCATAAACACAGCAACAGTTAACTACAGTTTTATCACATTCGATGTCTTTACCTCAGTTCCAATAAATTGCAAGCATATGTTTTCAAGAAAAAAAAAAAAGTTTTCTTTCCTTGGTTATGTTTCTTGACAACTTGTTTTTTTAATGATGAGCAATTACAACATAGGGTTTAGCTGGATTACCAGTATACAATCTTGAAGTATTACAGCTGTAAGTGAAGAGAATATTAAAATGTTCTATAGCTTGTATGGAAAAAAAAAAAAAAAAAAAGACTGAAGATCATTCTTTTCATCTTGCTCAGAGATTTTCAAATTAATCTTTTGTACAACTGTGCGTTACCCATAATCTTGATTTCTAGATGTCTGACCTTGGATTTTACCATTTTAAAACCTGGATTTCACTTCCCTTTTAGATCATTCTGTAGGACCCTGCTGATTTTTCAGCTTTATTTATGATTATTTTTTTTTCTTCTTTTTAATCTCATTTACTTTGCAGCTTTTTAATCTCATTTACTTTACAGCTTTGTCTGCCTAAGGTTTATTTTTTATCTCCAAACACTCTGTACACTGAGTCAACAATAAAGTGCTGTGACATCCTTCTAGAAACACCTGTATTGAAGATTCTCTACTGGAAGTTACTCTTTAGCATTACAAGGTAGACAGGTCTTACTCAGTGCTACACTGATTTTTGCACAGCTTAGATTTACTACATCACTACATCATAGAGTTCTAAGACAAACAGCTCAAGGAATATGACAAATATAATAACATATTTTGCCAGTCACATTTGTAATCTCATTTTAAAATAATATTAAGTATATAAATACAGGAAGGAAATTTAAAATAGTGATTATGTATCAAGTATTAATCAAGATATTCTGAATATACTACAGATTATGGTTTAAAAAGCAATAATTCACATATTTACCACTTTAATAATTCACACATATAACCACTTTCACTAAGAGGTTAAATCACAGACAAAAGTTTGTAAAATAACAATCTTCATTTCACTTAAGAAGAATAATTACCTTCAACTGAAATCATATTTTATTGGCATAGTGTAACATCACTTTAGTTAACCATTCTGAAGTACCTCAGCCTTGAAGTACTATGATTTCTAAACTGTATTTCAATATAGGCATTATTTTAAATGAACCTGAAGTACAAATTACAGTTCTCTGTTCTCATCCCCACCAGACAGAATTCTGCATTCACTTCCATTCTCTAGGGAAACATATGGTATTGAGTGCTTAAGGAAATATGAGTCATACAGTAGGTTGCCTTTTGCAGAACTGCACATATGAGTTTATAGTAAAAAATGTTAGACGCCAGAATTTTACGGACTCCTGTAATTACAAATATATTGTATCATCCTCTTTCTACAGACACTTAATATTAAGTTTTACAAATGTCTTATTGCCTGATGTTCCAGACAAAGTAATACTTCGCTGAAAACTATAAAAAGTACTAGGCAGAAAAGCAGTATCTAATTTCACAGCATACTACTTTAGAGTTTTATTTTATACTTTCCTACAGGTTGTCTATATCAAGATGAAACATACAGAGCTTTCACTAGTTTTTCAAATTACTTATAGTGGTAAACAGCCAACCACTGAGTTACAAAAGTAACCTCTGTCATAGCTATCTTCCCCTGTATAACTGGAAACTGTAAAAGCTTTTCACAGGAGACCTGCAGAATTTCTTTCATTCAAATAATTTGGGTAGTAATTTGATTACCAAAATTTAAAAATAAATAAATAATAATAATAATAAAAGGTGGTCTAAGTAATGTACTTTCTCTCTAGTCTTCAAATCCTAAAAAGTTATAGCATACCTTCTCCCTATACTATTTAGAACACCTCACAGTACACTTGAAAAACAACAACAACAACAACAACAACAAAACTATCAGTAGGACACAGTAGGTAGGGTATTTCAGTCCAAACAGAAAATATATTCTATAATAAAAATCACAAAACAGAATTTTCAATTGGATAACATAATGTACTTCAGATTTTGAAAGGGGCAATATTACCCTCTCTTAAAAGTGTTCATCATCTCAAAAACTTTATCCTCTAATCAAGGTGAATTCAGATTATTCAACTATGGTTGAATCTAAAATTGTTGGTCACTCTGACGTAAGCGGTAAGGAATTGAGGAGTGGTGAAGCTTAGGGCTTACTACCCAAGGTACAACTCAGAAAGTAAAACATATACATAGATTATGAAACTGGCCATTCACCTGCATTTTTTGAAGAGTTTTGTGCTCCTAGTGATATTGGTGGAAAAACATTGTAGGATCAAGACCCTGTTAAAGCCTCATTTTAATCAAGGCAACGCAGCCATAATTATTGTCCATTGCTTATTTCCCAAATGTTTATTATTTGATCTATTGAGTATTAGTGAGTCAACACTTTTCATTAAATTTTATAGAGGGAGACAGTATCACTGCTTCATACAGATGCAGATAATGAGTGTGATGATCCTTAGTATTAACACAGAATAATTGCTTGTATATATAGTTAACTTATTTTTACAACCTCTGTTAGTCTTTTGATCTACTTTTAATAAATCCCCGGAATCACACATGCATACGAATGTTCAGATAATATGTATACAAATATCAATATTATATATTCACAGAAACATCAAATAATAACAGATGGATGAGATACATTCCAAAATTTCCTGCCAAGCCTATCTACCCAAATACTATATATTTCAAGATTCACTATACTGAAAACTATCTCAAAAGATATTTAACAAACAGGCAAGCAGCCCAAATCTCCAATCTTTTTTTTTTTTTCAATGCTCCTGAAGGTGATGCAGTATGTATGTGATGAACAGACTGTGCAAATAATATGATATAGAATTACAACTAGGAACACTAGATATCCAAAGCCTGAATATCTGTAATTTAGGCATTAAATAAAACTGTGTGAACTTGTTGCTGTGAATTAAACTAAGAAGTAGGGTTTATATTCCATTAACTTAACAAACTTAATGAAGAAAGTGTTTTCAACTCTAACTTTAAAAACTGATCCAGTTTCCCTGACAATTGCCATTATTGAACTCTTAACTAAAGTTCAAAATTACAGTCTCATCAAAGAGAAATTATTCCACCTTAATTCTACAAAAATCTTTAAATTTCTACATAAGACTAATATCTTACTTTGTATGACCTTCCATTTTGGTTGGCCATCCTTGATTCAAATAAATTTTTCTGTCTTTAAAATGGTAGTTTTGTGAAGGGTTTATGAATAATTTAAGTGTTTTGCATGCTTGTAGCCTTTACAGTGTGTGCTACAGATGTCTAGGTTTGTAAGCCCACTTCAAGCTACTCCACTGTAAAGAAATTATTTGTGGTACTTTCTTCATCTGAATGTGGTGAAGTATGATTTTTTCTATAACAATATTGTGAGCATTCATTTTCCTTTCCTATGCTTTCAGATTTATTTCTAGAATTTTTCAGTAATGAACCTTGTGGATCTATTGCCACTTTTTAAAATGCTAGTAGTAGTATATCATATACTATAATACAACTTAACATGCATGTTCAAACTTCATGTGCCTCACTTCTGTACAAATTACAGCCTATTTCCTCACTGGCTCTAAAGCAAGTAGTTGACATACATTTTATGTACTGTTAAAGTCTGACTTTTCATACACTCATATCAAAATCAGATAATTAACAAGATCTAAAATGCATAACTTATTCAACTTAAGTATCCTTCTAACATCCAGGGGTGACAAGCAATTCAGAATTAAGTTCAAGTTTTCAACATTTTTTCCTTTATGTGTAAACAGCATTGATTTTATGGTATTCTACTTCGTGAACTTAAAATATAAAATTTGTCATTTTCAAATATGGCAACATCAGACTGTATCAAAAACCCACTGCTTGTATCCATAAATATTTGGATATATGGAGCAGAGAGATGATTTGTCAAAGTAATACATGACACATATCAACGATGTCACAATGTCAACGATGAGAACAAAACACTAAATTGAAACCTGTAGGTCTAAGCCTGGACCTATTGAACATAGGTGGCCCCTTTTACAAAGGGTAGTTTAAGAACCTTCATATATATGAGATTAAAAAATAAGCTGTTTCAGTCAGTTGGCATGCAAAACTTCTTATGGTTCTACTATTATATTATTACAATTTCTGTGTAGCCATATACCATGCTTGTTTGTATAGTGGTGTAAACACCCTGCTTTGATATACAGGAAGTAGTGTGTCTCCCCTTAAACTAACAAGGTTATACCTGACTCTTAGCTGACTGTAACAACTGTTCTTACATTTGTGTAACAGGGCCATACAAGTTTTCCTAAGCAAAAACCTCCCATTTCCACAATTCACTTCTTCATTTATAGAGAAACAAGTATTCAAGCAATCCCATAACAAGGCCTATAGGCAAGAACTGTAACTTTGGCATGCCGATCACCTGGGATAGGGATTTTAGTCTTTGTTTGATACCTGTGTTGCGCAGAAATAGCTGTCATTCTCTTCTGCTCCCTTCATTGTGAACTGTTTCATGAATGCCCGCTTTAGCCTGACACTCACAGGGAAGTGGCATATCAGCTTACAGCCACATAAAATTGCGATGGGATGTAAAGCGAGTGTTTGCTTACTGCATGTCCTCCATTCTGCACAGCTATCCAACTGCACTGAGCTAAACATGAAGTATCTTCCTCCATACTAAAACTTCCCATGATGGCACAGCATACATCCAATGCAATTTTCACAACCTAGCTGAAGCTCTACCTGCTTACACTCATTACTTCCATATAAACCTGCTTTAGGGTTTATACTCTTCACGAAATAGGGCAAGCAACAACAGCAGCTAGGGAATTCAGTAGCTGGTGGTGGGTTCTGTACCACCGAAAATACTATGCAGTCTTCCTTTTACATGGCAAGAGTAATTTTGCAAGCAACATATATGCTGGCAGGGCACAACTGCCAGCAACAGGGAAAATGAGAGTTTTATTCTTAGCTGTTTAATGTAATTTTTGTTGTTCTTTAACTAAACCCTCTGTCTGACAATAACATACGTTTCTGTGTGAACTATTAATTTAACTAGTGTTTTCAAAAGGTGGCTGGTTGCTTAGTTTCCATAGGCTTCCTGGAAAATCACAGCCCTAATAGCAAGTAAACACACAGATGCAGACAGACAAATAAGACACTTCTGTTTACACACCCAAGAGTAGCTGATATCTTTATAATCAACTTCCTATCATATAATTTATATTACAATATTTTTGTTATACTTTTGCCTTCTAGAAAGTAGTCTGAAACTTCATCAGTCAGGTAAAAGTCATTCATCAGGTAAAGCATATCAACTAGTCAATTTTTCCTTTGAGTTTTATATATATGTATGTGTATATGTATTCCTCTCTGACTGGGTAAAGTGATTTTTGAATTATAGGTAACCTACAGTTTCAGGCAGGACATACTCTCTCTTAATATACACTTAATATTTCTTAATATCTTAATAAACAACTATAGTTAGCCCAGAAAATTACTGGGATTCAGAGTAACTTTGAAAAAATGCATGAAAATACTTTTTTTTATATATAAAATAGAACATTGACAGAAAGTCATGTAGACAACCAAATTCAACACTATAATCTGGTCAGAAAATATTTGGAATAGGATACATTGCCATTTATATTCATTTTGTTACATTGTTATTTTATTCAAAATACTGATTCCGTATACTGTGGTGGCAAGTTACATCCCAGTGAACTGTTTCTTAATCACCACATTTCAAGTGTTGTTATGTATGCTTTTTATTCATTTTATAACTATGTTCTGTTATGAAAGAATGAGAAAATGTCATTAAGAACACAGAGTAATGCAATGTAAAAATATTTTAAAGGAAGTACAGAAATAAAAACCTTTACTGCAGTTCCACAAATACTTCTCAAGGTATTGCTTGGACAAATCCAGTTCATTAACTTTCTCTGATTACCAGGACATTAATGTTAGCTAAAGAGAAGCCATGGCCTAAAAGAGATTGTTTTTAATAAGAGGATTTGCCATAATGTAATAAAATGTATTAATTTAGGAGTCTACTTCTCAGACAGTTCAGTAAGATAGTTGAGCACAATCACCCACATGTTGCTGGAAGAACAGACCTTCCCAGCAAAATGAAAACAGAATTTCTTGACTATTTCTTGACACGTGCTACAAGTATGGAGTTAGCTATTTCCATTACTTACAGGCACAATCCAGACACCCTGGGAGCCATACTTCAGTTTTTTTTCACATGGATAACAGGTTAAAACTCTTCACATTTCTTTACACTCATTAGCATTCCTACTGCAAAATCTTAGAAAGGATAAATATTTATAAAAATATATACAAAATAGAAAGCACCACAGTAATGTACAGGTGATATTGTTCCTACAGAATTCCCAAAATAAAGTCCTATGATGGACAGCTCTGTACATGTTAGAGTTAGATGCTGCGATGAACTAAACAGTGGCGAATGCAGCTGCCTAATAGTATGTGCGTATTTTGTAACCAATAGTTGTTCAGGCATGTTCTGTGCAAGATAGTTAAGTGCACATTGAAAAGCCAAACCCATTTTCTAGATTTTAGATACCCCTCTTCCTATCCATCTGCACAGGCAACACTAAAAACCACACTGTCATTACTTTAAATCTCCTTTATTCACTTAGAGCACCACTGCAAAGAAAATTACCTAATGCATTTCTTCAACATCTCTCTCTCCCTTGATGCATTCCCCTGCTCTCTTTCCTCTTTCTATAGAATCAAATACAACCTGCTCTTTTCACCTTCAAGGTTGTTCAGTAATTATCCCTTATCCCTACCTTATTTATACCTTATTTCCTGTATGACAACTCCCATTTCTAAAACAGCTCACAACTCCAACCCTCAATTAGCCCTTGTCAAATTTTCAAACGAGCTGAAAATGTTCTTTTCTTATTGTTAAGGAGAGATCCACCAGAAAGTAATCTGTAAAACTAACCCATCCATCATTCTAAAATTCCATTGGATGTCTGTTTTCCCATGATATTTGTAAAAAATATTGATAATATTCTGCATGAACATGACTTGAAGTAATTAAGCATGACCAAACAGTTCAGCATGGGACCACGTACTGTAGATTTAATTGCAAGCCAAACATAATGTCGTACATTAGGCCTAGTCCGATGACAGGTAATAAATATCAGTGTTAGTATCTCCCATAAAAGAACACTTCAGTATCAAAAAGTGTGGAATTTCCTGATGACAAACAAAACAGAAACAAATTTGAAACTCTTAGAACAAACAAACAAAATCTTTAAAATTAGCATCTACACTTGTAGCGTACACAAATTTCACTGGTGTTACATTTTAATATTTTCCAAATGGTCCATTAAGTTCGTCATAAGTAATAAAAGAAAAAGGCAATTTTATCTGACTCCACCACCTTTCTTCCTCTTACATGCCCTTCTTCTTGTCCCAAGAGAGAGAAATGCTGGCAGATCACACAGAAATAAATAAAAGTCAGAAATTTTGTAAAATCTGTGCAAGTAGAAACGGAAGTTCAGTCTCTGAAAGCCACATGGTGCAGGTACAGTACTAATGGAATCACTTGGAAATAAGCTTCACTTTTGAGACCAAACACAATCAAAAGGTGCTGCTTTCTTGTGATCAAAACTTGTTCATATTGTACAACCACACTCCCTTATGAAAACGCTAGACACCAGTTTCTTGCACTTATCCAATATACCAAGATATTCCAACTGTCTCCACAGTCAGAAAGGAAGCTCCATGTATGGAATAAATAATTTTAGGGCACTTTGGAATTCTGATCCAGGTTAAAGTGTCCCTTACAGCTGCCTTGTTTTGCATTTCTTTAGCTACCTGTAGTCTCTTACCATATAGCTAAATTTTAGGATCTTTTGATTTATCGCTGGGTGGTTTGGTCTTTGGAATGAGTCATCATTCTGTTTTGATGTTTCAAAACAACCAAAAATAAGGCAAACTACCAAAATAAGACATGATAACTGTAACATATTATATATATATAAAGTAAATGACAATTTTATGTGAGTCCATTAGAAAGTAATGCATTTTTTCTGGCTTTTATAATTTAACATTACACTCCAACAAAATTATGCTATATCACAGTATATAACCAGCTACTGTCTAATTCATGCAAAATCAAATCTATTTTATATCCATAAGGTGCCACATCAGAAATCATGAATCTTTCCACAGAAAAAGGAGAAGAATTTGTGATAGTTTCAAAATTCAGTATCTAATAATGTAAAAGATGTAAATACTTCTGCACATTTTTCATTTCTAGATATGTAGCAGTTTTATTAATCAAAACCAATATTAAACATTTTTCATTAGTCACGTATTTGTTATAATAGCTGCTCTCTGTAGTAAATAACATATTAAGAATACATAAATACAATTAAATCTTTATTTATGTAGGATGAAACCACAGCACCGTAAATTCTCTGGATTTGACCCAGCTCCTGCCAAATCCCCCAAAATAATTTTATCACTGCATCTGGATTTTATATGTGTGTAACTATTCTAAAGATAGTTATTTTACCTATCGTTTTCAGAAACTTTAAATTTTTTTTAAGTTTACAGAATTAACTTCTTCAAGATAAAGAACTAAATTTAGGAAGCTAAACGTTGAATAATCAAATTGAGCAATAAATCATGCTGCTAATTACTGTAATGGTTCCTGTCATCAAGTTGCATCTTGAAAAACACTCAGCTTCTTATCTGAATAAACCTGTATGTTTGAAAACTGTTAGGACTGTTGGTACTGTAAATTGCACACCATTCTTTCGCTTCTCTTTCTTCTGGTGAGAAGTTGAGCAATTATAAGACTTGTATTAAGCCAAAGATCTTTTTAGTACTAACAGGAGAGTTTTTCAATTCGATAAGCACATAAATAAGCTTATAAAGAGAGCAATGCTCTGGGATATTTCAGCCTTATCAACTTCCTGTTGCAAAGTCTAAGAAGACAAAGTTCAATGAAATTCAGACTTCAATTAGATTATTATACATAGATCCTGGAAGGGGGGGGCAGAGGCAGAAGCACTTCACTATTTGGTGCCTGGTTAAAATGCATAATCTTAAAGGTGATGTGTGTAAAGCAAGAGTCAAAGTGATTTAAGTTCCATGAATTGAAATTAATTGACATCTACTTATGTATAATTTCCCAGCTAATTTCCTACTTATGCACCAGTGAAAGCTATTATATGGTTGGAAAGGCAGAAAATATACATGTGGGGGTTTCAGTCTATGCCTTTCTCTAGATTTAATATTTTTTTATTCTTCAAGTTTTGTTACTGCCAATTCTTACTAATGATTTTTTCTCTGACCTGAGTTTCAAAGTATACTTTAAGATTCCTCAACCCTACTAATTGTTGATGTACTTTGAAAAAAAAATAAATGGTTCTTTACATAGAGATAGAATCGGATGTTAGAATTCACATTTGGGGCATCGAAGTTTTATAAAATAATATAAAAATTACTTGCTAGATCTGACTCTTTTCTTCAAGCTATAACTTTGCACTCCATTCTTGCTGAATTGAGTCATTAATTTTTCAACTACATTTATAGTCATTAAAAGTTAAATAGGTCAGAAAAGATTTAATGCACATTCTGGACAAGTGTATAGAAAAAAAAGTTTACAACAGAAACTTTGCTGATATGATTTTGCTTCTGAGTGTGATCCAGGTAAGGCTTAGTCAGTTGATTCCATTCATGTGGACTATTCTGTACTGCTGCATTATTTAACAGACATAAGAATTCTAAAATGAATAATTTAATTATTTACTGCATACTTCATGCCAAGAAAAAAGGCACTTTAAGTTACTTCCTTACCTTGCTTTTTTCAGTATGCATCTACCACTAAAAAACAACACTTTGTACTATTTTTTATGTACACTAACACTTCTATGGCATCAATATTTGCTTGTTATTTCAATAGGACTAACAATTCACAACCTTTTCTCCTATCTGTTTGCACTACACTAAATGTGGCATCAAAAGATTTAGGAATCTAATAGGGCTTCCTATTGACCCTACACTACAAATTACATTAAAAAAAAAAAAAGATATTTCGATTATATTCATTTTTCATGCTTCATGAGCACAATGAAGTAGTTGATCTCTAATTATTATTATAAGATTAGCAAGAAGATACAACTGGGAAAAACTGCACAAGTGCAAGATAACCAACTACATAGCAATACTGTTGAAAAGCATTTGGGGCTACTGTGCATTACAAGCCAATTATGATTCAGTATTGCCATGCAGTTAGAACAAAGTCCATCATCAAACTAGGACAAATAAACCAGGAAAACATCTTTGCTCAGAACTGTCTCCTGCTGTACACCACAATTACTCTGTTGGCAATCCTATTAAAAATATAAATTTTCCAGGTGATCACCTTACTTGTTAGCTGGAAAGTTAGTCAGTGGGCATGACTGTAAATTTATTTAATTCCTAAAGCCAAACAATCTCTGTAAAGATTCAAGGAAGCTAATCAGAACTTGATCAAAGCTAATGAGAAAGTGATCAAAAGATGACCACACAAGACAATTTTAGCGAAGATTTAGCAGTGGGCTTAGTCTGCTAAACTCCATTTCTATCCTATCATTTTTGTTTTTTAATGTCCTCAGAGTGTTTTATTTGATAAAATTATTAGTTTCCTTTGTATTTTAGTAAGTAACACTGATAGAAAACAAAAATTCAGGCGACCACCTCCATAATTGTTGTATGGTGTTCTGTATTTACTTCCTCTTAACTTATGAAAATGAGATTATTAGTAAAATTTCTGTAATATTAAGTATCACAGAAGCATTTTTCTCCACACAAATAATAAATCCTATAAACAATGTATATACATCAAAACTGCTATCTTAAGTGTATACTGTTTTTATTCTCACAGCCAAGCACAAAGTACGTCTAAAAACTCTATTACATTGTTGTATAGAGAAATGTGACTTGCTGATAATCTAAGGTTGGTAAAGTGGACAAAGGGAAATTAAATAAGCATCAGTTCCTAACAGTGACACATGTTCCTATCAGTGTACACATGTACCAGTACTTTTTATCATTAGCCTGTCATTAGATGGGAGGTTGCTACTGTTTGTTTCATTTACTGATTTAATGCATCTAAAACTTGAAAGGTAATTTTAACAGCAGTTGCTCTCCCTCTCATCACTAAAAAGTGATGGTCAGCTGCTGTAAAAAAAAAAAAAAAAAAAAAAAAAAAAAAAAAAAAAAGCAAACACAACCTCATCCTAAAACACATAACATATGATAACCAAGTGGTGTCCATTCAACTATTATTCCTTGGTTTCAGAATCTGACTTTGATTATTGTCCCTCTATTGTAACTTTTTCTTTTCTTTTTTTTTTTTTTTTTTTTTTTTTTCTGGATGGGGAAGGGAAGAAGGAGAAATTTACATTGCCTCAGGCATTTGCAGCTCCCTTGAGCAAAGACTTATAATGCTTTACGTTCTCCAAAAACAATCCACTACTTTTAATATAAATATATTGTGTTAATTGACACCTTAACTCTAACCTCAACAGTTGGTTTTACTTCCCTGTGACTGAATGCTTTTTTGTTGTCTCTGAAGGTATGTGTTTAAATACATATACAAATATCATATTTTTTTAATGCTGTTGTTTTGATTAACCTTCCTGATGTAATGCTAGGTGAAAGACCAGGTGCTCATTTTACAGTTACTTTCCTGTAGGAATGAAGCTCTAGGACACTGGTTCAGGACGAATAAAAAAATATATATATAAAATCATATGCTAAGCTATTATTCCAAGCATATTGGAGTTTCTAGTAGTTTTTGGACTTCAGAGATGGTAGATGGTTGCTTTTCTTTCCTCTGTAGACTTCTGCCGTTGTTTGAGATGAGTTCCCCAGCAGCTTTTCTTCACTGTATGGTCCAAAAGAACAACTCCCTACTTTCCAGGGAGGCCAAATTTCTGAACATATTTTGGAGAACTATATAAAAGCAGCAGTAAAAGGAAGTACAATACATGTGTTTCAAGGCCCATTTTGTCATCTCCAATCTTACTGGCATTCATGCCATGTAACTCTCCATTCCAAACCTTATAACAGTAGTAGAAGAAACAGAAAGTTAGCTCAAGTCATAGGTAGGAGCTCAAGTACTGGACCCAAGGACTTAGGTAAAATCTTTTTTCTGACTGTTCTAATTTCTGGAATTGGAGGGAGGGCTGGCTGTCCTTGGAACTGTTCCAAACAATTCCCGTCATTCCTATTTTTCTGGTTTGGATCTGGATGGCCTTAGATCAGCTTAGGCAAAAGTGGAAGGAGGAACAAAAGTAGGAATATTCACATCTCTCAGAGATGCTGAATTCCTCAACAAACTATTGAAAATGAAGACAGATTATTTTTGTAAATTTTTTTCCCTCCTCACTCTGACTCTTACGGCAGCTTAACTCTCTCCCTGAAATTTAAGAAAGTGGTTACAGGTCCCTCACAAGAGGAGACAGCAAGGGGGCAGTCCATGAAAGCAAACCTACTTAAGCATCTAAGTCATTCCTACAATCAAGTATCTAATGAATAGCAGTGGAAAAGTACACTTGCAGCACTGGGCTTTTGCTAGACCTATGGAATTGCTATTCAGTGCTTGTGAAACCACATCTGGAGTACTCATGCTTAGTTCTCTGCTCTCCATTGCAAGTATAATAATAATGCTGGAACAAATCCAGCAGAGGCCAGCAAGACAGTCAGGTGGATGAAGGAGCTGACATGCATGAGCCAATGACAGAGCTGGGTTTTTCAGCCTAGAGAAGAAAAGGCGAAGGGGAGACCTTATTGTTATCTACAAATACTTGATCAGAGGATGCAGAGAATATGGAGCCAGACTCTTGGAGGTGCCCTGATAACAATGTGAAACAAAGGACCCAAGTCAAAGTATAGGAAATTCTGATTAGATATTGGGAAAAATGCTTTATTATGAAGTTGTCAAAAAATGAAACAGTCCATCCAGAGAGCTTGTGGAACCTCCATCTTTGAGAGTGTTCAAGACTCAACAGGACACAGCCCTGAGTAACATGTTCTGAGCAGACTTGCTTTGAGCAATGGTTGGACCAGATGGCCTCCAGAGGCCACTTCCGACCTCAATTATTCTATGGTTCCATGCTTCTGTAACACCACATGTACTTACATTTTCTCCATCCATTTCACATCACAGAATCACAGAATCACAGAATTTCTAGGTTGGAAGAGACCTCAAGATCATCGAGTCCAACCTCTGACCTAACACTAGCAGTCCCCACTAAACCATATCCCTAAGCTCTACATCTAAACGTCTTTTAAAGACTTCCAGGGATGGTGACTCCACCACTTCCCTGGGCAGCCTGTTCCAATGCCTCACAACCCTTTCAGTAAAGAAGTTCTTCCTAACATCTAACCTAAAACTCCCCTGGCTCAACTTAAGCCCATTCCCCCTCGTCCTGTCACCAGGCACGTGGGAGAACAGACCAACCCCCACCTCGCTACAGCCTCCTTTGAGGTACCTATAGAGAGCGATAAGGTCGCCCCTGAGCCTCCTCTTCTCCAGGCTGAACAAGCCCAGCTCCCTCAGCCGCTCCTCGTAGGACTTGTTCTCCAGGCCCCTCACCAGCTTTGTCGCCCTTCTCTGCACCCGCTCAAGCACCTCGATGTCCTTCTTGTAGCGAGGGGCCCAAAACTGAACACAGTACTCGAGGTGCGGCCTCACCAGAGCTGAGTACAGGGGGACGATCACAATTTATATACACATCCTAAGTTAACGGGGTATATGATCTTTTCTTATTTATCAATGGTGTATTGTTTGTGTTTGTTGTTGGTTTTGTTTGTTTTTGGTGTTTTTTGTTTTGGTTTGGTTTGTTAGTTTGATTGTTTGTTTAATGCCCTAGAAGGTACTCAACAATTATTGTGTAGTCTCTGTACTGTAATACCATAATGCAGACCTATTTGGAATAACAGGAAATTAGACTGGCACTTATATGTAATATCATCTACAATATCAAACTAAATGATTAGTCAGAAATCTTCAGTACAATTTCAGAAATCCTACAAACATAATACAGCAGGAGGCACTAAGTCTTTGGGAAGACATAGGAGAGGGGACAGATAAAACTGAAAAGCGTTTGGGACATGAACAACAGCGGGACAGCTCCAAGCTACTAATAACGAATAGATACTGCTCCCCTCACTGTAACCCTTGTTATTCATAGCTTAAGGCTTTAATGCATCAAGGAAGAGATGTAGACAACAGGATCATCACATTCAAAACAAACATCAAAAGAATTTAATGTCTTAACTATACACTTTCATTCCTACTAGGAAAGGTTAACATCGTTAATATTAACAGGTTAAATGATTAACAAACTGAATATCCAGTATAAGCAAGCACCACTAAATGTAGTTTCTGTAAACTACAAGTAGAGCTTTGAATTTCATCCAGACATGGTGGTGATCCACTATCTTACCAAAAAAAAAAAAAAAAGAACCCTTGTTCTCACGAATAAGATACATTCCCAGTTGCAAGAATAAAATCTTTTAGTAAGCAATGTTTTTCTTGTCTAGAGCTGCACTATACCTCATACTTGTTAAACTTGCAAAGAAGACTTAACATTCCACGTCTGCACATATCAACTTTCTTTCAAATCTGTCCATCAGGTGAGTGGGGTTTGTGTAACACCTTTTCTTCATGAAACTCTTGCTTTCCTCTAGCAAAAAATTTGGTCTTGGAATTTATCCACAAAGACTATGTATTTAGCAGTCAAATGGTTCTGCCTTCCTTTTGGACCTATGCGTTCCTCTCACATTTACATTGTTAACACATCAACATAATCTCACAGATTTTCCCATCATCTGTTAGCTCCAAAATCTTCTCTAACAGAGGAGCACCGTGCAGCTAAAATGATTTAATTCAATTCAAGATATTTTTAATATGAAATTCACTAAAGTTCTTTTAGTGTTTTATGCAAAATTCCATCTCAGTTAACGCTATTATACACCTTGGTATCCCAAGCAGAGGTGTTTAGAACATTAGCTTAGTAACACACAACTGACAGCACACCACTGTGTGCTCCCTTTCCACCTATGTCCTTGCCCACTTCTTGGACAGACATCAGTACTAATTTTTATATAATTTTATGATATTAATCCTATTTTTAAAATACTAGAATAAAAACTGATCATATAGTTCCCATTGAAAAATACATTAAGCACTTAGGTTAACAACTTTGAAGTAGAACTTTACACAGCAATGTCTTTAATAAAAAGGATTTAAATCCTGATTAATCTCTTCTTGATTACGATGAGCTTGCCCAGCTAAATTACCAGGTTTTTACACTTACTAAATCAGGAAATCGGCAACATGCATTTGCAGCAACATTTATATTCAAGAAAACGCATTTGTATATGCAAATTTTAAAAGCTTATATTTTTACTAATTCCAACAGCATGAGAATGAACACTATTTGGATTGTACTCCAATAATCTAAAGATGTAATCTAAAGCCTTTTGAAATAGAAGTGAAAATAAGGCCCTTATAGTCGTTTATTTAACATATAAGATACCAGTTTAATTTATCTTTATGGCCAATTCATAAAGAATATTAATCCAACAATGTTTACTAAATTGTAAAAATTATTTGTGTCTTTGAGGGAAGGTTAGCATATGCCAATTATTGTAACATGTTGGTGCCAGTACCACTTAGCAGTAAACAAAGCAATAAAATGTTGCCAGACAAGTAAACAACAAAATTCTTAATTAGTGACTGCTACTAAATTCAGAGAGCCATTTCTACTAGTCTGTAAGTTTGAAAACACTCATCTTCTTTTACCTTAGGTTGTGTGGATTTAGTTAGGACATAATAGATGAAGAGCAGCTTTTCTAACCAAAAAGGAGAACAGAACCATTTTTAAAATTGAAAGAAGGGTGTATTGTATTGGAGAACACAACAGACTTTTGCCAGGATTTTCAAAGGTACCATTATTTTTCCAGCTGGTATATTTGTTGAAACTAAGCCTTTATGTAGCTAAATGATTACAGTGTTATGCAGTATCTCAGATTTCAGAAAGTCAAGAAACTAACGTGTAAACCTCCTTTCTTTTCTTAACAGAGAATAAAGCCTCTGCACCACTGAAATACTATTACACTGCATTCAGCCTTGGATGTTATTTTGGTTTCTTGACCCTTTATTGAGTGGTACAAGGACAAGATCGATGCTTTAAGGAAAAAAATTGATACTTTGGACATCTCAAGTAAGCAATGCATCAGTGATGATATCTCGTTAGACCTAGTCCTGTACAAAGAAGGAAAAGGCAAAGGAAATAGCCTTGACAGCAACAATTCTAATGGCCACTTACGAAAGTATAATTCTAAAACAGACACTACTGGGGAACAAGCACCAGGATTACTGCATTGCAAAGGCAAATGTCTCCTTACTTTTCTACAGTTGCTTATGTATAAATACAGATGAAAAGTTGGTTTCATGAAGAAACCTAGACCTGTAAATCATTTCAGATAAAATTTACAGGGCATCTGTGTAATCTAAAGAAACGATAGTCTGCAAAATCTGAGAAGCCACAGGTCTAAGAGATAAGAGATAATCTTAAGGACATATCTTGGGGAATTCCATGACTAGTGGAATTAGGACCTATGGTATTTCTTCTCTATTTTTTCCTGGCTAAAATTTCAGTAGTGAAAAATAGAACACAGCAAGACAACATGGCAAGATGATTTAATTGACATATGACTAATGGCCTTTAAAAATGCTAGGGTTTTTTTTGTGAAACAGCTAAATTCTGAATATAGACCATATAACAACGATTGTTACGTGAGAAGAAAGTAAAGATACACAAAATTTTTAAAGATAACCAGAATATGAGTTCAATTTATCACATTCAGTATTTTTGCATTATTAATTGGACAATTATTTGAGTTGAAGTATTTATTTTCCAACAGTACTATTTATGATTACATAGTATCTTCTAGACTATCATCTAATAAATAAATAAATAAAAACCACTTTAACTTAATCTGTAATGACTCCGTTTCTGTTTATATTTTACACATGAGAAAAAGTGCCACAGTGAGATTAATTGACTTACCCAAGACCACACAATATGCAAAGGACAAAAAAGAAGAAAAGGTCCCACGCAATCCCAGCTGTCTTTTTTACTCTGTTGGCTTTTTTTGTAACTCTTGTGTATATGAATTAAAAGCTCCTCCTGGTTTGAAAAGACAGAAATAATCTTGCCTTTAAGAGAAAGGTGTTGGTCTATGTAACGAAATCCTATTATGTTCCTTGAAAGAAATACAACACTGTACTAAATAAGTTGTATACAAAGTAACTGTGATGATTATATGGAGCCAGAGGAAGCATTCAAATATTTATGAACAATACTTCATTTTCTGAACTGCAAGTGCATCGTGTTTTTCAACTAATTCAGTTTAGAATTTTTGCTGGTCGACTTTGCCTTTTAAATTTTAGCTCTTCAGCATGGAAAATAAATACGCACTAATCTGTTCTAACTCTAATCTTAACATATGCAATTTGTTGTCCCCATTTCTTTAGAAAAATATCACTTTTAGGTATTTTTAAAAGTTTTCTATAGAGCTTAAAATAGAAGAAACTTTAAAGTTGTATATTTGGCTTCTCAAGTGTTCCATTATGGTTTTAACTGAGATTTTAAGAGTTAGTTATCTTCAGAGCAAAGTAAAAAAAAAAAAACTGGAAAAACAATTCTACAGATAACATTTTCTTGTATTTGAACCGGTGATGTTTAATACTATCCCTAATACATTATGTGTTCTCTGTATGGCTCTATTCACCATTTCTTCCAACTCCCTCATATTCAGTATAATTTGGGGCTTTCTGAAAGACGAATCTATCACCGTAGGGCATAATAAATCCAGGAGAATCCATTAAAAAATGTTCTCCCCACAACTAGGTTAAACAAAGGAGAAATAATAAAAGTCTTACAATGAAAAAGGAACTGAACTATGTCAAGAAGGACTGGTGTCTTTTTCAAAGTATTGTGGTTTTTTGGAAGTTACTTCTTTTACAAGAATACTAAGCAGACACTTTGCTTTGCTTTTAATGAAAAAAGCAATTGACCCAGAACTTGAAAGACCTGGAAAGGCAAGCTTTTTCATGAAATTTCTTGAATATATTATAAAGCAATTTCTTACAGATCAGTTGGTTTTTGAGTATTATAGCTCTTCATTTCATTCATGATCTTTAACTGTGTGACTTTATTTTTGCTAAGAAAGTCATGGAACGCCAATTTTACTAAGCTTCCTCACTCCACTTTGCTTTATTACTTCTAAAAAGGAGACCCATATGAAGCAGTTTTACCAATTCCATAAAATGAAAAAAAAAAAAAAAAAACCACCGACCCCTCCAATTTTAAAGCAGTATATCTTGTCAAAATGTCATAGCTGCAATTATAAAAAGAGGAGAAGATTAAAAAAAATACTGTTCACAGAGAATTTTAAATTGCGATTTGAATGGACATAATAAAAATTGTATCTTAAAATTTTTAAATGTTCCCAAAACCCTAACAGCAAGAACAACAAAAAGATACGTGCACTTTTCCCTTCCCTCTATGACTTGTCATCCCCACAGTTACTGAATAGTCAGAGAAAAAAATACAGAATGTACTCAGAGTAACCGTTATGATTGACAAAAATTTAATGTCTTTGTATTCAGAAAACAGAAATACATTGTCTTAAAAATCAAAAGCCCCAGACACCTAGTGTGTGGGGTTTTTTTGTTTGTTGTTGTTGTTTTTTTTTTTTTCTATGAAAGATATAGGAATGTATCAAAAGAAGAATTAAATTGAACATTTGCTCATCTTTGAAGCATATGACTTGTTCTTTCAAATCTTACACAGTGAAAAAATTAACATCATTAACTTTGGACAAGCATGAGTTCACACAAGTGATACAAAGGTGTAGCAACAGAATGGCTGCTTGCAAACCAAAGATATTAAAAGACAGATTTTAATGATTACTGATGTGAAAGTGTAGCTCTAAATTATAATTACTGAACCTGCTTTCATTTCTCAATTATGTCCAAAGTGGAAATGGGGCCAACATTGGGTAGAAATAGAGCAATAGTGCCAGAGAATATTCAGGTATGTCCTGCTGAGATTTATGGCCAAGGCTCCCTAGCAAAGAATACAGTGTGAAACACAGAAGCACACAAAGCAGTCTTCATACAGAGAGGATTCTATTATTTATTCACCGAGCATATCATGCCGTAAAAATCTGATTATCCACGGAATAATACATCTACGGAGTGCGTATTAAGTATTGCCCCTCTGCCCACCACCCTCAGCATAAATCCCTTTTTCACAATGTCCGCTTAATATTCAAATACAAGCGTACGGCTTTCCACCAAAAGGAAGTGGTTCCAGCTGCTAAAAATGAAGACGGAATAACGAACTGATCGCTCAAATACAATACCCTACTGATTCCGACGTGGAATTTTGTCTTAAAAGAGGTGTTATTGATAGCCATCAAGGGCAAAATAGGCATCGGTGAGCTACCGACCGCAAAATAAATCTACAGCTCATTTAACAGGGAACAATAGACTAGTAAATGACGGACTCCTCCCTTTGGCTAAGAAACCATTAGCCTATTTTCTCATCCAAACCCATTCAGACTAGCAGGACCCTAACCCCGGGATGCGCCAGACTGCCTCCCACCTCCCAGCGCGCTCCCGATTTTAACCCGGTGCGAACGGCAGGCGGATTTCTCGTCCTCCCCGCTCGGCACCGGCGCCGGGGGTCCCGGGGGAGCCCCGGGCAGCTCCAGCGGGGCGCGGGCAGCCGGGGAGGCGGCGGAGCGGAGCGGGGCCGGGGCGGAGCGGAGCGGGGAGCCCCTTGCCGGCCGCCCCCTGCCCGCACAGCCCCGGTCCCGCTCCCACGCACGTGTTCGCCCTTCGCCCCTTCCCACCCGCGGGCGGGCACGCGTGGGGCGCCCCGCTCCTACCGTCTGAGCCCCTGGAAGGAGGAGGGCCAGGACATCCGCGATTTCTTCAAGCCGGGCCGGTGGCCGGTCTCCACGGCGTAGGAGGCGCGGTCCAGGGCCCGGCAGTAGAGGTACCGCTCCGTGTCCGAGTAGCCGCGGTGCCGCACGCGAGCCCCGGCCAGGCAGCGGCCCCGCGGAGCGGCCGGCATCGGCGGCGGCGGCGGCGGCGGCGGCGGAGGAGGAGGAGGAGGAGGAGGAGGAGGCGGCGGTGGAGCCGTGCCGGGGGGCTGCTGGTGCTGGAGGAAGTGGTGCTGCCGCAGCTGCGGCGGGTAGTGCTGGTCGTGCCGCCACAGATGCTTGGGGGCTTTCAGGCTGCCGCCGGCGCCGTCGCTGGGCAGCGCGGGGAAGCCGCCGCCGCGCTCCGCATCCATGCTGGCGACGGCACGGGACGGGACGGGACGGGACGGGACGGAGCGGGGCAGGGAGGGACGGCACGGGACTGGACGGGGTGGGAAGGGATGGGAAAGGATGGGAAGGGATGGGGTGGGATGGGACGGGGCGGCGGCGGCCGCTCGCTCCGTGCGGCGGCGGCGAAACTGTGCTGAAAAGTTGGACAGCTCCTGCCGCGCCGCGCCGCGCCGCCCCTCGCCCGGCTGTGGCTCCCTGCCCGCCGCCCGGGGGGAGGCGGGGGAAGAAGCGGGGAGGAGGAGGAGGAGGAGAAGGAGGAGAGGGGGCTGGCTTCCCGCTCGGATGTATTTAAAGCCGGGATGGAGGCAGAGCTGGGGAGAGCGGAGTCGGGAGAAGGCTGGGGAGGGAGCTGGGCGCACAGCCCTGCCCTGACCGGCACAGGGAGGGACACCGGGACCGGCACCGGGATGTCGCGACCTTTCCCCCCCCCGGCAGCGGCTGCCTCCTCCCCGTGCCCCCCGGGGGACGCCGAGGCTCCCTCCCGCAAAGCGACGGCAGGTGGCAAAGTTGCTCGCGCTGGCTTTCAGCGGGAACTTTGCGGTGGGTTAAAAATGGGCTCTCGCTCCCTGAACTCCTCCTCCTCCCACCACCCTCGATTCTCCGTACCCTACTTTCAGTCTTTTTCAGGTTCGGAAATCGTCTGCTTCCCAACTTGAAACCTTCCCCTGGTCTGCCATCTTCCCCGATGAGTAAGCTCCCTCCCTCCTGCGAGTAATACTGGCTGCAAATCAATGCAAGGAATGTTTAATTATAGCGATGCTGAGCCTGCTGTTACAGAGAAGCTTTCACATTATAAACCACTAGTTTCAGGAGTTGTAACTGATACAGGAAAAAATATATATATTTAAAGCTAAAATTTACCAAGCTGGAACTTGAAAAGGCATTCTCTGAATTAGTTTTAGGTTTCAAACTATTTTGTGCTCATCTAGAGTTAACAATCCAACACTGAAGGAAACTTTTGCTTTATTTTTTTCTTTAAAAGTGGAATTTATAATTGTCCTGTGCGGCAATGTTCTGGAGCCTCACGGTTCGTATTCATGATAAAAATATAACCGCTACACTCCTGACAAAACATAAAAGAGAAACATGCAGGTGTTCATCTGAACACTGTTAATAGGTATTTGTCAAGTCTTTCTATTCTGTTCACCATAATATCAGTACAAAGAGAGAAGGCCTCACAAAAATCTCTTTCCTTCAGTATCTATACAAAAACATGTATTTTCTTCCTATCAGCATTCATCTACTCAAAAGACTGCTCTGATTAGCTCCATGCAAAACTTCTCTCTCTTCTATCACAAAACAGGCCTTACCCTCCTTATTCCCATTCCATCACAGATTTGCAGTCATTCCAAATCTCCAAATTTCTTACTAAATTTCTTAATTTCTTGTGAACAGAAATGTACACCTATCTCAACTGTCTGAGGTGTTGATGCATTTTTCCATTCTCCATCCACACTGAGCTCCTAAAATCAAGATCCACCTGCTGAAGACAAATATCCCCTTTCTGTTCAACAAAACTCCAGGTCCGCAGTTTTCCAAGCCAACAGTAGTTTCCTAGGTAATCCTGCTGATCATGCATCATCCTCTCATTTCTTCCTTCCTACCCTAAGAACTTTAGGCCTAACCAGCCCATTTCAGACAAGATAAATTGTGATAAATATTGTAAATACTGGGAAAGTCCCACAGTACTTCCATTGAAAAAAGCCTGAGCTTGAACTCACACATTCATGAAGTTTCTATTTTTCCAGTCATGTAAGACTATTTTTGAAGCAGACACCTCAGATGCTGCCTTGCTGGAGGAGGCTGTGACACTTCTGAGGGCATGCAGAGGGCACAGGGAGTGGAAGAAGATGGAAGGAGAAAGACTGAAACAGGGCATGAGGAGAGAATATAAAAATGAATTAAACCACTGGAATAACTGCAATGTCAGATAAGGCATATAGGAGGAAAATCCATTAAAAAACTTTTTTTTTTTTTCCTTCTCTTTACCTCCATATTGCAATGGGACTGTACTTCACAATTGCTAGTTCCCTGTAGTCCTTTCAACAATCTCACAGAATCATAGAAATGCTGTTTAGAGGGGCCCTCTGAAGTTGTCCAGTCCAGCCTCCCACTCAAAATCGGACTATCAGCAACACCAGGTCACATCAGCCATGGCATTGTCTCAGGCTCAGAAACCACCACCAACAAAAAATTCCAGCAAAGATCCTCCAACAGACATTCTCTGGCCTCCATGAATAACCTGCTTCACTGCTGCACCACATTCCTGATGAAGATTTTCCTGATCTTCAACCTGAACATCTCAGTTAGGGACCCTTGCCCCTCATTATACAGCATGCTACTGTCAAGAAGAGCTCAGATTTGATGTCTTTTGCAGCTACGCTTCAAGTAGCTGTAGGCTGCTATTAGATGGTCTTCCCCTGCAACACAGAGGACAAAATAAATCTGCTCCCTCAAGCACTCCTCACCAAACGGGTGCTCTAGGCTCTCACCATCCTGGTAGCCCTCTCCTGGGCTCCTAGCATTTCAGCTCCAGTATCCACTCCCATGGCAATAAGCTCATCACCAGCTGTCAGCCAGATATTGAGCCGTCATCCAGCCTTTGATCCCACCTTACAGTCTGTTCACCCAGACCAGAATTCCTCAGATTCAAACATGACTGTTTTGGGGGATTGTTTCAGAAGCCTTCACAAATGGAACATATGCTACATCCACTGCCCTCTCTTTCTCTGTACATTTGTCTTTTCATCATAGAAGGCAGTAAATTTGATCAGACATTATTTGTCCTGGGTACAAATAATTATTTTATTTTATAATTTATTATATAAATAAATTTATATAGTCAAGTAGTCTTGACTATCTTCATGTCCTTTACATCTGGAAGAAGATTCAGAGGACATGTGTCAGGACCGCAGCAACTAAGGTGAGGCTGACTAGTCTATAGCACTTCACTCTTCCTCCTTGTCATTTTTTGGATCGATGTAGTACTAACATTTTCCCACCTGTCTGAGGTGGGAATGTTCCTCTTCACCACTAGTACTTTCCACAAATGACAAACAGAAGCCTCAAAATCACACTGGCCATTGCCCTTTTGGTCAGTCTGATTTGATCTTATATTTGCATTTATAAGGGCATAAATTCTGATATTCACCATTCAATCCAGTGTTTTCAGAATACATCTAAAGTTTTAAAGAACAGCTTGGCAAATAATCAAAGCATATTGCCCATTTAAATAAAAATATTTGCTCTGAAAAACACGGAAACAGCAGCAGTAGAAGTACAAGCTTTTCTGTATTACACTGCCAATACCTTTGCAAGTACTACTGCATCAGAATTTATCTATAAAAGTACAAGAGTCTTTTTCATACAAAATATCTGGTTTATTGGGGAAGGGAATAAAATGGTTTTTTTTTTTTTTTTTTTTTTTTGTTTGTTTGTTTGTTTGTTTGTTTTGCGTGTTTGTCGTTGTTGGTTGTTTTGTTGTTGTTTTTGCTTTTTTTTTTTTTTTTTTTCCTTGTACAGAAACTGTCCTGTAGCTTCATACCAATGAGATTTGAATAAATTTGGATATATTTTCACCAGGCTACCTTGTATGAATTTGGACCAGGAGTGTAAAGTGTACATGTGTATATGTTCATGTAAGCTGAGATAGGTTTGCTGACAAAGTCCATCTCTGCTATTTTTATTGGCTTTTCTCCTGAGATTGGAAGAAAAGAACCAATTAGACACATGGATAGTCACAACATATTACAAATGGACCCGTTTTAATTCAGAATTAATTAAGATTAATTCTGAATTCTAACTAGGACTAACCCAGTTCTTCACATATGCCACATGGGACAACTTTCAATTGTGATGTGCAAAGATTGATTTATATTTAATATTAAATTTTATATATTTAATCAGTATAATAATAGCTTTCTAGTCCATAATTAGTTTCCTGATTTTCTTCATTTCAATCTATTCCACTTGCTTGTTCCTTCTTACTCACTCTCTGGTTAAGAAACAGGTATGCTGTCAATCTTAAAGAATATTTTGATACGAAAAATAAAACAATTTGTCAATGTCATTACTTTATGTCACTGCTTCCAGCAACTGTAATCTTAATCCATAATGACAAATACTATTTTTAAAATGCAATTTAATATTAATGCAATTTAATATCTAATCAGGCTTAAGAAACTGGCAATTTAAAATTAACAGATTATTAGAAAATCCAGCTTTGACCTGTTAAATCTTATGCTGATAGTGATTAATTTAGTGGATTGCTGTAAGAATGAATAATGTTTTTGTCTACCTTGAAACACATCCTACATTTTTTCTGTAGTAATGCTACAGAAAGACACCCAAGTGAAATAACGATGATTAACATATGCTTGAAGTAAAGATCAGACTGCGAGGCAATATTGTTGGAGAGAGATGACTGGCATCAGTGGTCAAGACAGCCTGAGATCTTTCGTCTTCCACCTGTAGATCTGCATATGGAGTAAACCCTCACTTCCTCAGCTGTGGCAGAACAGCACGCAAAAACATGCTGTAGACCAGATCACTGAACTGCTTTTTCTCACAGGTTGTTGAAACAGCCTGGCCCAAGTAATGATGGCATGATGATACTTGAACACACGGAGAGAAACCTTTTGAGTTTTCTTGACCACTGAAACAAGCGTCTGGCTAAAGCCTTAATTTTACATTGCCATGTAGCATTTGGGATCAGCTTCAGCTGCTGGCTAAACTAATACTTATTTGTAGTGACAATAATTACCAATACAGAAAATAGTAACCAAGTTTCTGGCAGTGAAATAAGTGCACTAGTTCTTCAAAAATTGTGTAAAATAGCAGAGGTGTAAAAGCAGACCAGCTTAATTTTTACTGACTTCCTAATTTCTATTAACTCTTTGAATTTGTCTAACCTAACAATTCTAAAAATTTCAAGATTGTACAGATAAGAAGAAATTAGTTCTGAATTTGCTAACAAGCAATGATGGAGGGCTTGACTTTTTAAGACAAATTTTGTTGGTAGCCTCATTAAAATAGGAATTTTTACTGACCGACATAACAGATCCTTGAATCACAGCACCACACAAACAACAAGAATGAAATGTTACACATACATCCTATGATGGCAAACCCTTTATTTTACATAAACTCTTAATAGTTTTATCAATGACCAGGGTACAAAGAGAAGTTATTTTAAATTTCTTTTTGAGTGTGACAAGTCACAGCTCCATATAGAAGACAATATGTTTGTCTGCTGTTTTTAATTATTATTTTTTAAATATTTTCAGTAAGGAGCAGTGGCTGTTGGAGGATAGAGAAGAATTTCTAGCACTATTAAAATGAAATAAAGGCAGACAGACACGTCTGTTTCTGGAACCTGAGTCCTATACCGGAAATTAGCTCAGTTTGACACCTGCTCTCCCTGGAAAATGTAATTCCAAATCACTTTTTAAAATTTTACTGGAATAACAGTATTCAAGAATGAAGCTAACAATATATGAATATGTATTTTCTTTAGACCAAAATCTTCAGGTTTTGGTAAAAAAAAAAAAAAAAAAAAAAAAAAAGCATACAATGAGTATGAATACCAGCTTTTTCTCTCTCTCTCTTTTTTTTTTTTTTTTTTTTTTTTTTTTTTAGCATATAAGTATGCTAATAATCTCTTGCTAATGTTTTCATTTTTAAGATTGGTAGAAAATTGGAGTTACCCAAGTTAGAGAGAGAAAGGCAAAAGAAGAATGGCCTATATAAACTGTTCTCTCACAAAACCTATCAGATAAAAGCTTTTACCAAAGAGATAGTTATAACCAAGTGTTTTTCTTTCTAATTGATTGTCTAAGATCCTTATTTCTGCATAACTACATCTGGGAGATTCATGTTTGCTTTCAGGAGGACGACACAGAGAATGAAGATTAGATCTAGTTAAAACGTGCCAAGCTAAACGTAGCTCAGGACATCTGGATTTTCTCTCTTTAGAAGTATTATTTGCTCCTCTGTTTTGGATACTTCAAAAACTTCTCTGAGATTCCACCTACAAAGACTGATTTTCTCTGAACAGTGTTTCCAAAGGATAATCAGATTAATTATTCTGGATGCAGTACATCCACATTAGCTGGCCCAGGCTATCTTCCTCTCCCCACAAACTGCAGATCAAATCTTCCTTGGTTATGCTGATTAAATGGTTCTTCTGACCAGCCTCTGACTCAAATCTGTGAAAAGGTACACCCTAAAAAAACTCACATCCAGTCAAGCTAATACTCAAACTAACTGATCACAGAGATGGCAACTCCAGTGCAAAGGAGGGATAAGACCTGGATCTCACAAAGCCAGATCAGTCTGTGTCCATGCCCCTATTCAATACAGATTGACCAAGGTTTCATTTAAATATGTTTTATAATAAGGAAGAGTAATAATAAGGAATTTATATTGTAAAAGTTCCGTGGTTATTATAGCATTGTTTTATTCCACATGTGTATCTATTTTACAATTAGTAATGGTATTACATTACTAAGAATAATGGGGTTTTGCATTAGCATAGTGGTTTTCACACATTTCATCCCAAATGCAAATAGGATATTGCTACCTGTATTTTACAGAAGTAGAAACTGAAATAGAGGGCACTAAACACTCCATAGTATTAGGGTGCAAGTTCAGTTACAATTAAGTACATGACTGTCACTCCTAATAATGCTTATATTTGCATTTAAAAAAAAGAAGTGTATGACAAGTTGTTTAATAGACCAGTATGACAAACCACTGCCAGAACATTTTGTTCCATTTACACTTATATTTCCACTTTTATGCATTTTTATACACTTTTTTTTTTTTTTAATTTACACTTCCCCACAAAACATGCTGTAAAGGAGACCTAGCAACTTTATCTAAACAACAACAACAAAAAAACATGAACACCAATTTTTTTATTTTTTTTTTAAACTTGTTGACAAGATATCCAATATGTAGTTCAAGGCAATTTTTTTTTCTTGCTTCCCTGCCTTATTTCACAACAGAATTCTCAAAAGCACTAAGTCTGCTGAAGTCTCAATAGCAACAGAACATTCTACATTTGAGAGTTGTATCTGAAAATGATTTAGAAAAATAAATTTCTTTTTCCATTTTCCTGGAACTTGCCTGAGCCTCCTTACATGAGATGGGAACCTCCCTGGTGAGTTGAGGCTTGAATATGAGAACTACTGCTCCAGCCATACCTACCTCTTAGCCTTGTATTAGCATCTCAGAGCTCTCTGTATGAATCACACCAGAACACACAGAGGTCCATAAAATAAAATGTAACATTTTGCATCACCAGAAAATGCCATTTTCAGTTAGTTAGGATTCTTAACCTTTCACATCTTTTTTAAAACATGTCTTTGTTTTCAAGAAATACTTGGAAAAATAAAAAGAATAGTGTTCCGAAGGTAGCAATTTTGTTTGTTTTCATATCTTTGTTTACAAAAGTTTTGACCATATTTTGAAGGTTCTATTCAGTGGTGATAGCGGTAACAGTGTAGTAGATAAACTGTTGCATCTTTTACTCTGAATGCAGAATGGCATTGCAATTCTTAACAGATATCTATGATGACACTACAGTGAAGATAAGCAATTTTGACATACAGCAAATTATTGGGGACTTATTTTGTCTCTCCATTTCCTAGTCTTGTAATGACATGCAGCCCTAACAAACCACTGTATTTTATTTTTGGCCTGAATATATGGGAATCATTTTTTCAAAGTACAATAGAAGTTATTCAAAATAAAGATAAAAATGTAACCTTGAAGGTGAACATATTGAGGAGGTAACAAATGCAATCTCTGCAGGAAGGAAAACATTCAGAAATTTAATTAGGAAACTAATAATATCTACCCATTTCATGACAAAGATTCTTCTGCAATAGTTTAAATGTCTTGTTTAGTGTGAAAGTAAAGTAAGAGAAACTCACTTGCACTGTCTGTACAAGAACTGAACAAATGTTAAAACACCCGGGCTGGCAAATTTTTTTTAGTGGTATTTACTACTGACTATAGCACTGACATTAATCCTGCCATAATTCAGCACAATGGCATGTGAGAAACTGCACCATGGTTTTACATAGAAACCCAAAGTGTCACTGAGTACAATAAGCTTGAATTTTGGATGCAGTGGACAGTCATTAACTGTTCATATCAGAACCTTTTTAAACATGTGTGACTCATGAAACTGAAACACATTCCTGCTGCTAGCAATGGAAAATGAATTCAGGAGATCATCATTCTATAAATCAATTGAAACAATGAATTATTAAAGAGGAAAAAATTGAGTGCTTTAAAAAGTAAAGGACTGATTAAATATAAAAGATGTTGTTAGATGTAGAACTACAAATCATAGCAAAAGAAAGTATTACAAGAACATGCCCTTATAAATCTCACACAATCTACTTGCAAAACACATTTATATAATCACGTGCTTATTTACAATTACAAACAAAGGGGCCGTTATGGTAAGAGCATGGTAAGAGCAATGCATCCATTTCAACGTACATTTTGAAATTCTGTTGCAGAGAGAAATTAAAAATCAATAGTCATTTTTTGTTGAATGTCTTTTGTAAATTATGGAGTGACTCCATAATTAAATTCTACTAAAATCACTATTAACATGATAAAAGGAGGATTAATCTAAAACTATATAATTATACCTGTTTGACACATCACCTATTAGGAAGGCTGCTTTTCCAGTTCACAGACAGATTTTCCAACAGGTAGCTCTGTGGGGACTTCCATTTTTGATACAGTTTGTTAGTGAGTAATGATACTTTCTTCATTTTAGAAACAAACAAACAATTTAATTTCACTGGCTATCTAATCTGCTGCCTTCCATACTTAAGCATAATTGAAATGCTTAATGTATAACCCTGCATAAGACATTTTTGATTGTTGTTAAACCTTCCCCATGTTCAGTCACAATTAAGCCAAAGATCCACTTTTCTTCAAATGGGTGTGGTATAAATACCAAATTTCTCGTGTAAGGTAAAATATAAATCGATCCTTTAGCATACAGACTACATGGCTTTTAAAATCTGAATACAAACCAGAGCTTACAGTCCCTTGTGATTGCAGTTTTTATCTTTAATAGAGTGCATGTATGCAAGAAGGATGTTTCTTTGAACATATCAAAATATCCATTGCAAGAGCATAAACTATCTAAATATATTGTATTCTTGTTCTGTATACTAAAGCACTGAATTCAGTCATGTGAAATACATTCATTACAGTCCAGCCACATAGAAGAGATATATCCTTAACACAAAGTCTCTCACCTAGGTGATTTAAAATCTAAGTAGGTAAGAACCATGTGTTCGATACAGGTACATGGACAGATATAACTTTAGCTTTGACACCCACAGTTTGATGCAGAGCTCTGCTGATGAAAAGCTGAGTTGACTGAGATGAAAGGCATTTTTCTCCCACTAAAATAACAATTTCAATAACCTCCTACTTGGAGTAATGAGTAAAGGCTAAGTCTATTTCAGAAGCATCCTAAAAATCACCAGCTACATTCTTGCTAGTGCTATATAATTACTGCACCTAAAAGGGGGCAGATTTTAAAAACATTCCCCTGCCTGCCTGGATTGCAGCTGGAGGAGGAAGCAGCAGCACATTATTACCTTCCCAGCTGTATAGCAGAAAAGCAAGAGAGGAGGGATTAAGCACAGTTAGTGCTCTTCCCACTTCCTCATCTTCTACACTGTACCTACAGCAGCAGGTTAAATGAAGCATAATCCCAGAGATAGGCTCTTCCCTCTGTAGTAATAAGGAACAGCACTAATTTGATTCAAACTTTGTTTTTAAAGTCGTTCCTGAATAACACAACTACACAGCATCCTCTGATCTGGAAAAATCATAAGGTGGGAGTCTAGCCCATTGTGAACAAGGTCTGAAGAAGAAAGATACTTATCCTTTTTCTTCAATTTATTTTCCACTTTATCAGTTGAATGATTGATCTGCACACTTCAAGCAGAGGGACACAGGTGGCATCCATGATATTTCATTAAGGGTGCACTTGATGAAACATAATCATTTCAGTTTGCAGGGGTTTAGGAGCACTTCATTCCTGTAAGACTTGCACAGCATTAAAATCTCTTAATTTTACTCCAACAAACAGGAAAACCTACAAGTTAAAAGTAAACTTCATTCAAACCTAGTTTCACTCAGTTCTCAATGAAAAATCATAAAATCATATTGGATTAACATGCATTATTTTAAAAAAAAAATCATAATATGAAAAAAGAACGAGAGTACTTAATCAGACTCCAAGCCAGGTGAGTTTTGCATGATTTCAAATTTTCACCAGTCTCTTCAGTAAGGTTCCAGAAAATTCAAGGACAATATTCACATTATAATTTGTAAAGACTGTGCCTTTGGAAAAAGCTGTGAAGTATTTTTTTCCAGAACTACACATCAGAATTCTTTGGCTGCTTTATATTAGTTAAATCATATCTGAGACTTTCTAATTATTATCTTAATTAGTTTCATAATTTCTAATAAGGGTTTGAATTACTCAGCACCTTCATACACGATATGTTTTTTTCTGTTTAAATTGTGTAGAAGAGGCAAAGAAAGCTAATAGGTATTCCAGTGTTTCAAATGAACTATTTTTGATGGGACTAAACTTGGTGCATCTGTGCTTTAATTTGACACTTTTCTCTCAAAATCCCCATACTCCTCAAGGTTCTCATGTATGCTTTAACAGTTTTCCTCAACTTTATCAAGCAAGATAGAAAGTAAAAGTAAAAAAGCTTTTATAACAATCTATAAAAGAGTGGCTTTGCAGGCAGAGGTCAACAGGTAATTCAGCTGACTGAACGGAAATGAATTGAAAGGTTCATACAAATAGACAGCAGTTAATTGCTCTCAAAGCCTCATAAAATATTTCTTTAATTCTTTTTATTTTTATTTATTTATTTGGTAAAGTAATAGATCTATCTACCATTGCTAGAATGACTAATAGAGCTCATTTACTTCTTGGAAAAAGCATTCAAAAAATTTACATTCCTCAGTATAAGATTATCAGACAGTTATTCTACAGCTTGATTAACATGTACCTAATATTCATTTTGTCACACTCAAATTAAAATTT
This sequence comes from Netta rufina, assembly GCF_964035555.1. Classification (NCBI taxonomy): domain Eukaryota; kingdom Metazoa; phylum Chordata; class Aves; order Anseriformes; family Anatidae; genus Netta; species Netta rufina. The sequence goes on from NC_140126.1 coordinate 16,972,112, forward strand.
AAATATATAACGCACTGAATATAATTAAAGTATAGAAATCTCTAACATACCAGAAACCTTTTTTTTTTTTTTTTAATTAGAAAGTTAGGAGTCTGTATCAATCATTTTCCCAATAAATGATTTAAACAAATAAATCATATAGATGTAATTTTTCCTAACAATTGATACTTCCAGTAAAAGGTTTCTTAATTACCAGCTTTTCATGAATCAAAAATATTAACAGTTTGAATAGTAAAATGTAATTTGACATGTCAGTAGATTGCTTATTATTTAAATGAAGGGTGGAGGAGAAAGAAGCATTCATTAATGTGGGTAAGTGAGTATGAATATTACCAATTTATTTTCCCATCTGTAACTCTCCAAAGTAAATACCTTTATTGAAGGATATTAACTTGTGATATAATAAACAGTTTCAAAGTGTTATTTATCAAAATTGTCACTTGTTACCTATGTATCTTGTACTTGTAGAAAATATCCTGGTGATATTAATGGTTTTATTTACTAAGCTTAGTTCATTTTGGTGTGATAGTCCTCCAATTAGAACCACTAGTCTTCACTGAAAGCTGGATTGTTCAGCTCATATTTGTGCTACAAGTGAATGTTATTTGAACTGCAATATTTGCCTGTAGCCTGTATAATATATCAGTTTTAGTTATGCTCTGAAAATATGAAATTCATTGGCTGAAAATTCTTTCACATTTATCAAGTGAATCACTTGCATAAAGAAAGTACTGCCCTCCAGAGACAAATTTGAAAGATCTCATAGGCAATTGTTTGCACAGTAAAATGCAATGTTTTCCAAGCTTCTTCTTTTACAGAAATAGTAGAATGCTTTGATTCTATCTTATCACTCCAGCTAGCACCCACATAGTTCTCTTCAATCCTCTTTCCTCTCAACAGCATTTACAAGTAAAAAGAAACAGAGGAAGTTTAAATGATTGAAAACTACTTTTTACTCCCTTAAAAAACAGAAACTGAGATTCTGCTTGATATTTGCAGGGCTTATAATCTCTATAGGGATGATAGTCAGATAGTGACTATCCAAGGCTGCAAGCACAAAGAAGAGAAACTTGGAAACCTTTCCCATCTGCATCTCTCTCAGATCAGCATTCACTAAAGCACTGTTACCCAAATTCCCCTCTAAACCATCAACAGAGACAATAGTAGACTCAGAAACTGGCAGTTCTTTTGGAGCAAGGTGACTACACACTGCTTTTTCTAACAAGGTCCAGTGTAATCAGAAGATGTGACATTTGTACTTGAAAAGGGATTAAGATGGGGTGAGAGACACTGGAAACAAGAAGTGCCTTGCCACTTTTCTTTGAATATGATTAACATCTCAAGATTAATGGGGGATACCCATAAGATTTTATCTTTACTTTTTTGTCAGTGGTGGTTTAGAGGTTGTGGGTCTTGATGTTTTACAATAGTGAAACCTTCAAAGAAAGAAATGCTCATATATTCAGTATGTTCAGCATGCTCAAGAACACAGCAGCTTTCCATACACCTGAAAATCCTGAATACTTTCTTCTTAACCTGTGTTATCTGTATATTTCTAGGAATCATAAAATCATAGAATAGTAGAGTGGGTTGGGTTGGAAGTTACTATCTTTTGATGCAGCCCAGGATACAGCTGGCTTTCTATGCTACAAGAGTACCTTGCTGGCTCATGGTGAGTTTTTTATCAGCTGACATCCCCAGGTCCTTCTCCTCAAGGATGCTTTCAATCTGTTCTCCGTCCAGCCGTATTACTGCTTGGGATTGCCCTGACCTTGCAGAACCTTGCACTTGGCCTTGTTGAAGATTATAAGGTTTACATGGACCTATCTCTCAAGCCTGTGCAAGTCCCTCTGGATGGCATCCCTTCCCTCCAGTGTGTTGACCACAACACTCAGCTTGGTATCATTGGCAAACTTGGTGATAGTGCACACAATCCCACTGTCTGTGTCAACAACAAAGATGTTAAACAGCGCCCGTCCCAGTACTGACCTCTGAGGAACACCACTCGTTACTGATCTCCACCTGTACACTGAGCCATTGACCACAACTCTTTCAGTGCAAGCATCCATCCATCAAATCCAGGTCTCTCCAATTTAGAGACAAGGTTATCATGGAGGACAGTGTCAAATGCAAGTCGTTGGCAATCTTGCTGAAGCTGCCATCAATCCCACTGTCTGTGTCACTGACAAAGATGTTAAATATTGCTGGTCCCAGTACAGACTGCTAAGGGACACCACTCATTGCTACTCTCCACTGGGATATTTAACCACTGATTGCAGTTATTTGAGTGCAATCATCCAGACAATTCCTCATCCACCTGGTGGTCCATCCTTCAAATCGATCTCATCCCCATTTACAGACAAGGACGTCACGGAGGACTGTCAAATGTTTTGCACAGGTTCAGGAGGATGATATCAGTTGCTCTTCCCTTATCCACCAACTCTGTACACCAACTCTGAAGGCCACCAAATTTCTCAGGCAAAGAAGCAATGAATATTTTAATATTTACTACAGAATATATTAAGTACAGGCTCTTTTTGCTTGGTCTGCCAGGTTTTCACAAAATATGGAGCAGCAAGTTCTGTCCTCCAGTTCTGCAAGCCAGCAAACAGGTTGTATATCAGGGAATCAGGGCTGATCCTCAAGTGCCACTGATCATTTAGGCAATGAGGTCATCTGGTTTGGATCTTATTCATGATGGATAGCTAATATTCATTTAATGCTGAAGGGAAAACCACCGCCTCAATACTTCTTGATTTCTCTGACTGAGATGTAGTACTGACTAAGAAATCATAATCCACTTACTGCTTTAATTAATGAAAAAATAGCTGACAGTAAATGCTGTCATAAATAGAGAACATTAAAAAGTTACAGCTGAAATCATCAAGAAAACCCAACTATATCCTCTAAGTGAAGTTAGTATCAGTTCATGCTCTTCTATCACTCAACAACAGTATGCCTGCTTTATTTTCCTTTATGTATGCTATCTTTTCACACTTCTTGCATTCTTCAGTAAGTTAATATTTCTGACAAATCCTCTTAATTCTTAATCAAGTACATAAAATACTAGACATTTAAGTAGCTATGCAACTATATAGCATGATACAAGTCTTGATCCTTCCTGTGGAAAAGGCTATACAAAACATGAATTATGACAACTTAAATAATTTTAACTGCATCATTTACATATCCTTATCACAGATCCTTGTTACTCTGCATTACTTCAGCACTACCCTATGCACATTTTATTACCCTTGACAAAAGGCAGAAAACTGGTAGCATAGCTTTTCTGTAAAATTTATCTGTTTGTCTGACTCCTTGCTCCTTGGCAAAACATTTAAAGCAATTGATCTTGGCTTATAAATTCAATTTTCTATGTTTTTCGGGGTGAGAAGATGTCTCCAAGTATCTTCAAAATTTTCTATGGCATGCAAGGGATTTTTCTAGTAACCTTTCTAAGCTATGTGTATTTTTTAAAATTATTTTAATTTTTAATTAAATAAATCAGGTAGGTCTCCTTGAATCCCCTATGTTAAAGCTGCCAGTCCTACCTCCTGGAAACACAGTGACAATCAGAAAAAAAAAAAAAAAATATATATATATATATATATATATAATCTTGGATTTCTAAGTAAGATTCAAGCCAAAAGGAAACACCCCAAAAAATTCCTGTCACCATAGCACTACTACCATGTCATGAATTGGTGTAAAAGACTGTAGCAGTTGTTACTGCTGTATTGCAAGATTACCATGAATATAACTCCTGTTATCCCATGCTATCATCAGGGCTCATTAGGAAGCATTCTGGAGTGACTTCACAGATTTCATTTACTGACTATGCTGGCAATTGTAGTCTAGCCTTTCAAATGTCTAAATTCAAATGTAAAAGTTTTAGGTTTGAATCTTTCTGACTATATTCATTCCTAGCCACTTAGCTGTCTGTGGGAACGTATTCAAGCAAACAGGCAGAAAAGCCTAACATTCTTAAAAAATTGCAACTTCTACAATTGTATCTCAATTATCTTTGAAATAAATATTCTCTTACTTTACTATCTTGATTATCTTGGGCTGCTCTAACACAATTCTCTTAAAATAGCTTGAAAGGGCTAATGTTTACTTTTCTGGATTTATCTATCATAAGCCAAGAAGGTCTGTTGCTCATCTTTACTTGGTCTTTAGTAAATTGCTCTCACTACTATTTTTAGCAGCTTTCCTTCCTTCCTTCCTTCCTTCCTACCTTCCTTCCTTCCTTCCTTCCTTCCTTCCTTCCTTCCTTCCTTCCTTCCTTCCTTCCTTCCTTCCTTCCTTCCTTCCTTCCTTCCTTCCTTCCTTCCTTCCTTCCTTCCTTCCTTCCTTCCTTCCTTCTCTCTCTCTCTCTCTCTCTCTCTCTCTCTCTCTCTCTCTCTCTCTCTCTCTCTCTCTCTCTCTCCCTCTTTCTCTCTTTTTTTTTTTTCCAAATGGGAATTCAAGGTGTCCAAAAGATAGGCAAAATAACCTAACACTGGAGTGACTGTCCTCAAATCTAGTGGAAACTCATGTCCACCAACTCCTAGCAATTCCTTACCTTACTTGGAAAATGCAGATTTCACATCCGTCAGCAAGAACTGTATAAGGGCAAGCACGTATTTCCAACAGTAACAAAGGAATAACAGAGCTTCAGCGTAGCCTGTAATTGAAATGCCACTTACGTTTCTCCTGGGATTCAGGATGCTTGAGTTCTATTCAGTGCTATAACAGAAATCCCAAAAAGTGCAACAACAGTGATGCAGCTGCTTTTCAGGCTAGCAACTTCTGCTTATTTTAACTCATCTTTTAAAAAATATGACAGAGTACAACTAGACTAAATTTTATCCAGGAAATCAGACAATCATCTGAAATACAAGCATTTTAATAAAGAGCTAACAGTTTTTTAAACAATCAGAGAAATCAATGTTGGTTATTTTATGTTATTATTTTAATACTGGGAATTTAAAGGTGTTGTCTATACCTCCTTCATTTTTGGTAATTTCCTCCTCTACTGCAAAATATATTGTCATTCTACATTTGTAAATAATTGTAATTTATTTTAAGCTAACATGTCATTTATACTTAACAGAGAATCTTTTAAGATCATTTTTTTCTCTCTTTTCAATTAAAGTTAAATTTACACAGCAATCTCCAGAGGAAACCCCAGGCTGCTGATGACTTTACATTATTCTCCCACACAGCTTTTAGTACCTCTGTGTAGGCCGCATCCTGCCCCCACTTAATTAAACAGGGTTTTGCCACCATCTCTACTTGCAGAACAATCAGGCTTTGCAAGCATATTCTCTACCAATAAATTTTAATATCAAACATAAAGATGACAAAAGTATAGTTATTGTCCAGATTTATATTAATTGATCTGTGAATCAAAAAGCACAATTACACATTTGAATTTGATGAAGAGGAGTAATTGCTACTGATTCATTCATGCATAATAAGTGAAGCATCTCAAAAAAGTAGTGCTAAGGATTATTTTATATATTTTACTTTTGCAATTGTAAAGTAACATTAGACCTTTGAGGAAAATTATTTGACATCCACTTTTACTGCTAATTATTGAAATATCTTATTATCGTTCTCTCTGTACAGATAAAAAATATGCTATTCATATGTGTATGTAAGTTACCCAAGGAAAAGTTGATAATTCTTTCTCCAAAATTGTGTAAAAGTTTCTATAATTTCATAAAATGTCTCAGAAAACACAATACTGTATATCATATGCATTACCTGAGACAGTACTGTATAAATTACTCAATACATTCTTTACTCAGCTTTTTCCATCAACCACACGTGTCCAGTGGTAATAATTCCAAAACACACTGAACTCTTGTCTTTCACTGAATACAAAGAATAGTTGCAAAAATAATAAGGAGTAAAAAAGGTAAATCTTACACTGTGACAGACCAAGAAAAGCAGAATATGTATGACAAATAGATGTTTTGGAGAGTGTCAGAGATTATTATAAATACCTTTAAGCATTAGAAAGATGTAAACATCGGAGCAGAAGGGACATGAACTACAACAGAGTAACAGAAGGAAACTAAGGAAGGAAATGTTGTAGGAAGGTTGCAGTCAGAGAAAGCCACAACCCCCTCAAACTTTTCAGACAGTGTTCAAGATGTCATAAAAATCCTATTGCTCTAGTATAACACTAGATAAAAACAGCTGAAAGTCCACACTACTAACTTGCTCCTATTGAAGAAGTCTCAATTTCTGCATGTTCAATGAATTTCAGATCATACTTAACTATAAAAATCAAAAACCACATTTATTTTCTGTTCCTTCCTGCTAGGGACATACAGATATTTCTAACACATTAGACCTGATAAGGCCATAGACTACCATAATGAAACCTTTTATTGTAGAGTCTATGAGATACTGATGCCACCTATTCAGACAGATCTCATTGTCAAACTGTTGCATTTAATCACCCTGTCACCTATACCAGAAAAAAAGACCAGAGTTACTTTTGAATTAAAGAAAATTATAGTTTAGAAGGGATGTGGCAAGAAAGAACAGAATGAGACCATTACATAGCCATTACTTGAGACTGCAAAGAAACTTACTTTCTTCAAAGTAATAGCAGTCAACCAGATCTTGCTCTAGCACATAGAGTAGATCCTCTGATAAGGCTTACATTTTTATTTTGTACTCAGAAGTTCAAGCAACAGTCCTATGAAAAACATCTCATAAAATTGGTTCAATGTTAGGAAAGAGGTAAAACCAGAATTACAGCCTTTCATTACTTCACTATTTTGTTTTCTCTGCTGTAACAAGAACTAAAAATTAATCTGCCTATATAATTTTGCAAGCTAATTTTAAAGTCCTTTCCTGCTATCTCCATTTTATAGATGCTATTGCTTTTAAAGAAGAGCATTTTAAGGAAAGCAAAAATTATTGTATATTTGAATATCAAGAGGCTCTGATCTGTTTACATTTCACAGGACTACTGTCTAGCCTTCATTTACATGCAAAGTCAAAGGGAGAACTATAACTAGGATGTTTAAAAGAAGCAGAGATGGCTTACAGTAGAAACAGAAAAAAAATAGTACACTTGATGTAAATTATATATGGAGAAATCACTTTCTATGCTTGATGATTTCAACGTATCATTTTGATACGATGAATAAATCAACTTTGTCTTGTTTCCAGAAAATCCCATTGATTCTTCTGTGTTCCAGTCTGGAAAACTATTAATTTTCATCTCTCTCACTTTTTTTTTTTTTTTATCTTTCTACACCAAAGTTCCATCTGTAAGAATACAGAGTACTTTTTCCTCCAAATAAAGTTTCAGTAAAAACTGCGCCTCGTTTAATGAAATAACATTTTGCAGCATAAACTGTTGCAATATAAAACATTCATTCTATTCCAACAGTGTGTAATTCTGCAAACACAAGGTCTTATCAGCACTATATTAAATATTTTATATATATTTGGACGTGACATTTTATAATCTTTTACTCAGCAGCCCAAAAAAGTGTTACATGTTCAAATTCCAAGTGAGATTTGGAATCTGCATTAACTGTATCATGTGCTAATAATATGAAATGTTACTGGAAATACATTCAAAAGATACAAATGTGTATTAACTTAATTTGTAATCACACAATTTAGACTCATACATTAGTCTCAATAGGAAAATATGAGAAAAAAAAAAACATAAATGATCATTTTTTTTAATATTAACCTTAAAGAGGAGAATCTTATTTGTGTCTTTCTATATATGCCTTATGTCAGCAATAATTAACATTATACTGTGTTTGTGGAAAATACGTTGCAGATCACTTCTGTGTAACATCAAAAATTAATAAAAAAGAAAAAAAAAACTCTTCATGCAAATATATGATCAAATGAAGAATTATGTACTTTTGTTGTTGTGATATGCCTACCTAGCAATACCTTATGTACATTTCTAATTGAATTTTCTGATATTTTAAGCCGTAAGGTATAAAACAAATGAAGGCATTACTGTGCATATGCTTATGTACAAGTGTATCTTTATTATTAAAGTTACAGTTACTAATGGTCTGAACTCAGATGAAAATTCTGCATAATCAAGGTGAAGAACTGCATATTATGAACAAATAACTGATCTAGGAAACAAACAAACAAACCAACCAACAAACAAAACCCACTAACTCTTCCAATCTATTTTACCTCAGAATTGCCATACTTAGCTAGACCAAGAATCTTATCTTTTTGGAGCACATCCTGTAGCCTGTGCTGGCCACAAGCAGGTACCTTATAGAAATAGAAAGAACAGGGCATGCATAGCTGACAGGCTTAAGAAGGCACACCTTCCCAAGTAAACTAACATCCAACAACTTCCTTTTCAGATTATTTCCTTAGCCAGGTATGTTTTAAGTTATAAATATATTGAGGCTATAAAGTAGCATCCGATTTTATTAGCAATCTTGTGTACCAATTGTTAGGTTGTGTAATAAAAAACTTGTCTCCACACAGGATCTGACACAAGAGAGGCAAGGAATATGCTGAAAACAACTTGTTTTACACCATAGGCCAGTCCTTTGCCTCTTGTTTAGAGGAGGAACCTGTGAGAAAATACATCACTTGTAATTTGCTTCAATAGAAATGATAGAACAGTGACCATGCACACAGAACTGTAGAAAGATTGGGTCATGTAAATGCTCAAAATTAATATGTTTCTACTTCGATTCTCTCTCCCAGGTCTACATCAGCTTCTCAGATGCTAAGCAACATTCTGTGCACAACCATGGAAGGTGGCTTTGAGCTGCTCGGCTCTGTATTCTCATTGTTCTATAGCTAGCTAAGACGGCTTGGATGGAATTATCCTAAAGGCAGGATTCACCTACAGCTGCTGGCTGAATTCACCTCTGCAAGTGATTCCCATCTTTCCCTCAGCTTTATGTGCCTGTGAGAGTCCAGTACGTTTCTTTTTTGTATTTTTGAAGAACTGTGGTAGGGATCATTGAAATGTAGATTATGAAGACCTCAAAATATCTCTTAACATTGAATGTAATCTAAACAGACAATTTCCAACATGAAAAAATCCTTGTAAGGAAAACTCTGCATATCCGTCTAATTGAATAAACTATTTTTATTTCTTCTATCATCTCTAAATTGACATGTCTATGACATGATGAAAAGTACACATTAAGACATTATTTTGTTAAGGATTTCTTTTTACATTGCATTTCCAATACTGTATCAAACATTGCACGTGGCCTTGGGTTTGGCTGATTGCCCAAAGAAATATCTTAATAAATACAATATTATTCTAGTTAACTGCTCAAAAAGAGACAGTACCTGCAGAGTATAAACCTCTTAATCTCCTCCACTTAGAGTACAGAAAGTAAAGCTGATCTTAATGAATTCCCTGCATTCCCCTACCTCACTGCAACTTTGGCCAATTGTAATTAGAGGCAACCTTTTATTTTTCGAGCTTTCCCTGCAGAGTGAGCCATTGCAGCTGTAGGCCTTGGCAACAATAAGCAACTAAGCAGATAAGTGAGCAACATGTGAATGAAAACATTAGACTAGGAAGAATCATCAGGAAAAATGATTTAAAGAGATCACTCAGCAAATGATCAGTCTCTAAACTAACAGTCAAATCAGCTACGAAAAAAAGAAAACACTCTTACTCTCTTTAACATACATCAGCAACGAATTATACAAATGCAAAAGCAGAGAAGAGAGTCTAGTCAAATTACCAAATCTATTATGAATGAAATAATAATTGAAAATTAAAATAATATTTTATCATAAAAATCCTACATAGTCAGCTCTTTCTACAAGCCAGTGACTCACCTTCCTGTAGTATGCTGGATAAACTGTGATTAAAGGCTCAAAAACAACAGCAGGATGCCAAATTGGCTGAACAGCAAACTTCTGACTGAGCTGAGATACAAAAAGCAGAAGTACAGGAGGTACAAGTAGACACAAATTCCCAAGGAGGAAAATGGAAGTATCAGTTGGCTTTTCAGGAATATAATTAGTAAAGTCAGTGCTCAGCTGGAGATGAAGGGTGTTGTGGTTTAACCTGGCCGGCAGCTAAACACCACACAGCCGTTCGCTCACCCTCCCCCCTCCCTCTCTGGGATGGGGGAGAGAAACAGGAAAGTGAAGCCTGTGAGTTGAGATAAAGACAGTTTATTAAGACAAAAAAATGTTAATAACAATAATAATAATGATGATGATAAGAGTACTACTACTAATAACGTGTACAAAACAAGTGATGCACAATACAATTGCTCACCACCTGCTGATCGATGTCCAGTCTAACCCCGAGCAGTCCGCCCCCACTCCACCTCAGCTAGCCACTCCTATATATTGTTTAGCATGATCCCATATGGTATGGAATACCCCTTTGGCCAGTTTGGGTCAGCTGTTCTCGGTCTTTCGCCTCCCAGCTCTTGCTGTACCCCCAGACTGCTCATTGGCAGGACAGAGTGAGAAGCTGAAACATCCTTGCTTTGGTCTAAGCAGTGCTTTGCAACAATTAAAACATCAGCATGTTATCAGCACTCTTCTCATCCTAAGCCAAAGCATAGCACCCTACCAGCTACTAGGAAGAAAATAAACTGTCCTAACAGAAACCAGGACAAGGGGCAACAAAATAAGTACTTGAAAAACAAAAAGAAAACAAAAGAAAATGTGGGCCTGCTGCTGAACAGAGCAGGTGATAAAATAATGAAAGACGTGGATGAAGTACTCAAACCCTTCTTTGCCTTACTGTACTGGCAAGGTCTGCTCTTAGGCCTTCCAGGTCACCTTCACTAAAGGGACATTTGAGGGAGTAGAGGGTACAACCCCCTGTAGGGAGAGATCCAGTTAGGTTCTGCTTAAGTAAACTGTTCATGTTCAAGTTCCTGAGACCAGGTGGGAGGTATCCAATGGTGCTGACGAAGTTGGTCGGTGTCCTTGTGAAGCCATGTTCTATTTATCATCTTTCAAAAGTTCAAGTCCTCAGTGGAGGTCCTTAGTTATCTGAAAAGGTCTAATGTAAATGGTAAAACCATCTTTAGAAGGGAGAAGAAGACAACCCATGGAACTACAGACTGTCCCAAACTCATCTCAGACCCTGAGAGAAATATTGAGCCGCTCCTCTTGGAAGTCACCTCCAAGCATATAAAGGACAAGGAGGGGTTGGGAATAGTCAGCATAAATTCACAAAGGGCAAATCACATGTGATGAACCTGATTATCTTTCATTAATTCCTGCCTTTGTTAAAGACAAGAGAGCAGCTGCAAAGTTTTTTACAGTCTTTCACTGAAACCTTGTAGCCAAGCTGGAAAGATATGGACAAGATGAACAGGACCACAAGGCAGACAACAAACTGGTTGGATCATCAAATCCAAATGATAATGGGCAGTGGCTCCAAATAAAAGCAGTAGCTAGATAAGAACAGAGTTCCTCGGGAGTCAGTTCTGGAGACAAGACTGACAACTTTATCATATACCAGGACAGAAAGATTTCATGCATTCCAAGCACGTTTGTAGATGACACCAGAATGGTACAAGTATTTGACACACTGGAGGGCTGCCATTCACTGGACATTGGAAAACTGTAAGGATGTTATGACTTGAAACATATAAAGTTCAGCAAAGGCAAAAATAACCTCACCTCAGAGTACTATGTGTTCTTAACTGACTTTTTAAAAGTTTATCTCAAACTTTATCTACTAATTATATAACCTAGCAGTCAAAGGGAGCTATAAGTTTCAGACTTCAGGCTCTAAGTTTTAGACATTTTCATAGAATATGAAAAGCTGGAGGAGACCCACCAGGATCATTGAATTCAGCTTCTGACTCTACACAGGGCAACCTAAAAGTTAAACCACGTATCTGACAGTGTTGTCCAAATGCTTCTTGAACACCAACAGGCTTGGGGCCTATTCTAGTGCCCAACCACCCTCTTGGTGAAGAACCTTTACCTAACATTCAATCTGAATTTCCCCTGATGCAGCTTTAAGTGATTGCCTTGCATCCTATTACTGGTCATGAGGGAGATCAGCATCTCTGTCTCTGCTCCCCCTCATGACGAAGTTGTAGACAACAATGAAGTTGATCCTCAGTCTCCCCTTCTGTAAGCTGAATAAACCCAGTATCCTCTACCACTCTTCCTAAGTCAATCCCTCTAGTCCTTTCACCATCTTTGTTGCCCTCCTTTGGACATAATTCAATACTTTTATATCCTTCTTATATTGTGGAACCTAAAACTGTACACTGTATGTGAGGGGAGGCCGCACCAATGGTGGGTATAGTGGGGTAATCAATTCTTCTGACTGGTAATAGATAGACAAAATAGATGGTTTTAATCATTAGAAAAACTTTAAAATGCCTATTTTAAAGAGTAACCACATTTTCTAATCAAAATTCTGAATTTTAAAAAGGATTTCAGCCTGGCTAATGATGGACCGAAGGCAGTACCTGCTGTCCTCCATAGTCTACCAGTCATCAGTTCTAGAGTATCTGCATAATGCTAGGCATAGCTTAAAATAATCTTTTTCTTTGGGGGTTGGGAGCGCTGGAGATGAGTGTGAGATCTTCCACGTGTATTGAGAATGACTGTTATGCAAGCATTCTGGTATGATACCAGCTCTTTTTCTTATTTCTCTCTAGCACCTAGTTGATGCAAATCTTGACAAACACAATTGTTTTTAAGTCTCCAAAATGACTTTGGAATACACATAGCTGCATTGATGACACTAGTCACCAGAACAAAAGAGTCTCAGAAGTCAAGGCTTGGATATCACAAAACATGATGGCTTCAAACATTCACTTGGCCTCACAACTTCCCACTGATTCTTCCCCACGTTAGAACTGAGCTTAAATGCTGACTCAGTTTACTTTCCACACTAATTTACTATGCTTTTGTTTGTAACAGACACTGCCATCAGAGTTCTACAAGACTGAGTCAGTGTGATACAACTCTAGGTTTAATGTGAGTCCAGATGCATAACAACTGTTAGGTGTTTAACTTCCACTAATAACAAGTAAACATCTCCTCTGAAAAAAATCAGTAAAATTTTCCTTGACATATTATTTCTGAAGTTTGAGGTAACCTTGAGGCTTTTGTTTTTTCCCCAAGCTCCATTTGCAACACTGTGGCAGGTAGTAAAAGCTAGACAACAAACAGGAACCGAAAGCTCTTGAGTTTCTGTTCAGAGCTTTGTTACTGGTTTGCTCTGTAGCCTTGGCCAGTTGCACTATCCCTTTGTGCACAAGTTTTCCTATACATAAAATGAAGATAAAATTACCAGATCACTACCTGATCTGCTGAAAGCAACATGAAGATTAGCTTGTGCTTATAATGGTTTTAAAATAAAGATATGTGCAACAGAAGTGCTAAGAATTATTGTGCTATTATTCAGTATTCTTAACTGGCAGGTGAGTCAGGGAACACAGCCACTGTTGAAAACAGCCTAGACTTATGAGAAACTGCCTAAGAAGAGTTACAGCTTGGCAGCCCAGAGAGGAACTCAGGGATTCTAAGCTCAAAAACAAATGAAATTGTTTGTTTTTGTTGTTGTTGTTTGTTTCCTATTTCAGCACTGTGTAAACCATAGTTCCCACTTATTTTCATTACATACACTACCATACTAAGTTGCAAATAAATAAATCTGACGACCAGATTTTCCCCAGCTTGTATTTTAATTACATTACACTTCTAAAGTCCGATCTACTTTTATCATCTCTCTATAACACTCGGTTCCTTAAAACAATAACAAAGTTGTTGTTTTAAAAAATACTTACCTGGTATTGTAGGTAAATAACTGCAAACTTATGGGTTAGGATTCCCACATGTCAGTTCTTTAGCATTTATTTTTTTTTAATTTCTTACCTTGAGTACAGAAGACAAAATCTAATCTTTGAATTATTGCTCTGATAGGGTACTGACGACGCAATCAAGCGGAAGACATTAAGATGCATTTTGTTTGAAATTAGGACCATTAGTCTGTGCAGCTATAGTATCAAACTTACACTGATGATGCTAATAACATCTTTCTAATATTTCCTCTCAAAACCAGATATTAAAAAGTGTAATGGTTGGTTCACAATCCGCTGTAATTACAAATTAGAAGTGCATCTCTAAATGGCAGAAAGAAAAAAAAAAATCATATAGTTTTATATCAAGTTTGGGTCTGATTCCCAGTGCAGAGAGTTTTGATTTCTTCTTAAAAAAAAAAAAAAAAAAAAAAAAGAGTTTTTAAGCAGTACAGTGCCTATCTAATCTATCCCTACCATGAGCTTAATTTAAGGAACAAAAATATATCAGGGGAGAAGGAACACTGCAGAAAAGACACTTCAAACATCAGCTATTTCATACATCATTCTTGCAGCTCCCAAGAGCTTCATGAACACACTAATACATACACTTTCAGTTGTATATTCACAATATTAAAGCAATTTAAAATAAATCTTATGTTAAACAATTATAATAATCTCTCATAAATTATGTTTTAGCAAATAATAGGTAAATCGTAAAAGCATAGAATCAGGTTAGAAATACCCTTAAGATCATCAACACCAACCATCAATCTAACACTGACAAGTCCATCACTAAACCATATCCCTAAGTGCCTTATACACACATCTTTTAAGTAACTCCTGGGGATGGTGACTCCATCACTTTCCCAGGCAATCTTTTCCAATGTCTAACAATCCTTTTTGTGAATTAATTCTTCCTCATATCCAATCTAAACCTCCTCTAGAGCAACTTGCGGCCATTTCACCATGTCCTATCACTTCTCACCTGAGAAAAGAGATCTACACCATCCTCACTGCAACCTCTTTGGGTAGCTGTAGAGGGTGATGAGGTGTCCCCTCAGCCTCCTCTTCTCCAAGCTAAACAACCCCAGTTCCCTGAGCCTCTCCTCATAGGCCTTGTTGCTGAGGACCTTCAGCAGCTTTGTTGCTCTTCTCTTTGTGTGTTCCAGCAACAAAATGTCCTTCTTGTAGTGAGGGACCCAAGATGAACACAGTGCTTAAGATGACATCTGTCTCACCAGGACAGAGTACAGAGGCACAATCCCTTCCCTAGTCCTGCTGACCACACCATTTCTGGTGAAGGCCAGGAGGCTGCTGGCTCTCTTGGCCAGCCGGACACACAGCTGTCTCATGTCCATCAGGCTGTTGACCAATGCCCCCGGGTCCTTTTCTGCCAGACAACTTTCCAGCCACTGTTCCCCAAGCCTGTGTGGCTGCAAGGGCTCATTATGCCCCTAGTGTTGTACCCAGTATTTGGCCCTGTTGAATGCCATACAGCTGGACATGGCCCATCAATCTAGCCTATCAAGATCCTTCTGCAGGGCCTTCCTAGCCTCAACCAGATCAACAATCCTGCCCAACCTAGTGTGTCATCTGGAAGCATGCTGAGGCTGCACTAAATCCCCTCATCAAGATCACTGATAAAAATACAACCAAAACTGGTCAACCCCAGTTAGCCAGGACTATTGATAAATGATTGCCAGCAATGTGCCCAGGTGGCTTAGAAGGCCAACAGCATCCTGGCTTGTATCAAAAATAAATAGTGTGGCTGTCAGGAAGTGAGGGAATCACTAGGGAACTGATTGTACTCCTGTACTCAGCTCTGGGGAGACCACACCTCAAGCACTACGTTCAGTTTTGGGCCCCTCCCTATGAGAAGGACATTGAGGTGCTGGAGTGTGACCAGAGAAGGACAACAAAGCTGGTGAAGTGTCTAGAGGACAAGTCTTACAAGGAGTGGCTGAGGGAGCTGGGGTTGTTTAGCTTGGAGAAAAGGAGGCTCAGGGGAGACCTTATCATTTGCTACAATTACCTTAGTGAAATGATCAGTCTCTTCTCCCAAGCACCAATTGATAAGACAAGAAGAAATGGCCCTAAGTTGCACTAAGGGAGGCAACTATGTTTCTCAGATGTAGAGTGGCCCATGTATATATGTCATTGCATTTCAGAGTCCAACTAATGGTGGTTCAGACAGGAATATCTGTATTCTATCCTATCTTTTACTAAGAGTAAAAGATAGGATATCCTAAAAGATAGGATATCTAAGAGTACTATCCTATCTTTTACTATCTACCTCTTCTTCTGAGTTACACAATGCAAAAAGAACTTTTCTTATTCTATAAGAAAAGTGATTGAAGAGTCTTTCATCGTATTTCATGAAGTTTTGCAGGTGATGAAGGAGAAATTCAAATTTTAACTGCTCAGCAGTGGCAACTCATGACCAAGGAAGGATCTGGCATGGAAGGGAAGAAGGCATAACTGCAGAATGAGTTAAAGTGGCTGGAAACAAGGACAGACAGAGGGACTCCACATGGGAGTGGAATTTCCCTTGTTGATGAGATAAGAAATGCCATAGCATTGTTTCGTAGCAATCATGGAATGTGGGTGATCAGAGGCTACCTCCTGCTAGGTGGTGAACCCAACACTGCCTGAGGCCTGTGCTCACAGGATTGATGCTGGGGAAAGTGCACATAAGGAATCACTCATGATGCACCCTTGCAGACTACTTGTCTCCTTATATTTAAGCAAAAGTGTATCTATTTTGCTTCAAGGGGTACAATAAAAATCCCCCAACAGTGGACAAATCAATACAATTTTTAAACACAGATTAGACCAATTGCCCTTCTAAATCCAAATATCTGAAAGAAGAAATAAAATTTATTTTATCAAACTTATTCAAGCAAGTATTTGTATTATGATCAAAGCTGAAGGTTTGACTACTGGGCAAAATAAATACAGAGGAAAGTAAACTGTCTTTAAAATGCTTGTTATAAAGGAGGTAAGATCTGAGTTTTCTTATAAATGATTTTTCAAACAAATGAGTTTCAAATGTTAGCAATCGCATTAGCAATCTTACACATGAAATTTACATGTGAAAATATAAGACGTGAATCCTTCATCTTAATGATAATCTTTATTAGTCTCTCTGTTAAACCTGGATGAAAAAAATCAGAATCAGGTGCAATAACACCCCAAAGTGTAGAAAAAAATTAGAAGGGTTAAAGGAATGACAGTCACTGTGATGCCTCCCCTTAAGTAAGAGTACATATTTGCGAAGTGTGAAAGACTGAGAAAAACATTTCTGGATATTTACTTTTTGGTTTTCATCTATTCTGCTGTGTTTTGTTTTTAAATAACCTGTTTAATTTCATTTAGTGTAGTTCATATCTATATAAAGCTAAAAACAGAAACAATCCTGAGACTTCATAAAAATAAAAAGAAAGAAAAATAGAGTGTGAGAGTTCATATGTGTGTTTAGGAATAGAATATATATTTTCTTTTTAAAACAAAATCCACTGTCACTGGTTTTAGTTTTACACATTCCAGGTACTTAAATCACAGTACAAGATGCTTCATATTGCCATCTTTGGGTTTTTTAATTGTCTTCCTCTAGAAATATGTATTTGTAATTTACGATGTCTTTAGCAGTGAAATTCTTCCTTCTTAAAATCAATTTCTAGGACTTAATAGCTGTTCCACTTTCACCTACTCACTGAAAACTGAATCCTCCTGTCTCCTACCCTCATTTTGGTTTCCAGTTCTCAACTGCTTATTTCCACGCATTCAAAGATGATGGAGGTAAGCTGTATATCCACAGACATAACAGGTCCCCTAAATTTGTATAGTTTCATGCAGACGAAAAGCCTTGATAAGAGGATGGCTTTTCCCAGCTGTTTTGCTGGCATTACGAGCACGTAAATGGGAAATGCAGAGCTGCTTGAGAGAGCTAACAACTGAAAAATGGTTCTAAACATCCAGAGAAATTTGATTTCCTCAATAATATTCTTCCTGTAACAGCATAATTGCTCTTTAGCTAAGAAAGAATCATAAGAGCTAAAGATTGTATATTACCAAGAAACATCAAAATTATAATTGCTTCTGCTGTTGTCTTCAGTTTTGCTTCATCTGTTTGTTTAAACAGCCTGGCACCTTCATTCAATAGTCTATAGATCTGCTGTTTCTCTGCTACTCTCAGAAATAAACTTACTTGTGGATAAATGTTGCTTTGTCCAGTTTCAAAACAAATTCTATCAACCACAGGAATGGAAGCCATAAGCAGAATACAAAGTTATCTCTAATGTCTCTAATACCCACAACATTCTTAGATGCAGAGAGGCCTCTCAGAGGATATCAATCTCTGAGTACAGCAGATAGCTATCCATAATAACCAGTATGTTTTGAGTTTATTTATTTGAATAGCCATTAAACTGTCTTTCTAATGCACATTTGAATCCAGCCTCACGAACAATTGCAGTCTCCAGAAATCAACAATCACCTAGACTTTTTCATAGGCTGTAAGTACTTATTTTTTACTCTGCTATCTGACTTTCTACCACATCAGGCACATACATACTTTTTTTCATTTGGTGTTCCTAGAGGTAACAAAATCTCTCCAGTATCTCCTGGGTATTTCACAGTTTATACGGGGCATCCCACATACAATTCAAGTTTCAAAGACCAATATCCTGAAATCCAGAAAGACGAGCAATGTGAACTGTTACCCTTGCCTCTACACTTACTTTCCTTCCAGATCTCTGACCAATCTTCCCTCCATGGATAGAAAACAAACAAAAAAAAAGAATAAAATCAAAACACCAACCTCTCTTTGAACCTTACTAAATGACATTGTATTCATCTCTCAAAAAAAAAAAATAATATAGACTTTCATATATTTATTAAAGAAACACCGAAAATAATCTTCTATCCTAGAAGAAGCATCTACTGTCCTGCACTTACCAGTGAAAACGTCAAATCAAAAAGAAATTCCTGGACTTTACCTGCTGGACTCTGCAGATGTAATGGCAATCAGAGGAGGAATCCTCAGTGGAAGAGTTGTAGGTCTTGGAATAGTTTCAGTATCATTCTTTTTATCCCAGTCTGCCTGTTCTAGCTGCCTGAAAGCCAGAGGGGGAAGCTGGATGTTACGGGATGATAATCTCCGCACAAGATAGGGCTCCATTCCCTGGAAAGACTCTTCTTCCTCACTGCGGTGATGGAGTGTTTCTTCGGAAACCTATGATCAGGTAAAAAAAAATCCATCATGTAAGAAAACAGCCATAAGGTCAATTTAATTGCCCCTTTAATTCCTTTCTGTAAACTTGTTTCTTATAAATGTTACACTTCACTATCATCGTTAAGGAGATGCAAAAATGTGAAAACATACAATAAAAAAGTTCATAGAATCATAGAAAATCTCGAGTTGGAAGGGACCCACAAGGATAATTGAATCCAACTCCTGGCTCCACACAGCACCATCTAAAAATCAGACCATGTGTCTGAGAGCATTGTACAAACCCTTCTTGAACTCCAGCAGGATTAGTGCTGTGACCTGGCCCCTGGGGAGCCTGTCCCAGTGCTCGACTGCCTTTTGGTGAAGAACGTTTTCCTAACACCCAGCCTGACCCCGCCCTGTCCCAGCTCCATGCAGTTCCCTCGGGTCCTGTCGCTGTCCCTGTGCCTCTGCTCTCCTCATGAGGGAGCTGCAGCTGCCATGAGGCCTCCCCCTCATTCTCCTCTCAAGTGACTTCCACTGCTTCTCATACATCTTGCCCTCTAGACCCTTTGACATCTTTGTATCCTTCCTTTAGACTCTCTCTTAGTTTTATGGCCTTCTGTAGTGCCCAAAACTGCATACAGTACTTGAGGTGAGGCTGCATCAGAGCAGAGCGGGTCAATTGTTTCCCTTGACTGGCTAGCAATGCTGTGCTTGATGATCCCCAGGGTATGGTTGGCTATTTTGGCTGCCAGGGCACACTGCTGGCTCATGTTCAACTTGCCATCAACCAGAACCTCCAGATCCCTCTCTGCAGGGCTGCTCTCCAGCCTCTTCTCCCCCAGTCTGTACATATTTCCCGGGTCGTCCCTTCCCAGTTGCAGAATTTGGGACTCGCTCTTGTTAAACTTCACATTTTTGGGGACTGCCCAGCCCTCTGATTTGTCAAGATTTCTCTGCAAGGCCTCTCTGTCCTTGAGGAAGTCAACAGCTCATTCCCAATTTATTTTCATCCACAAACTTATTCAGTATAACTTCAAATACTGCATCCAAGCCATTTATGAAAACATTGAAGGGAACTGGCCCTAAAATGGAGCCCTGCAGAACCCCACTAGTGACAGGCTGCCAGCCTGATGTAACTCCATTTACTATAACCCTTTAAGCCCAACCCAGCAGCCAATTTTTCACCCATGACATTATGTATTTATACAGGTGTGTTCTGGACATTTTGTCTAGAAGGATACTCTAAGAAACCGTATCGAAAGTTTTGCTGAAATCCAAAAAGATTACATCAACTGACTTCCTTTGGGTAACCTTGTCATAAAATGAAATTAAGTTTGATAAGCAGGACCTTTCCCTTGTGAACTTGTGTTGGCTGTTACCAATAACTGTGTTGTCTTTCAGGTGTTTTTAAGTAACTCCCAATATAACTTTTCCATAAATTTGCCAGGCACTGAAGTGAGACTGACAGGCCTGTAACTACCAGGGTCTTTTTTCTTGCCCTTCCTGAAAATTGGAACAGCATCTGCCAGCTTCCAGTCAACTGAGACCTCTTCACATTCCCAAGACTGTTGAAAAATAATTGAGAGATGTCTTACAATGACTTCATCCAGCTCTCTGAGTATCGTGGAAAGAATCCCATCAGGCTCCCTGCTGAAGCAGCAAGTCCTGCACAATTTCATGACTTGAATGATAAACAGCAAATCTATCCTTACTGTAGACATGGTTCTCCATATGAGGGCACCTGGGCTGTCTGAGCCCATTATCAGTGTTGAAGACTGAGGCAAAAAAGGCATTAAATGTCTCTGCTTTGTCCATGTCCCTGTTTGTGAGGTGACCATCCTCATCAGGTAATGTATCAATACATTCTCTGGTCCTGCTTTTGCTTTTAGCATATTAAAAAAAAATAAAATAAAAAAAAAAAAATATTGTCCTTTACTGTACTGGCCAGCTTCAACTCTAGTTGGGCTTTGGCCACACAAATTTTCTCCCTGCTAAGGTGAACAGCATCTTTGTTGTCCTCCCATGTCACTCGACCTCACTTCCAGTGGCCATATGCTTTCTTTTTCCACCTAAGCTCTGAGAGAAGGCTTCTGCTCGACTAAGACAGCCTTCTGCTTGACTTAAAACATTTTGAATTGCCTGTTCCTGTGCTCTTAGGAGGTGTTGTTATGAGGTGGTACCTGAAAAGCAACCAGCTCTGATGGACCCCAACACCTTTAAAACCTTTTTCCCAGGGGACCTTAGTAACTAGTAACTAGCCTGATGTCTGCTCTCCCCAAATGTTGGGTTGAAGTTTTGGTGGAACTTTTCCTCGTATCACCAAAGATTTTAAACGCACCTACTTCATGGTCATTACGGCCAAAATGGCCACCAATTGCCACTTCACCCAGGAGACCCTCTCTGTTTAGATGCAACACATGTAGGAGGGCACCTTTCCTAGTTGGTTCCCTTAGTACCTGTACCAAGAAGTTATCATCAAGGTGTTTTTGGAATCTCCCGGACCTGTTTGCATCATCTGTGTGAAACTCTCACTTCATGTCTGGCAAGTTGAAGTCACCCATAAGGAAAAGGGCAGCTGATCTCGAGGTATCTCTTAGTTCCTTAAACAATAATTAATTGATGCTATCAACCTGGTGGGATTGTCTACAATAGACTTCTACAGTGACATCTCCTTTACTTGCTTGTCCCTTAGCCTTTATCCAGGGGCTCTCAACCATGTCATTGCCAACTGCAAGCTCTGCACAGTCCAGACCCTCCATTACAAGCAGTGCCACACCCCTGCCTCGCCTGCCCTGCCTATCTCTTCTGTAGAGCCTATAACTGTCCATCGCAACACACTAGCTACAGGACTCATTCCACAAGCTTTTGCTTATGCCAATAATATCGTAGCTCTGGGATTGAGCCAAGGCTTCTAGCTCCTTTCTTGTTCCTCATGCTGTGTGCACTGGTGTAGAAACACTTCAGATGCACTTCATTGTACCCAGCACATCATGGAGCACACTGAAGGATTCCTTTTTCACACAGTTGCTCAGATTTTGTCAAGCTGTTCCATAGTTTATCACTAGTGGGCCTGGTTTTATCCCCTTCCACCTTCAAATCTAGTTTAAAGTCCAATTGATCAGCCCTGCTAACTCCTGTGCAAAAATCCTTTTCCTCCTCTGAGAAAAATGTAACCCATCAGGCACTAGCATTTTCTAGCATTTAAGTAATTTGGTGCTTTAAAAGCCAACAGGAATCTATTTTAAGAGGAGATAAAGACACTGCTACCTAAAATATGTACTTCTACCTTCCTTGGGGACAAAGTGTTCTGCATTAGACAAATTTCTGTCCTACAATATGCTTGCTTCCCTGCAGATTGTTTACCTTTGGAGCAAGTGAGAGTCTAAATAGCGATCACAGAAAAAAAAATAGTAGTCAGAGATTGTAACTATGCACCTCTAGATTGAAAAGAGGAAAAAAATCGCCCTAAGCTCTCTTATTAAATTATATTTAAAAGATGTTTCAACTCCCGCCTTTCTCTCTTGCACACAATAATTTCATGCTAATAGTAAGTGATGAGCACTTAAAATAACCACTGCAGTCCATGGAAAAGAGTGAATAATTAGAACTTCTGAAGGTGTGGCCCTTACAAAATCTTAAGGCAAAACATCAGTAAATATTATTTTTAATTTAATCATCTAAAATGCTGGTCATATTTTCTGGGTCATGGATAGCCAACCTAGGAAAGAAAGCTCTAAACTATACTTACTGAAAGGGAAGAAAAATTCTTCAGAAAATTTTTGGAACCTCTAAGAAAGCTCACCATTTTAAGGGAAAATTTGCAAAGAATTACTTTTCTAAGATCTTCTGCAAATCCTGTTGAAATAATGAGAGGAAATTGATTTTTCTCTCCATGTCTTACTCAGTCTCTTACCACCTCTTGAAAAATTCCCCAGCATAGATACCACTGTGTGCAACTACAGCCTTGATGACAGTCCTGCGGGGAGGTTTAGGTTAGATATTCAAAAGAACTTTACTGAAAGGGTTGTTAGGCATTAGAATGGGCTACCCAGGGAAGTGGTTGTGTCATCATCCCTGGAGGTCTTTAAAAGACGGTTAGATTTAGAGCTTAGTGATAGTGGAGGACTTGTTAGTGTTAGGTCAGAGGTTGGACTAGGTCTAGACCTTGGACTAGATCTTGGAGCTCT
This sequence comes from Netta rufina, assembly GCF_964035555.1. Lineage (NCBI taxonomy): Eukaryota > Metazoa > Chordata > Aves > Anseriformes > Anatidae > Netta > Netta rufina. The sequence goes on from NC_140126.1 coordinate 16,995,289, forward strand.
CTTCCAACCTAGATGATTCTGTGATTCTGTGAAGATGTTATACTTCTAAACTAAAAATGTGGAATACAGCATACATGTATATAGCTGTATACTATTCCATGTAGGTCAGGTATGAATAACCTCAGTCCCAGTACCTGGCTTGAGACTGCTACACTGCCTCTGCCAACTCTAATTGCCTCTGCCAACTAGAGTTCATATGTACAGTATGGTCAATACGGCATACTATGGCATGCCTGTGTTACAATTGCAGTTAAACTTATAGCACAGGCATGGCCTTCAGTCTTTGCTATTTCATGAGGACTGATGCAAGGAAAGTTTGCATGGCAATGTGTCTATTTTGTGCACATAAGGAGACCTATTAATGAACCACCTTTCACGATGAGTAACATTAATATGCTCCATTTATACTTGGAGCTTGAGCAGTTGCTGTGAGCAAACTATTTCTAATTAGATTTTTAATCATAAAATCTAAATTTATAATTTAGCTATTTTTCTTAATCTAGCTGTAATGTAGTTTAAGAAAACAAGGATTATAAAATGGTGTGCATTAATGCATGTACTCTGAAGCAAACCCACAGCAAAATCAATCACTGAAAAAATACTGCATGAATTAATGTGTTATAGTCATCCAGGGAGAAGTTTAACTTCAGGCTTGTATTTTCAGCATGTGCATAGTGAATATCCAAGACAGCTGAATAAATTAAAAAATAATAATGAAATTAATTATAGCTCTGCAAGAAACAAACAAAAAAAATGCTGATATAAGAGGTAAAAGTAGTCTATAACAAGAGATTATTTGATTCACTTCAGCAATGAAAAACAGTTGATTTTGGGGCAGGTTTAAAAACCATAAAAATCCTTCAACTGCAGCAGCTACAGACGCTCAGAATCAGATAGCTGAAATGAGAAAGTGAACTCACTGAACATCTTCATTGACTCATATGGAAAAAAACAAAAAACAAAACCAAAAAAAAAAAAAAAAAAAAAAAAAAACAAGCAAACAAACAAAAAAAAACCAGACAGGTAGAAATGTATGGCATAATGCAAACTATCAGGGAAAGGGAAGAATTCTAGCCTAAATATTAGGACTGAGCTTTTAAGAAATCAAACGGTAATCACCTAATGCATATTTTAATTAGATGTAAAGGGAAATTAAATAAATTTCTGGAAAAAGAGGTCACCCATTGAGGTACGAATACTCAGGCATTTAAACTAGGAAAAAATGATCACATTGATTTTATGCATTTCAGCAAAGCAAAAGAAAAATATGGATTGTTAGTTAATGCCTTATTTGTGTTGGAAGGAGCATTATGTTTACTCACAGAATCATAGAAATGCCGTTTGGAAGTGCCCTCTTAAATTGTGCAGTCCAACCACCTACTCAAAATGGGACTGTCAGCAACACCAGGTCACATCAGCTATGGCATTGTCTCAGGCTCAGAAACCTCCAACAACAACAAAAAACCAACAAAGATCCTCGAACAGACATTCTCTGGCTTCCATGGATAACCTGCTCCACTGCTGCACCACATTCCTGATGAAGATTTTCCTGATCTTCAACCTGAACATCGCAATTAGGGACCCTTGCCCCTCATCCCTCATTTTACAGCATGCCACTGTCAAGAAGAGCTCAGACTTGATGTCTTTTGCAGCTACCCTTCAAGTAGCTGTAGGCTGCTATTAGATGGCCTTCCCCTGCAACACAGAGGACAAAATAAATCAGCTCCCTCAAGCACTCCTCACTGAGCGGGTGCTCTAGGCTCTCACCATCCTGGTAGCCCTCTCCTGGGCTCCCTGCATGTCCCTTGCTCTGCTGGCCCCAGTCACCCTGGCATGCAGTATGCTTTATTTATGATGAGAATACACTGCTTGGCTGATATACACCCTGCAATCCATTGAAGTCCCCGAGTCCTTTCAGCAAGGTTGTGACCCCATCAGTCACTTCCCTGCCTGTGCCAGTGCTTCAGGTTATGCCATCTGGGTACCAAACTCTGCACTTCAGCATCGGCTGTGGTATCGACTGCTCATGTCAATATGCTCATTACCAGCTGCCAGCCAGATGCTGAGCAATCATTCTCCACCATTTGATCCTAGCAGTGGAACTATCTTTCTGCCCAGCTAGCAGTCTTTTCATCCAGCCCAGATTTCCTGACTTGAATCCAAAAGAGTATTTTATTAAGAGTATGGTCTGTTCAGGGAGATTTGCCACACTGAAGAAAAAAATATAACAAGTTGCAAATTCAGGACTCAATAATCAGGAAATTCAGAATATACGTGAAGAAATAAGAATATTTTTATTATTTATTCTTTTATATAAGGAATTTTTATTTTACAACGTTTTCCTAATAAGATATTCGGGGAAATGTTGGTACAGAGTGACAGACATTTGATGATGCAAGGGCCTCCAAAGAGAGATCGAAAAGAAACAATATAAATCTTTGTATGTATTAAAACAGGATATAGCTTGCTGAAGACAAAGGAAATTCTTGTTTGGATCTGGACTATCTTGTTATCAGGACTAGGAGAAAGTCAGATAGAGGCCAAGAAGCTTTCATTTGCATACCTTCATGGAGATTGGACAGGTCACATGTATGAATGTATATATACTTAAAATGTTATCACCGTATGCAAAACACAAAAGTTACTAACAAGATTGTTAGAAACAAAAACTGAAACATTTAATTACAGAGTATGAAGCCACATGACAATAAAGAGGATACTTTTATGAACTTGTAATTACCAGATGGGTAAAGGTAAATAGCAAACAACGAAGCATCACAAGGAGTTGTAATGGACTTGACTTTTCAGAAATACATGAAAAACAACATAGCTGATGTTGGCCTTGTTCCCACTGCCTTTATTACATTTATTCAGGTATAAAAATCGAAGCCACACCACAGCTGCACATAAAAGACATTTTCAGCTCCAACACTCTCTGATGTAAGACATGAACGTCAGATAGACATATTGTACACATATAAAAATTATCATATACTACATTAATATCTATGTCATGAGACTATCATCATGATAAAAGAAAGAATTTGGATTTATTAGATTAATTAGATTAATTAATTAGATAAATCAGAATGACCGGTTAAACTTTTTACCTGGTCCTTGACTGCTCTTCACTTACAGAACCCAATTCTTAAGTCAGCTTCTAATGTACACCCCACAATCACTACACAACAACCTTGGCAAGTATTTAATATTAAAAAAGCAGAGACAAAAACCCTGTCAATATATTAAAGATCCCTCCATTGGTTTTCTCACAGACAGATAACAAAGGTAGCCTTTGCTTGTCCCTGGTTCTTTTTGTGACTGCCTGTTATCCTGCAACCTGGATTTCAGTTAGCCACCCCAAAAATCTTCTTTTTAAAAGACGCTAGTGCTTTCATAGATTCACCCATAATGTCAATAACTTGATTAGTCTCTTCTGTTATTAGTCCATAACTGCTCTATAAAGCACTTTCAATTGCTTCTTTCACTGACTAAAAGATAGCTATAATATCCAGTAAGCTCTGCAGTATTTTTTTTTATAGCCAAGAATCAGAGAAATAAAGAAATAAACTGAAAAAGAGCCTCTCATTTTGCGTAATGAAGTTGGGTAACACAAGTTTCAGAACACTTCACATTAGCTTGCTCTTAACATCAAGTGCATTTTCCTTTAAATTTCATTTTCAAGATTATAGCATGTTTGCAGGTAGCACTACTGGTTCACAATAGTAATGTTTAGAAAACAATAAAAAGATAACTGGACAAAAAGTTTTCCTTAAGCAATTTATTTAGTGTTAGATAGTAGTTCTGTGGTCTAACCAGGATCAGAAAAAATTTCTCTCAGAGAAGAGTCTATTAGTTTAGCTTTCAAACCATTGTTTCACTCACTCCAAACCTTCCAAAACTTTTGCTCAATATCTTTCAAATTCTGCAAAACATGGAAAGAAGACTATAGTTACCATTACTACACGGTCCTTACTGATTCCTACGAGCAGCTTTTGCTTATAAGGTGAATGAAGCAGAAATTACGTCGAAGAGAATATACGATCATCTCATTATTTCATATCATACTATATGTACTGCATGTCATAATATAAGCACAGTGACACAAATAAACCATGGATAGCTAATTCTGACACTGCCTGATTTCTGGGTACTTGGCTTTCTACCTTCATGATTTTTATGACAACTTTGGCACATAACATTTAATTTTCTTCCTGAAAAAGATGGCACATTTCCATCTTGGGGAGTGACACTGACACAAACGTCATTCCTCTGCTGAGCTGAACCTTCAGGTTGACCAGAAAAACAATGACATGCAAGAAAATAAGTTGTTAGCTAGTCTATTATTTAGACCTGTAGCCACTGTGAAACAGACACTTTTCCAGCAGCTCCTCCAGAGATTGGTACATGGGAAACCATGAGACTCAAGGACTACTGATTATTTATTTATTTATTTATTTTTCTGTCAGAGCCCTGGATTCTGTTTCTGGCCAAGTATTTAGTTTTTTCCTGCTCTCTTATTCCAAGACAGTCCCTCCTTCCCAAGCCTCTGCAACATGTTGTCATCTTTGGTCAACGTTATGTTTTGCAAGGGACTATCACAGCTTTACATAGCAGAAATGCTCATACAAAAGGTTGAAGAGAATGCACAGATGGTAATTTCTTGTTGGTGAGGCATTACATATCCCATGTCCTACTCCTCCCACTCCCTCCAGAGAAGTAGCCAGAGAGGTTCAGAAGCATCTTGCTGCAGTGGCATAGCTGAGTAATAAAGAGGTTACAGGCTCCTGGGTATTTCAGTACCATGCATTTTCCACAGAAAAGGATGTTTTCTACACACTACTTTTGCAACCTAAACTCAGTTTTTCCTCTACTACCTTAAAATCCACTTCCACTATACACATTTGTCTTCCTCACTCACTTTTCTTTTTATCTTCCCCAGCCTTTTGCTCCAGCCCATTTCTTGAATCGAATAGGATAACTTTATATTTTCTCAACATCAGCTGAAGGGCTCCCAGAGGAGCCATTCCGTGAGGAGACAGACAAATGCACAATTGATTTCTGTTTTTTGCTTTGGTATCTATACTGGTTCTGGCTGGGATGGAGTTAATTTCCTCCACAGCAAACCATACAGTACTATGTTTGAAATCTGTGATGCAAACTGCTGTTTTATTTGTTGCTGAGCAGTACTTAGACAACAGCAAGACCTTTTCTGTTTCTCATGCTGTACCCCCAGGGATGATGCACCCTGAGGTGGGCCTGAGAGGCCACATCCAGGACAGGTGGCCAGAACTGACCAAAATACCATACCATATGGCATCACACTCAGCAATAAAACCTCAGGAAAAGGAGGAGGAAGAATACAGCAATCAGAGTTATGGCATTCTTCTTCCCAGCTCACCATGGTGCATAGTGAAGTGCTATTTTCCAGGACAAAATAGGATTGAAGAATACCCTTTATTATTATTATTATTATTATTATTATTATTATTATTATTATTATTATTATTATCATCATCATCATCATCATCATCATCATCATCATTATTATCATTATTATCATTATTATCATTATATTTTTTTCCCAAAGATTTACATTATGACTATCCTGATGCAAATTTTCACAAGGATGGCAACAGATGCATCTGAGGTCTAAAGTATGAGTGCAGTTATTTCAAAAAAAAGTTTACCATCACATTTTGATCAGTGAAAATTGACTACTTCTTGTTAACAGTTGAAGGATCTTCGGCTAGAATTGTAAAAATATTTATCCTAAGAAAGACAACTGAAGTAGGTATGTTACCAAAGGTTGCAGCTAAAACTTTCCTTGGTCATAAGCAACTTAAAACAGTATTCCATTAAGAAGTTGTTGGGCAAGTATAAGAACAGCTAATGCTGCCAATTAGAACAAAATCACTAAGAATGACAAACAAGCTTTGGAAGGGCAAGTATCTGACATGCTACATAATGTCATCCAATACCATAATTGCTAATAAAAACAAACTCCAATAAACAGTACTGCTGATGACATTTCTGATCTCTGAGAGTGTACACAAGCCAAAAGAAAGTTCCTGTAAGGTGTTTGCTAATGAAATCAGTCAAAGAGAACATTTTAGGCTTTCTTTTTTACATTAGAGGTCTGAGAGACCCTCCATTAATCCCTGCCCTGTAACCAGTTAATTGAATTCTAGGACGTGACATCCTTTTAGATACCAATTAACCTACTTCAGCTCTTTTTGTAAAGAGCATATTCCAGGCTGGGTCATTCAAAGTATCTGCCTCCTTATTCCATTTCTTCCTGAAGTCCCTCAGCTAATAATGATGAATCATTTGTTGGCTAAGCTACCCCTCATAAGATGATTTGCTAGCCTTCTAATTAGCAGGTATGTTTCTTAGTTCTTACCAGTAATTGCTCATTACTAGGCATGGATTTCTGTGCAACAATAAATGATTGCAAGCTAAGGAACAGAAGTCAGTCACATATCACAAGCTTGCTGGAAAAACAAAAACAGCTTGAGAGAAGGCAAAATCAAACAGCCCTGACATGGAAATATAGATTTTTTGTTGTTTTTGCCATTTCACTGCAGACCTCTTGGCAGACTTAACAAGATTATGTTTGTCACCTACCTTAGCTTTTCTTTGAAAAACATTTTTAGAAGTATCACAGTGTACATCTCTAACAAAGCAGTTGTGTGGCGCCAGTTGTTGAATCATCCCTAACCAACCCACCCTGACACACCCTCCTATCCTTTCCCATCTGCTGCTCAGTCTTGTGACGTGGATCAAATGACTGCTGACATCTTTAAGTTTACCTATTCTCTTCCAAGAGCAAATAAGGAGACTTCCAAGTGCTTTAAAAGAAAAAATAATACTGCAGTCACTCTTCTAAAAACTTTGACGCACAGCACTGTGCTCTCTAAAAGAATACTTATCAGGAAAAAAAAAAAAAAAAAAAAAAAAAAAAAAAAAAAAAAAAAGGTAGTCTCTTAACCTCTGTATATGCTCTCGCATTACCATGTCATAAAACACATTTATGCCCACACAACAGCAGAACGATTCCAGAAGGTAGCTAAAAAATAGATAAAAATAATCATCTCAGTTTGTTTGCAGCCCAGAGGCATTCTAAGCGCCAAAGAACCAGAGGCCACAACGAAAACTCAATTTGGAGGTTTGACACATGAGGGAAATAGTTTCTGTTAATGAATGATGCAGTTGTTTCTAGTCCACCTACAAAACAGCTTCTTGACTCAGCTCTTTGGTTGGCCTGAGTCAGAAAATAATCACATTTAATAATTCTGCTTACTTCTGTACAAAGTCATTCTCTCATTTACACTATTTTCTTTAGGTAAACTTCCCAAATACCTGGTTTATACTCTTAGTTGGAATAGATAGTTATTATTACACATCTTACCAGAGGCTGACACAGTAGTATTTACTACAATTTAAAGTATTTAAATAGTTCACCTAAACAGATGGTCTAACATGTCTGTTTTAGATGCCAGCACTGTATTTACAAGTAACAGAGAAACAGGTGCTGACTTGACAGTATTAATACCTGGATTTTCTTCTCAGCTTTAATGTGGATGTTCTTTTTTACACTGGCAACTCTATCACAATCACTATGCCTTAGCTTCTATACCTAAAGAATTGATATAACAGTTCTTGTCCAGCCACTAGTGTGTTTGACTCTAGCACTGTTTATTAACATAGGTATTTTAGATCTAGATTAAACACGCTATCCTTCTTTCAGGCAGCTCTCTATTTTCCACTCCTATATATTCTCCACTTTTTCCTCAACAATAACCATCTTAATACTTTGAAAATATAACCAAAGAAGGCTGTATTAAACCAGTAAAATGTTCTTGCTCTTGGATTCTTTAATTTTTATTAAAAAATAAATGAGCCTATATTATTCACACACCATTTCAAGACTGCATTTCAGTGTGACTAGATTCATTGCTGTTCATTATTTGCAATATGGAAAAAGAGAAAATAATGATGATTCATACGCTTAATCTCACAGTTACATAAAATGAACTTCTACACAATCAGGCAATACCTTCCCTTCTTTGCCTGTGATGCAAACATTTTTAGTGGAAAAACACCTCTAAAACATGTCCAAGATAATTCTGTTACTATATCTTTCTTTGAGTAGTTTGAAATAATTATACACTTTAAAATGTGGTTACGTAAATCTCAGTACACGTTAAAAAGTATTGATGTACATAAGAAAATAAACAGTTCTTACTAATGGTATAGTTAATTAGATGGAGATAGTGGAATTGTTAATGGTGCAAAAAAAAATCCATGTTTATTTCTGTTTTGCACTTGCGTGGATGAAAATGATTTATTCAAAGCAGAGGAAGAGGAAACACTTTCCAGACCATTAGTATGGACAGTTTTCTAAGAAAACTTCAACTCTGCAGATCAAATTGTTTCTGCTGAAAAACTCTAAGATTAAAGTTGGCTGACCACTTTAGCTCTTCTAACAGTAACAACTCTTGGAAAGCAAGGGAAGTCCTAAAGGACTAGAAGAACAACTTTTGCGTGACAACAAATTAGATGACCAAAATTCCAATATAAGAGTGAAAATATAAACTTCGTAAGAGGAAACAAATCACATTAACGTAAAGAAATAAAACATTAACATAAAAATATAAGAACACAGTGAATCTGATTTTCTACTAAACCACTGACACAAAATGATGATAAAATCAATGCTATATGCATATGAATGTCGTTGAGGCAGAAAGCCTGTGAACTTAACAGGGTCCTAAGCTTTATTCTTGGGTAGGTCTGCCTCAGAGGTACAAAATCCAGGGTATTGGCCTCAGAACAATCCATTTCCAACATACTCAGCTGAGGTATTCAATTATTAGATAGGCTTTCCTAGTTTTGCAGTAATTCAATCAGAAATTTTCCTACAAGCTCTTATTTTTTACCTTATGTGACTAGTTTTACAAGGTTTTTGAAAGGATTAACAGCATGACTGCAGTTAGTCAGATGCTTGGCAATGAATAAACTAATTAATTAATAATGGCAATAATAGTAACTACAACAACATTCCAAAATCCAAAACTAAGAAGAAGAAAAAATCCACCCAAAACCTCAAAGTGAGTTAGTCAAAGTCATGGTAATGTTGTGAACAGTTTGGTATTTCAGATCAGCTCATATAGGAGATTATGCCAAGAGTACTGAACTTTCCACTGTACATATAATGAAAGTATAAAGTTTTAGGTTTTGTGGGTTTTAGTAAGTCAGAACTACACTGACTGCAGCTTCACCATGGATTATCAATTGCATAGGAGGACCTCATTCAGAAATAATCTCAAATGATATCAAATTATCTGAGAACATGTGTATCAGGCAGCTGCTAATTTGTACAAATATTCTGAAAAAGGCAGTGCAAGATTTAGCATCTTAATGGCAAATTAAAAACCAAGAGATGAATGTTTGTCCATATTAGCCCTGTGGCTTGGCATTCATGGTTTTAAAATCTGTTTGCTTCCTGTTACCTGGAGTTTTCCAGGTAGTGATGTAGTGTGCTCAGGTAGATTCCTCTCTGCTTGGGAAGGAAGCTGTGATGAACATGTGCAAAAAGTAGAGTTCATAAAACAGACAAATGCACAAGTGCTTCTTCTGTTCCTTTTCCTTCTTCATACGGAAAAGAGTTATGAGAGTCATACGGAAAAGAGTCATCTCCTAATCAGTGTTTGGGCTTTCATACCAGAAATGCTGGACTGTTGTGCTTTTGTTAATCTAATTCAACATCAGGAAATAATTTGATTTATTAGTAAGGTGCATTTTTTTGTTTGTTTGTTTCTTTGTTTGTTTGTTTTAATATATGTCCTGAAACAGAGCCATGACATTACAGGCACATTACAAAAAACTGGGGAACCCTGACCATTGAGCTTGATTGTATGACATGGCCATAGCAAAACAGTGGACAGAAGTTCTTCCATGTAAGGAAAATTCAAGGAAAATCCAAGGAAAATTCATGTTTTCAAAGCTAATCCAGATACAGTTCTGAGTATAAAGGTTTTCCCAGAAGTCTTTACATCCTACTTTTCAACTCCAGAAATCATATTTAGCAGCTCATATAATCACTTTGAAAACATACATATTGAAAACAGATTCAGTCCATCTACATTCTCAGTAAATGTTTTTATATTTTTCAGAATACCTAGGTATTCTCAAGTTTGCAAAATCAAATCCATTTCATCTGAACATTAAGATGTCATGGAACAATATTAACATCAGAGAAAATCTGCTAACACTCTAGTACACTTCAGACTTTGGGACCTAAGACAGTCTTCTGCTCTAGATTCTTTAACTTCTTAGACATGTATTTGTAGAAATATATTTACTGTGGGTTTACTGCTCTGACAGCATTTTCAGACATTTCTAGCACACTGCAAAGAGATGGCTTACTAAGTCTGGCAAACTATAGGACTGATCTTCCATCCCACCTTGCAGAAGATAAAGGTTTTGCCTTTCTTAAACAACTTCTCTCATAAAAAGGCTTTGAACACTTACAAGATTTTTTAATATTGATATATCTGGATATCAGTATTTCTGGGTATTTCTAGTCTTCAAACTATAGTCTTAAAACCCAGTTACTAAACTGCCATCAACAGCAAAAGTATGCCGACTTGATCTGTTTCAAATAGCTGGTATAACCTTTTGCTTTAATTTCATATACCTTAGTTCTTCAATTAAAAATATAAACAAATGAAGATTTAAGTTTTTGAACAAATAGTAGGTCTGTTGAATAACAATATTTTACAAGTTCTAATATCTACACAAAAATGCAAAGGAGGACATTGCCAACTAAGGACTAATAAAAACAAAATAGTTAAACAACCATATTAAATAGTTAACACTAGACCCTATGAATTTCTCCATGGATATGTTACACATACCTCAAATTTTTTATCTCAGATGCTTCTGTATGTTATAGATGGAAATAAAGAACTTTTAATGTTCACATTTACATTGTATATTTGTGAACACTTTTGCACAAACTATGAGTAAAATTACAGAATACTAAACAGTCTTCTGTGGAAACATAATTAGCAATGGAAATGAAAGAGCACATTCAACCAATTAATTCCTTACTCGTGCATCCTGCAGATCACAGCCTCTGCTGAAGATGTATTTTAGATCAAAACAGTGAAAAGTTTCTTGTATTTTTACATTTCTATAAATAATGAAGAAAGACACAAAGGGGACACAAGCCAAAAAAAAAAAATAAATTACCAAAACATCATCCATTATGGACTTTCTGTCAATTATTACTTGCTTACTTTTTGGTTTTTACCATAAAGATGTGAACATAAAAATATGTAAATAAAGTACGTGCAGCGGAGAAGGACTTCGGGGTACCGGTGGGTGAAAAATTGGACATGAGCCAGCAGTGTGCAACTGTAGCCCAGAAAGCCAATCGCATCTTGGGCTGCATCAAAAAAAGAAGGGCGAGCAGTTCAAAGGAGGTGATTCTCCCTCTCGATGATATTCTCCCCCTCGATGATATTCTCCCCCTCTACACTATACTGTATACTATGGTGAGGCCCACCTGAAGTACAGCTCTGGGGCCCCCAGGAGAAGAATGAAATGGACCTGTTAACTTGGACCCAGAGAAGGGCCATGAGGGTGATCAGAGGGCTGGAGCACCTACAATATGAAGATAGGCTTAGAGAGATGCGGATTTTTAGCTTGGAGAAGAGAAGAAGGCTTCCAGTTGCAATAATACGAAAAACTGACTTTCACAAAAGTTTAGGTGAATCAGGTGACATCTAGAATCTATATCATAGAATATCCTGAGATGGAAGGGACCCTCAAGGATCATTGCATCCAATGCCTGGTTCCACACAGGGCTACATAACAATCAGACCCTGTGTCTGAGAGCATTGTCCAAACACCTCTTGAATTCCAGCAGTTCAGTGCCATGACCACTGCCCTGGGGAGCCGGTTGCAGTGCCCGACCACCCTCTGGGTGCAGAGCCTTTCCCTAACCCCCAGCCTGACCCTCCCCTGTCCCAGCTCCATGCCGTCCCCTCGGGTCCTGTCGCTGTCCCCAGAGAGCAGAGCTCAGCGCCTGCCCCTCCGCTCCCCTCATGAGGGAGCTGCAGGCCTCCACGAGGCCTCCCCTCAGCCTGCTCTGCTCTCTAATAGTTTTATGTCCTTTTTATATTATGGTGCCCAAAACTGCACACAGTACTCGAGGTGAGGCTGTACCAGCATAGTGCAGCGCAGGATAATCCCTTCCCGAGGCCAACTAGCAATGCCATATCCAATGCACTTCAGGGTACGGTTGGCCCCTTTGGCTGCCAAGGCACACTGTTCATGTTCAACTTACCATCAACCAAAACCCCCTGATCACTTTCTGCAGGTCTGCTCTCCAGCCCCTCATCCTCCAGTCTGTATATCTAGAATTGTCCTGTCCCAGGGGCAGAATCCAGCACTCGCTCTTGTTAAACTTCATTGTGTTGGGGATTGCTCATCCCTTTGATTTATCAAGACCTCTCTGCAAGGCCTCTGTACCCTTGAGACAGTCAACAGCTCCTCAGAATTTAGTATCATCTGCAGACTTACTTAAAACACTTTCTAATACATCCAAGTCATTTGGTAACATAAAGTTATCCTCTTTTTTTTTGAATCTATTTACATCACCTCATTTTAAGTTCCGTAATTTGTAGTTCGACTATTTAATTATATTTTGTGTCAAAAGTTACTCTCTTTTGCTTTAAACCAGCTGCCTGGTAAATTACTTTGTCTTCTATGACTTTTCTGGTAATCCCTAATACTCTATTTGACTTTTTTAACCACTGCTGATTATTGAGCTGTTGGGTGGTGTTTGTTGTTGTTGTTGTTGTTGTTTGTTTTTGTTTTCAGAGAAATAGCCACAATAATGTACAAGTTCTCTATTCTTAGATGGAATATATCACTAAAAAGTCCTTATTATAAATGTATAGTTATTTTGTATTTTCTCTGTGCATTTGTCAGCACTTGTCAATACTGCTAGGTAAAGTGCAGAATCTTTTGAAAAATCTTAAGAACAATTTAGTGATTTAGTGGAATCATTATCAAGTTTTTTTATTTTTTATTTTTTTCAGCAAATGAAGAAGGAGTCTTTATTTTTCAGCAGATTATCTTGCAAACAGGTAATTCAAGATACTACAGAACAGTCCATGACAAAGAATTTTTGTACTATATATTCAGAAGGATTTTTAAAGTACAGAAACAGCAAAGCCAGGAAATTCTTTATTTCTTATCCTCAGGTGAAAAGAGAAACAGAGTCTACAATTGTATTTGGGAAAAGAATGGAACAATGCTCCTGTAGAAAGACACACTAGGAAATAATTGCAATTGATTTACTACAGAATTATGGTCAATCCAACCAGAAGAAACAGGTTTGGAATTTGCTAAAACATTTGATAGTAAGAGCATTCAGCTCAAGTTAGATGTTTATGTTCTATTATGTAATAATGAGGAAAAACATTTTATTGTGTATAATGGAAAAAAAATATAGCTTGACAAAGACAAGTAAATCAAACACATCACAATGAAATCAGAATTTCAGGGTAATCCTTCTCTATTCAAGCAAGATTTATTAAAAAAAAAAAAATCAAAAACCTGGAAATTAGAACCGATTTCTAATAGTTGATCAAAAAGGCTTACAGAACCTACTATGCCAGTTCAAGCATATGAAGAGTTCTGCTCAAGATATCTATGATAATTAAAAAGGCATTTTCATATATAAATTTTCAAAACAGAAGACAGAAATATGTAAAATGAAAGAAGGAATAAAAGCTTAAAGCTATTCTCACTGTAGAGTAGAAATCCAAACATCCATGCAAATACATGCCTCTATGAATAACTCCAAGAGTATGAATTTATTTCTACAGCTTTCTTCTCTTTAGAAACGCGTTCCTTCATTGCAATCAAGGTACAGTTTGAATATAATTTAATTCTGGTGATTCCATCTACACATAAAACCTCCAAACTGAGTTAAATGATTTAAACTCAGTTCAACTGAACTGCCAGAGTATGGATAAAAATTCAAGTGAAAATAACATTCAAGATTGTAATCTTAGAGGGGAAACAGATAGGGATACTACATCTCTGTGTTCCTGCTTCATCATGTGATTATTATTGCTTGAGTTAATTCAATTATAACTCAAGCTAAAATCTCAGTAAAAAACAAAACAAAACAAAACAAAAAAACAGTTCCACAGCAAGGCCATCATATCATCATTTTACATAACATTACATAAGTGCACTTTCTTCCATGAAAATCATATCATCAGAGTTGAGTAGGAAATTGTTTTTCTACCCTGCCAAACTGTTCAGTTTTAGAAATGTTCTTGTTCCATGTTTTATGGAAACAAAGTTCTTGCAACATTTTCATAAAAAGCAAGGAAATTGAGGTATACATTTTCTCCCACCTTTCTTCTTATAGTCAAGTAGTCTAGAGAACAGCACAATCTCCTGGAAGTGAAATGAACCAATCTTGCTTAGGTTTCACAGAATCACAGAATCACAGAATTTCTAGGTTGGAAGAGACCTATAGGTCATCGAGTCCAACCTCCAACCTAACGCTAACAGCCCTCCACTAAACCATATCCCTAAGCTCTACATCTAAACGTCTTTTGAAGACTTCCAGGGATGGTGACTCCACCACTTCCCTGGGCAGCCTGTTCCAATGTCTAACAACCCTTTCAGTGAAGAAGTTCTTCCTAACATCTAACCTAAAACTCCCCTGGCTCAACTTAAGCCCATTCCCCCTCGTCCTGTCACCAGGCACGTGGGAGAACAGGCCAACCCCCACCTCGCTACAGCCTCCCTTGAGGTACCTAAAAAGAGCGATAAGGTCGCCCCTGAGCCTCCTCTTCTCCAGTATGTATGACAGAATCAGCTAACCATTGAGTTTGGAAGGGATCTCTGGAGATGTACTTTAAACCCTCTCCTCAAGCAAGGTCACAGTCAGACCGTAGGTTGCCAAGGAGTGACAAGTCAGTTCCTGGACTTCTCCACAGATGGAGACTGCACAGCCCCTCTGGACGATGTGATCTAGTCTGACCACCCTCTGAATTAAAAAAATAAATAAATAAAAATAAAAAATTGATACTTTACATCAATTCATTAATCATGTTTGTGGCTCTTCACTGGACTTGCTCAAGCATGTTTGTGTCTTTCCTGTAGTGAGGAGTTCAGAACATGTGTGTTCATGAGGTCTGAGTAGAGGACAGCTTCCTTCAGCAAACTGGCAGTGCTTTTCCTAATGCAGTCTACGAAGCCATTGGCCTTTTTTGCAGCAAGGGCAGACTGTTCCCTCATGTTGTGCATGTTGTCCACAAGGTCCTTTTTTACCCAGCTAATTTCCGGACAATAGGCCCCAACCTGCATTGGTTCATAGGACCTTCCCAGGTACAGGACTTGGCATTTCCCCCTTTTGAATACTATGAAATTACTGTCTGCCCATTTCCTTTGTCTGTTAAGGTCATTATGAATGGCAACAAAACCATTTGCTGTATCAACCAGTCCTTCTGACTTTGTATCATATGCACAATGTTCTATCATCCAGGTCATTCATGAGAATGTGAAATATACTGGCCCCAGCACCAACCTCTGTAGCATACCACTACTGACTGTTGTCCAACTGGGCTTCAAGCCACTAATCGCAGGCCTCTGGGCTTGGCCTTTGAGCTAGTTTCCCAAGCTTTTTCACCTCACTGTCCATTTATCTAGCCTCTATTTCATTAGTTTGTGTATGACAGTTATCTGGGAGGCTATGACAAAAACTTTACTAAAGTTGAGGTAAACAATATTCACTACTGTCCCCTCAACCACCAAGCCAGACACATCATTGTAGAAGGCTATCTGCATATCTGTCCTGCATCACTTGCAGCTCCCTTTAACTCTTGTATGTTCCCTTTTCATATTTGAGATTTATCACAAGATTTTTGCTCATCCATGCAAGCCTCCTGAAACTCCTATTTGTTTCCCTGTTTGTTGGCATGTACACTTTTGAGCTTGGAGAAGGTGATCCTTAGAAACCAACCAGCTGTCTGGGACCCATGCCTCTTCTCACCGAGGATGTACCCCATTTCAAGTAGATCTTCCCAAAGTCCAGGTTCATCTCTCAGTGCAGGCTTATGATCCTGCCATTAGTTTTTTCCCTCCTCTCATGATCCTGAACTCCACCCATGCCATAGCTGTTGCAGCTGAGGCCCCATTTAATTCCCCAGCCTAGAATCATAGAACCATTAAGGTTGGAAAAGATCTATCAAATCATCTACTTCAACCGTACCCCTAACACCAGTATCACCACTTAACCACGTTGCTAAGCACCATGTCCGCAGGGACGGCGACTCCACCACCTCCCTAAGCAACCCATTCCAATGCCTGACTGCTCTTTCTGAGAAAAGATGTCTCCTAATTTTCAACCTGAACCTCCCCTGGTGCAACTTGAGGCCATTCCCTCTAGTACTGTTCATCTGCGAGAAGACTCTGGACTCGCTCAACCACCTCGATGTCCTCCTTGTAGTGAGGGGCCCAAAACTGAACACAGTACTTGAGGTATGGCCTCACCAGAGCTGAGTACAGGGGAACAATCACCTCCCTGGTCCTGCTGGCTACACTATTGTAGTGGGTTTACGTGGCAAGGTTTTGGTAGCAGGGAGCCATAGGGGTGGTTTCTGTGAGAAAGATCTAGAAGCTGCCCCATGTTTGGGAAGGGCCCCATTGTTTTCCAGGTCTGAGCCAATAAGCGATGTTGTTTGCGCCTCTGTGAGAGCATATTTAAGACAGGGAAAAAAATGCTGCGCCAGACAGCAGCCGGGAGAGTCAAGGGAGTGAGGAACAGCACCAAGGTCAGTGTAGAAGGAGGGGGAGAGGTGCTCCAGGCGCCGGAGCAGAAGTCCCCTGCGGCCTGTGGTGAGGACCATGGTGGAGCAGGATGTCCCCCTGCAGCCCATGGAGTACCACGGTGGAGCAGGGTTCCACGCTGCAGCCCGTGGAGGAGACCACGGTGGAGCAGGTGGCCCTGCACCGACGGAGGCTGCCGCCTGTGGAAGACCCCTGCCGGAGCAGATTCCGGGCCGGACCTGTAGCCCATGGAGAGGAGCCCACGCAGGAGCAGGTGATCTGGCAGGAGCTGCTGCCTGTGGGGGAGCCAGGTTGGAGCAGTTTGCTCCTGAGGGATGGACCCCGTGGTACGGACCCATATCTGGAGCAGTTCTGGAAGAGCTGCTGCCTGTGGGAAGCCCACGCCGGATCAGTTCATCAAGGACTGCATCCCGTGGGTGGGACCCCACAGCACAGGGGACGAGAGTGACCGAGAAGGAGCGGCAGAGAAGAAGTGCTGTAGACTGACCATAACCCCCATTCCCCCGTTCCCCTGCGCCGCTCAGGGGGAGGAGGTGGAAGAGGGTGGATGGGGGGGAAGGTGCTTTTGGTTTGCTTTTTCCTTTGTTTTCTCACTTCTCTCGCTTGTTAGTAATAGGCAATAAATCTTACTATCTCCTTATGCCGAGTCTGTTTTGCCCGTTACAATAATTACTGCGTGATTTTCTCGTCCTTATCTCAATCCTTGAGCCCTTTTCACATATTTTCTCCCCATTCCTCTTTGAGGAGGGGGAGTGAGAGAGCGGCTGTGGTGGAGCTCGGCTGCCCACTCAAGCGGAACCACGACAGCTATTCCTGACACAAGCCAGGATGCTGCTGGCCTTCTTGGCCACCTGGGCACACTGCCAGCTCATGTTCAGGCTAGCATCAATCAGCACCCCCAGATAGTTTCCTCTGCACAGCTTTCGAGCTACTCTCCCCCAGACCTGTAGCACTGCATGGAGTTGTCGTGGCCAAAGTGCAGGACCCAGTGCTTAGCCATGTTGAACCTCTTCCCATTGGCCTCTGCCCATCAACCCATCCTGTCCAGGTCCCTCTACAGGGCCTTCCTACCCTCTGGCAGATCGACACTTTCCCCCAGATTGGTGTTGTCTGCAAATCTACAGAGGATGCACTCAATTTCCTCATCCAAGTAATCAATAAAGATATTAAAGATAAGCAGCTTCAATTGACACCCCCTTGTTAGTTCCTCCATCAGTGGTGTCAGGACATTGTCATCCAAGAACTCCAGAAGCCTTCTAGGTTTCTTGTATTTTGCTGTGGTGTCCTTCCAACAGATACTAGGGTGACCAAAAGCCTCCATGAAGACTAGGACCTGTGAATGTGAGGTTTCTTCCAGTTATCCTCATCAACCTGTTTCTCCCTGATCAGGAGATCTGTGACAGTTAACCACTTCAATTCCATCCATGTTGGTCTGCCCACAAACCCTGACCCATAAGCTCTCAGCTGTCTCATTATCTCTCTTAAGCCAAAGTTCCTTACATTCCAGTTTCTCTGTGTTATACAATGGACAACTTCCCATCTCATGTTCCCAGCCTGTCCTTCCTAAAAAGCCAGTATCCATCCATCACAGCACTCCAGTCATGAAACATCAGGCTCTCACCTACTAATTTATCGGATGGACTTCACTCAAGTATTGGCTGAACTGGTCTTTCTCAATTTTTCCTGTTGGAGTGGATCATTGTCTACAAGTAATTACTTGCAACATGAGTGGAAAGAGACGCTCTCTTCATATAAGTAGAGAAGTTACTGGCTAGTTCTTGTTACAATCAAATATAAAGCAGAATAGCACCAAGCAGAAAGTGAAAGTGCATCTTAACCTAGTTCATTGTGTAGGACATTCACGTGGAGAGAAGAGTAAAGATTTGACTTCTTTTATCCAGAAATTCAGTTCTGTATCCACAGTAATAGTCAGTGAAAGATTCATCAGATTTGGTACTTTTATATGAAAAGTTTCAGTCTTCATAAATTGTTTTCTTGTCTAATGCTAAAACTTAAAATATCACATCTGTGGTAACACAGACATTGCCTATACAATAATGAAGAGTTACAGTGCAGGACATGCTCTGCTGCAGATTAACTGAACCAGACTTAATCAATTGTAAACTTATATTCATGATCAAAAACTCGGGAATTCAGGATACTCTCGTAGTCTACAAAGTGTTATATAAAAACAACAGCATGTACAGCAAGACTCACTAGAGGTGGTGATTCAGCAACTGTTTCCTGATGTAGTATTTTCTACCAGAAAAAAAAAATATATATATATATACATAAATAATACATAATATATATATACATAATATATATATATATATTATATATATAATAATATATATAATATACATAAATACAATATATTTTTGGTGGAATTCAATAAGGAGGAATGAGATATACCACTCATTAGAATCAACTTTCTCAGACCTCTGACCATTTTCATATTTTCATATGGAGGTCCAAATGACATATTGCTTTATAGCTTTGACATAGTGGATTTAGCATTAAAAAGCGCAAAAGTTTTTTTTTTTTGTTTTTTTTTGTTTTTTTTTTTTTATATCAGGATGCACTATAGGAGTTATCTGTTCAGAGTATTTTTAAATAGGAATGAAACAATGATACAGTGACGGGATCACTGGATGTCTGCATGTTGGGCAAATCCAGCCACTTACCACTACAGTGACAGCAGAGAGAACATTGCATGGTCACAGCAAAACTGCACCATTCATCACTGTCAGACAAGAGTGCACTGGAATGAGTTGGACCAGAATATATATTTGCAGGCATCAGTAAGCCCAGTCTCCACCTTGCTATGCTGCAGATGTTAGAGGCCAAAATAGGGAAGGGGAAGAAAGGAAAATTAACAAATGTGATTACATTGGGTTTTGAGTTATACAGTACAGGCATGGCACTTCTTTATCTGGGCAGTCTGACTAGTGGTGGTGAACCAGTCTCACCCAGTGTCTCTTCAGTGTCTGTCAACTTTGTCTAGTTACTGAGACTTGGCAAGGGCATGAAGTAGAAGAGGAAGGATCTCTCCACAGACAGATATAGTGAGGAAACTATTATGCTCCTGGCATGTAAGTCTGTAGCTAAGAGAGAGAAGTATCAGAGAAGAACCACATGAATCCTCTACCAGAAAACATGTTCAGTTTTTCTATATACTAAACGATTTAAATCAATGTCACTCCAAATAATATTGCTGCTCGGACATACCAAGGTAATAAAAATTGTTATCATTCTAGGTAATAATATTTTAGTATTTTACATTAGACTTTAAAAAAATGCTTCTATATCTGTTAGAATTCACTGGCAAAAGCACAGTGTTTTTCAAAGATAATTTATGGCCATTTTCTGAATAATCTCATTCAGTTCTTTGGGGTTGCATAAAAATTCTAATAGCCCTTCTTCTACACCAGTATGTATGTCACACTTCTTTTTGCTTCTAATTTATATTTTGTGTCTGAGGTCCCTTCAAACTGAAATTAATCAGCCTGCCCCTCCTGGAAATATACGCAATTTCTCCCTATTGCAAATCTCTTTCTTCACATTATTCATTGTGCTGATATTCTGAATTCCAAAGCACTGTAATAGATGACTCACCTTCAGCTATCAGTCATTCTCATCCATTCACTTTTTGAATTTTGAGGTCCTTCATTTGAAATTTACACTTGATCTCCAGTTTCATCTTAATTTGTATTTTACATTTCCAGTTGATTTTTTTTTCCATTCACAAGATTAAACTACCAATACTATATTAGAGATTTTAGCCAGACTTTGACACTACAGTTACTACCTTAAATCAGTAATGTCAGGAACTATTACTAATTTATAAAAGCCAAATCATTCACCTTCATTCATGAGGGGGCTTTATGATGCAGGAGTACTCACAAGACACTCTTAACATCAGGCTGTTGTTTCTTCTATATCCGTGTTCAACTTCAGACATTTTCATGGAGAATAGGCAAACACCTTTCACTGCCATTTTGTCTACTCATTGAACATCATTCTTTATATGCAAAAAAAATATGCATAACCTTGCATTGGCTGAGCCTGGTTTAAACAATATTAAGAGAATATACTCATCTATTCCATTTTCATGCCCTGTTGTTTCCTGCAGAAATCAATGATATTCTTTCTCCATCTGCACAGTTTTATACACATGCTGGATTTTTCTCCCCAGCTCCCATAGTAAATGTTCTTGTCAGAGTAAGTCTTACGCACTCAAAATTATTTTGTCATATATCAGTGAATCCTTAAAACTTGAAAAATTATAGCGTGCTGACAATGTTTGAAATCTGTGACATTCCATAAAGTATTTTCTTTTCATTCTCCTCTTTTGTGAAAAGTTTATCTCTTCACTATTTCACTCGTTTTCAGGGTTTTATGATTTCATTTATGATTTCATTTACAACTTTACCTAAATTTTCATGCTCAAACTGACTATTGAACCACTATTTCTTGGAAGGAAATGAAACATCATAATCTTCTTTCATGCACAGTATTTTTAATTCTTTACAGTATGAATCTTTCCTCCATATTCTCTACACATGGAAGAAAAATTTTAAATTATAATTTACTTGCTTAGGACACTTCTGTTGTCATTTTTCCTTAACTATTTCTGTGTATTTTTCAGGTCTTCACTTGTTCTATCACCCCTTATTCTCATGCTGCTTCTGTCTAAATTATAGCGATAGCATGCGTTTTGTTTTTAATTGATAGCTATGTTCTTTGATGAGCTTAGCTTGGCAGACAAGGAGATTTTAATTGCTCTTCTATCACTGCAATAATTCTATTTTTTTCTCCTGAGCTAGTTCTGGTGCCCAATTTGGTACAAACTTACTACTTACTTAGTTCCTTCACTAAAAAAGTTCAAGGTGGTAAGAAGGAATTTGAACGTGCTCCTGTAATACTCAGTTACCTTATGGTCACAAAAGTTCCATCCAGCCTTTCCCAATACATTTCTTACTAGAAACTATTAAAATTGAATGGCAGTAATCTTCTTGCTATTGCAGTAAAAGGATATATACAGGAGGACTCATGGCATCAGGTCTTAAGGCTTCCCTCATAGAACTCCTATCCATAGCTGAACTACTCAAAGTCTGAGATCTACTCAAGAGAAAAGAAAAGTTTTATGTATCTCCAACCTTTATCAATACTTTCAGATTAGCTGTGGACCTATTTCAGTCCTGGAATCATTTTTATAAATTGGAAGTGAAACACTGATAATCACATCCAGATGCCTTTTCTGAGAACAATAGAAGCTGTTACAGATCTTTTTGATCTGGGAGATGAGGACTTCTCCTCCTTGAACAGAATTTCTCTGAAGGCAGCAATGAGAGAATCCAAGGAAGAAGGAAGTCCTATTACAGAAGGAAGACAGAATTCCCTTAAGTCCCTTTACAGAAATAAATTGGTGCTGATTTCTTCTTCCCCAACTTGGACAGCAACAAGCATGAAAAATCCTGTCACCCATCAGTCCAATGGAAGCTGAGAGCAGCAAGAGGGTTAATTCTTGCTTTCTTAGTACATCAGGCAGCTATTGCGTTGTGGCTCTTCCTGTTATTAGAAAGAACCCTAAAAATTAACCGCAAATTCTAGTAAAATCACATACAAATTTACCTTTGTTCTATGTTGCACTTAGTCATTAATACAAGACATCAAATTCAACTGTGGTAATATGCACCATTTTATTAATATTAACCTCAATATAAGATACACTTAAGAATATCCCAAACTACATTGTTAACAAGTTACTCTGCAAAACTAAAAATGATAATAAAACTGCATATTATAGAAAAATATGTTCTTCCTTTATATGTTATTCCATGAAAGAAATTCCCTTTCAAAACTAATTTAACCACATAGGCACAATCAAATAGATTTGCCTGTTCTCAGTGTGGGTACCAATCTGGTCCTTATTAAATCAAGATAATCAAGATCATGTTCCCTTGAACATTAACTGTAACAACAGAAAAGAAACTAAATTGGTTCCTAGCAGAATGCAAATTGGAAATGGGTTTGGAAAGCTCTTCTGTATGTATGTCTTGAAGCACTAGCAATGCCACAGTGTTGCATAAAATAACATCAAAAACCACCTTCTCGCCTTTTACTCAGACACTCCTGTATTTTAATGACACAATGGTAATACAGAAGCGCTATACTATATGGCTGTCAATATTGTTTAATTGTTATAAAAAAAGCAAAAAGTTAGAATATGATTCCAGGTGAAGCTATTTTGTAGTCAGATTAATGTTAATTCAACAGGCATTTATTTATTCAGTTTCTCCAAATATCTGTACATATTTAATACCTAAATATCATCGTACTGCCTAATAACTGCATAACTTTTCTAACAGAAAACATAAGCTTTGCAAAAAAAATAAATAATTATAGTAAGATTCTTAAAAGCATGTTCTCATAATTTAGGGATTCAAAAAAAAAAAAAATAGAATACATTTACATCTGATCACTTCATAACAATGTATTAAATCTTCCTCTGAAACTTTACACATTTACATGATTCCAAACCACTACGTACACGTATATGAAAACTATTCTTGGTCTGGGATGTGCACAAAATACTACTGTTTTAGCTCAGCCCTTAAAAAGCATGCAACTGGTAAAAAAATAAACTACACTAAGTAATTGGTGGTTAATAAACAGAACTTTAAAATCATCTTGACATACTAGTCAAATATTCAACATTAAGGTAATGTAGTATTCAATATTAAATGTTCTCTGAATTTTCTTCAATCCAGACTTGTCCAGCCCAGGCAACTCCAAAATAATAAGTAGACCTGTTGCCATTTACCAAGAAGCACTGCTGTGTATTCTGGCTACAGAAATGTCTGAAAACTAGAGTAATGAATGTATATATGCAGTATAGGTAAAAAAATAAAAATAATAATACTAAGGAAAAGGTTAGCCTTGTAAATGTCAAGCTTGTCCCTTAGACAACATTTCATAGAAATTACATTTGGACCTACTAGTTTCAATGTTGCCAGCCAAGATTTCTTAGAAATACATAAATCCTGAGTCACATTACTAAATCACACAGAATCACAGAATGGTTAAGAGTGGAAGGGACTTCTGGAGGTCATCTGGTCCAATCCCCCTACTCAAGCAGGGACATGTCTAGACAGCTTTTGAATACCTCCAAGTAGGGAGACTGCACAGCCTCTCTGGGCAACCCATGCCAATGATCCTTCACCCACACAGTAAAGTAGTGCTTCCTGATTGCTTCCTGATGTTCAGATGGAACTTCCTGTGATCCAGTTTGTGGTTATCACTAAAAAGAGCCCAGCTCCATCCTCTTTGCACTCTTCAGGTATTTATAGACATTAGTAAGATCCCACTGAGACTCCTCTTCTCCAGGCTGAGCAGTCCCAGCTCTCTCAGCCTCTCATCATAAGGAGGTGCTCCAGGGGGCTCATCCAACCCATACTTCAATAACTTCTCTAGAAGGATCTTAAGGGGCATGGTATAAAAGGCATTCCTGAAATCACAGAATGGTTTGGGCTGGAAGGGACCTTAAAGATCATTTAATTCCAGCACCCTGCCATGAGCAGGGATACTTTCCATTAGACCAGGTTGCTCAAAGATCCATCCAACTTGTCCCTGAACACTTCTGGAGATGGGGCATCCACAGCTTATCTGGGCAACCTGCTCCGGTGCCTCAGCACCCTCACAATAAAGAATTTCCTCCTGATATCTAAACTAAATCTGCCCTCTTTTAGTTTAAAGCCATTGCCCCTTGTCCTGTCACTCTACTCCTTGTCAAAGAGTCCCTCCCCTGCTTTCCTGCAGGACCTCTATAGGTACTGGAAGGCCTCTATAATGTCACCCTGGAGACTGCAGCCAAGGCTGCCTTTGAACCTTCACATTTCCCACCAGCACCTCCTTGTTGGTGGGAACAAGGAACAGTATAGCACCTCTCCTCACTGGCTGCTCAGTCACTTGGAGAAGGAATTTATAATCAGTGCATTCTAGGATCCTCTTGGATTGCTTATACCCTGCTGTGTTATTCCTCCAGTGGACGTAGGGGTGGCTGAAGTTCCCCACGATGACCAGGGCTTGTGAATGTGGGGCTACTCCTTTCCATCTGTAGAGGGCCTCATCTGTTTGTTCTTCCTGGTCAGGTGGCCTGTCCTGCCTTCCCTGAACCCTTACCCTTAAATTCTCTGTCAACTCCTCATCCATCCCCAGGCAGAGCTCCATGCACACCAGCTGGTCACTGAAATAGAGGGCTACACCCCCTCCTCGTCTCCCCAGTCTGTCCTTCCTGAAGAGCATGCATTCGTCCATTCCAACACTCCACTCATGGAGTGACATCCCACAATGTCTCTGTGATGCCAGTGAGATCACAGCCATGAAAGCATATGCATGTCTCTAATTCATACTTTTTTATACCCATATATAATGTGCGCATTATTGTACAGACACTTAAGAGGGGTATCCCAGCATGTTGTGCTCCTTGAAAGTGTTTGGGAGATTTCTTCATAGTGCTGCCTTGCCAATCTACAAGTGACCTCACTCAAGCCCCATATCACTGATTTTTTGTGATCCTTCCCTATTCCATCGCTCCATGTCCCTTGTTCAGCAGCCCTGTTGCACTGCTGATTCACAAGGCTGCTGGTGACCCTCTCCCACTGCCTTTCTTCCTAGTTTAATGTCCTCTGTATGAGGTCTGCCATGCTACTGGCCAAAGTGTCTTTGCCCTACTTACAAAGGTGCATCCCATCCCTCCCAAGAAGATAATGATCCTCAAACAGGGTCCCACACCAAAATGGAATACTCCTTGAGCCTTTCTTCTTTTTTCATCCCAAAAGAACACCTTGTCAACAGCTTGCATTCCTTTCCTTCTTCCTACTTTGACTAAAAGGGCTAGAAATTACTTTTCTGAATATAAGAACAGAGATATTCATGTAGTCCCATTAAACAAGGATCTATAAAGTTTTAATAAAACTTTATCATTAGATTCCTGATATAAATGTGATAGCTGCAATACTACTTTAATTACTTCACAACATGTCTACGATAAATTTCAGCAACCCATCCAAGCAGTCTTTGTAAGTTAAAACAGATAAGAACTTAGTCCTTGATGGGTGCTGGTTTCACTTACATTTTCATTTAAATCTGAAAAATGCAAAATCCAGCCTGAGCTTTCTACCTAGAGCAGTTTGTCCAATGCATTCCTTTCCAGGGAACTCATTTTAGAGAAGATTTGTCCTTAGAGAATCATCCTACATTGGAATGAGCCTTGCTAACATACTAAACACCAGCGTCTCTATATGGAATGAGCTAGTCACCCACCAATACATCACCTGCCTTCAGGCCACAAAAGCAATCATCCACAGTTTCATTCTCCAAGAGTGCACAGTTTCCGTTTCATTTATGACAGCAAGGTGCTAATGGCATGAAGGCAATAGCTCCTCTTCTGCCTTGAAACTGAAAAGAACCATAGCTCAATAAAAAATAAAGTCTCCTTTCTTAATAGTGCTTCTTAAATTCATGCATGCAAAGTTTCTCTCGGATTTTACTGAGGGAGATAAAGAAACCCTGTTGCTGACTAGTGACAAAAGTTTAAAACATAGCAAACTCTGACCATTTATTCATTTTTAAATTTTCTAGAAAAGAGAATTACTAACTATTGGTTTATGCTGCTTTTTAGTTTGCTTTGTTTTTGTTGTTTTTGTACTATTTTCCTTTTTTCCTGTTTTTTGTTTGTGTGTTGTTTTTTTTTGTTTGTTTGTTTGTTTGTTTTTTTAGGAAGCTTATTCTAGTAAATTTTATACAGAAATAATTTCCATTAGGATAAAAGAAAAAAACAAAACAAAACAAAACAAAACAAAAAACACACAAGAATCCGGTTATCAAAAAGTAGAAAAGATTAATTTTGCACTTAGAAGTTCAAACAGAACCTCTTAGGCATAGACATCAAAAGACCAAAACCTGCTAATAGCATCATATCCACATCCAGCCATACTCTGGTAAATATACCATGGGACCGTACTTACTAAAGAATATTTTTCAGGTCATCAAAATCTTTCTACATTTTTGTGCTTTTTTACACTTACCACTACTTACAATGGTTATTCCTATTTTACTTCTTGCAGAAACAGTTCACTGAGACTTTTAAAAATGTGTATTTAAAAAACATTATGCTGTGGTACTGTCTCTAATAATGATGAACTTGCTAAACAATACTTGCAGAAACAAGCAGTTATATTCTGAATAATGAACAACTCTATCACTGCTGACCTAATGGTCATACAGCTTGATTTTTCTTCTTTACAAATATAGCTAGAAAACCAAAAAGAGTATCTGTTGTGGTCACCTGCAATGATAAACCCATAATTCTAATAAATGATAAACCCATAATTCTATAATTCAGCATTTCTAATGGAGCATGCTGTTCACAGAGCACTAACAATACATTTTTCATCCAGACCCTAGTCCATTGCTTGCTGCCACCTTGCCTAGACTCCTTTTTAAGGAATGGTCAAGGCATTAGCTGTTCTGGTAGCCCCAGAATCTTGCTCTGACCAACAGCTTTTCTGGATTCTCAAATACTTTTTTCTCCCTAAGAAATGGGTACTACTGGGGCCTTACACGTTTGTATATATTTTCTACTCCTGGCTGGGATGTATAAGTTTTTGAAGCCCACTCTGCCCACTCTGAGTAAAAACCTACATCTATCAGTTTTTTCTTTACTTGAAACTTTTTTTTTTTCCATTTATTCTTGAGAACATAAATTTGGTACATTACGGAGCAACCTTTCCTCCCTTCCTTCTTTCCTTTCGTTTCCTTCCCTTCCTTCTCTTCCTTACCTACTTCCTACCTCTTTAATCTCTCAAACCCTGCCATCTCCTAGCACTGGTCTAACTGTATGTATTTTTATCATTTATGATGTGCTTTATAACCTTGGCAGCAATAACTAGTTATAGGAAAAACCTTTAGAACCAAATCAAAGTTATTCCAGCAACTGTTTTTACTGGCTTTTTTTTTTTTTCTTTTTTTTTTTAATAACTCCAGTATCTGACAGGAGGAAAAACTATAAAGTTTTAAATATACTAGAAATAAGAGTATCTAGTTTTTTTATATGTTTTAAGAAGCATAACTCCCTCATAGCATAGGTCTTCCCTGTAGCAGCAGTACAGAAAGAGCCATTCCAGTTAGAAAAGAATTTTAATTGCAGGAGCAAGCACATCTTCAAACAACAGCAAGGTACTTTTTTTAGCCTCAGGAATTTGACTCATATATTTGTAAACTCCCCCTGCACCGGTGATTCTGAATTACATCTGTAATTCATACATTTACACACACAGAAGAGAAAAAAAAAAGATAACACATGGTAAATGTCAAATTTAAAAAATCTGCACTACACAGAATCATAGAATGGCTCAGGTTGGAAGGGACCTTAAAGACCATCCAGTTCCAATGCCCTTCCCATGGGTAGGGATGCCACCCACTGATCAAGTTGCTCAGGGCCCCATCCAACCTGGTCTTGAACACTTCCAAGGATGGGGCATCGACAACCTCTCTGGGCAGCCTGTGCCAGTGCCTCACCACCCTCTGAGTGAAGAACTTCTTTCTAATATCTATACCTCCCTTCTTTTAGTTTCAAGTACTGAAAGGCCACACTGAGGTCACCCTGGAGCCTTCACTTCTGTGGGCTGAACAGCCCCAGCTCTCTCAGCCTTTATTTGTAGGAGAGGTGCTCCAGCCCCTTGATCGTCTTTGTGACCCTCCTCTGGACCTGTTCTAACAGCTCCACATCCTTCTTGTGCTGGGGGCCCCAGACCAGGAGGCAGCACTCCAAGTGCCTCACAAGGGCAGAGCAGAGGGGGATGATCACCTCCCTCCACCTGATGGCCACCCCTCTGTTGGTGCAGCCCAGGACGCAACTGGCCTTCTGGGCTGCGAGCATACATGTACACACTGCTGGCTCATGTCAAGCTTTTTGTCCACCAGAACCCACAAGTTCTTCTCTGCAGGGCTGCTCTCAATGAGTTCTTCTCCCAGTCTGTGCTCATATCTGGGATTGCCCTGACCCAGGTGCAGCACCTTGCACCTGGACTTGTTGAACCTCTTTAGGTTGATATGGGCCCACTTCTCAGGCTTTTCCAGGTCCCTTCAGATGCCAACCCTTCCTTCTGTTGTACTGACTGCACCACTCAGCTTGGTGTCATCTGCAAACTTGCTGAGGGTGCACTTGATCCCACTGTCTGTGATAAACAAACAGCACCAGTCCCAGAAAAGACCCCTGAGGGACACCACACATCACCAGCCGCCACTTGGACATAGAGCCACTCTCTGGGTATGACCTTCAAGCCAATTTCTTATCCACTGAATGGTCCACCAATCAAACCCATTCCCCTCCAATTTGGAGACCAATGGATGCCATGTAGGACTGTGTCAAAGGCCTTACAGAAATCCAGGTAGATGACATTGGTCGGTCTTCCTTTCTTCCCATCAACTGATGCAGTCACTCCATCATAGAAGGCCACCAGATTGGTCAGGCATGATTTACCCTTGCTGAAGCCATGCTGGCTGTCTTGGATCTACTCCTTGTCTTGCACGTGCCTTGAACATTTCTCGGAGAAATGACTTAGTGGAATTTCCATACTAGATCAGATTAACTATTAACTATTGCAGTGTCAAGCAGCAAAGAAAAAAAATTGTATCAGAAGAGGTACAGAAAGGTTCTTACAAAAATCACATCAGAGGAAATGTGATCCCTATAGAAGTCTCACCTAATCCTGATTTTAAAATTACCTAAACTCAGAAACATATTGCTTTGTATCCTTTCCAAATTTTTCTCCAATCCCGTGTTGTCAGGGTGCATTGTTCTTATTCCAGGTATCACTCCAGATGATAAAAGTCTGTAAAGTTCTTGATATCAGTAGTATACTGTGACAATGAATTATACATTCTATTTATGCATTATGAAAAACAATATTCCTATTTACTATCTGCATATACAACAGCAATTTTATCTAGTGTCTCCCACTCTCTTTTTATAATCACTACAAGAACAAATCATCCTGACTGAAAGTTCTCTGTAGACAGCAGGTTTTTTTTATCATGTTCCTTCTAATTTTAGTACTTAGTAATGCAATTAATACCAAACTATCACTTTTTTTTCCTGACCCTAGCTGTGTTTATTATCCTTTTGTAATATAGCCACAGCTGTTTAATATCCTTTAGGAGATGAGGCAATCAATATTTCACATGGTATCTCATGATCAAAATCCCAGAAAACTGTTCCATTCTGAACTACTGATTTACTTAGGAGTAGCTTAGTATTTCTAACTAGGCCTGTGCAACTACAAGAACCAAAAAATCCATTTTTCTAATTCTACATCTAGGTTATAAAAGCTCTTAAAGAGCTAGTAATTTCCATATAACATGACTTCTTTTTTTTTTCTATCTTTACAGGAATCATAAAAAATGTTAGAATAGTAGGCTGGCTTCCTGGATTACCTTCCCATGGAAATAGCGTAGGAAGCAATCCTGGAGAGGCTGCTGGTGTGCCAAATCTCCAGCTGACATTTTGACAGTTACCATGTCCTCTGCGTGATTCTACTGCACCCTTGCTACCTTTTGGCAAAATATTTCACTAGAAAATTTTACCCAGCTCCACACTGAGTAATCATTTCCTCTTTTTGGCCACAACAAAAAGAGGGAAAACTGTTGAGTTATTCTCAGCAATGCCCTAATTACTTTTTTAGATGACCATGTTATTATTTAGAACCCTCTAAGTACGTCAGTAACCTTTAATTAATGAAATACTGACAGAAAATATACTTTAATAGTAGGTTTCACTTTAGATGAATTACAATGCTTTAGGAAAATATCAGATACTTCTATTTAAGGAGACTCCTGTTGTGAAAATAGGAGGAATTTATAACTATATATGAAATCCCTTAATACTAGCTACAGCACTTAATACATCAGTGAATTGGAACTAAATGGTGGTTTATGGAACAACTGTGTCAGTCTACTGATTTATCACGGGCTTTCTATAAATTCCCTTGAAGGTGGCAAAAAAAAAAAAAAAAAAAAAAATTGCAGAGAAAATAATTGCCTTGCTAAAATAACAAACTGGACAAAACACAAAAGCACCACTGTGCTGAACTTTGTATTCTGCATATTGAAGTTTGGAATGTTAAATCACTCTCTGCTTTGAGGCCCCTCAGAGAGAACTGTATTATTAGCAAATGAGAATCTGCAAAAGGAAGCTAGAATCTATGTTTTCAGTTTTAGCCTCAAGCTCTTGAAGTTTAAAATTTGGGGTGGGTACACAATAGTTGACTAAAAATATCCATGTCTCAGTTCTCTACATAACCTACTTCTCCTTCACTCACACACAGGATAATGAGATTCCCATACATTCTTAAACTATTTTTAAATGAATAATCAGTAAATGTATTACTTGTTATGTTTACGACTGAAATAGAGTAAGCTTTAATTTACAATGACAGAAGCTAACCACAGCAAATAAAAGTGCTTTGCTTGATGCAAAACCATCATGATATATACAGAACATATCTCCATGAGACCACAAGGTCTGTATCACAGGCTATTTTGGTCAAATTAATATGTATACACACACTACATAGCTTCACTTCTGTCCTATGAGCTTTTTCCCTTCTTAGTTTTCAGTTCCCTCATGAAAAGATCTTTACAGCACAGAAAAAGAAACTAAATTCCTTTGAAATTCTGCTTGCGAAGTACTTAAATGGCTTTCCATGCATCATAACAAGCATTGGAATTATGTGTTGCAGAGTAGGTGTAGGTCACAAGTGAGAGATATCAATTTATTTATTTATTTATTTATTTTTTACACAGGAAACACTTTTTCCTCCATTCATGCATGGAATAATGAGGTTCTCATTTAGACTTCCAGTCATCCAGTCAGCCACCAATATGCACCAACCAGCACTGGGTTATCTCAGTCTGTATCTAGTACCTGGTGTTCATATGTTGATGCCAATAGCTGTGATCCAAGAAAAAACATAGCAAAAATGCCTAGGGCCAAACATAGCACATAAGTGGATGCAGAGTTAATGAGAACTTGCTGCTGCGAGAATCACTTCAATTCAGGGATGAGATCCAGAATTCTGGCCTTACTCTTCTATTTAATGAATTCCATGTACCACAAGGACTTAGCTCAAAAGGAATCTTATGTCTCCAGAAAAAGATTTTTGAAAGCTTATTCTAAATTTTGCCTTGGAATCTTTAAAGTTTTGTTTGAATGAAATGAATAGCAAAACAATTTCCTGATCAAAAAGATGCCACTACTTGAAAATAAAAACAGTTTTTGTGAAATTCTTGAGGTCAAGAGGAAACCAGGGAGTGAAAGAAGATGGTCTCTGTATCTACTTTCTTGGATTTATTACAAGTGGAAAGCCAAGACATTGGTAATGTTGAAAAAATCATTAAAAAAAACAAATAAACAAACAAAACCCAGAATTTAGAATGGACATGTGAAAGAGTTATGATTAGCTCCTATGCAAGAAAAAAAAAAACACAATCGTACACATACAAAACAGTAATGATACTATTTTGTAGTTACTGCTATGTTTCTGGTATTCTTGGCAAAAATAGACCCTTGATTGCTAAGTGCTGAAACTCATTTAGTGTAGCATAGAAAAACACAAACTCAATCCACATGCTACTTCACAGCCAGAAACTACATCATCGTTTTGAATGATACTGTTTTATCATTAAATAGAATACTTATTTTAAGTGTACTTTTGCAGGGAACTGTCATTTGATTAGCTGGAGCACTAACTGAAGCATATGCCAATGTATGGTAATGAGTACTCCTAACAAAACCCAAACCATCCATTCTGCCTGTTTTTCTTCATGGTTTTCCATTAAAGCTACATAATCTACACATCGTACACTTACATATATAACATAACCTCATTTTAAATAATGCATTTTTCTTACATCATCTGCCTTAAGGTTTAGATTTTATAACATTGGTGTCTTTCTTACGTATGCATTTCTATCATCTTCACAAGCTGCATGAGAGTGTAATCCAAAATCAAAGCATAAGGTTCTCTCCCTTCCCTTCCCTTCCCTTCCCTTCCCTTCCCTTCCCTTCCCTTCCCTTCCCTTCCCTTCCCTTCCCTTCCCTTCCCTTCCCTTCCCTTCCCTTCCCTTCCCTTCCCTTCCCTTCCCTTCCCTTCCCTTCCCTTCCCTTCCCTTCCCTTCCCTTCCCTTCCCTTCCCTTCCCTTCCCTTCCCTTCCCTTCCCTTCCCTTCCCTTCCCTTCCCTTCCCTTCCCTTCCCTTCCCATTTTTCAAAATACTTTCTAGTCTTGGGTAGCTGTTTCCAACGATATTTTGCAACCATCACACTGACTATGAGAAGCCACAAAGGAGAGTATGAGGAAGTCGATCAACAGCTGTGGTGAAGGCCACAGCAGCTTGGAAAGGAAGCTGGAAAGTGGCTTCTCGAGACTGCTATCATCTGGTGGAATGGAGGGAGTATGCTGCCTGTTACTCCCTGAGGAACACAGAAACCACAGCCAAGTGCCTGGTCAGACAAAACAGCAGTTTTTTGTCTGGCTGCCACCTTTTCAGTAAGAGGAGCACATACCACTTTCCTGTCCAGACAACTCAAAGCCAATCACAGATAAGGGAAAAGAATATATATATAGCAGTACCAAGTGCCAGGCCTGCTCTCTCACAGAAAGTTTACACACAGGAGTGTTGAGTCCAGTTCTCAATCCAAGTTAGTTTTTTTCTGATAGGTAAGAACTCTCTCCCTATCCAAATATAATGAAATTAAGTGTTCCATTTTTAATTCCTCCAACATTGGCACCTGCTGCACATCCAACTAAGAAGACCAGAAGAACCACAAACTAGTTAATGATGTCTGGCATCACATAACCTTCTTTGTACACACCGACAAGAAGTCCACATTCAAGTACATTTTCTGGAACTGTCCTTGTACTTTTAAGTGCTGCTAGGAGGACATTGTCTGCACACAATTTGCTAATGAAGTTACCACACATGGGCATCACAAGGATCTATAAAATATCCCAGAAGAGAATTTTGAAGTGCCTGAAATCCCAGTTCACAGCCATGCTTCTTCTAATCAGTGGCAACATATGCAGTATATGTTAGAAACAGTTTTTGGATGACAATACAGGACTGGATCTTAGCCACTATGATACTGCTCAGAACTCAAACTCTGAGATACAGTATGAAAAATAAGCTCCTTAAACAAATAAAGGCTGTCTATATCTGATTCTTTATTCAAATGGCATTTTAGTATTTGGAAAGTTTTTAAACTCTGCTATTCAACTCCTGTGTCTATCCTAACCTTGACTAGAGTTGACCTCTTGCCTTAAGAGAGATTTTCTCTACATCTTCCTAAGACAGTAGCATCAGAAAGCATACAATAATTGGGCAAAATGTTACATGGATATAAATTTCAACATTGGACCTTCTTAAGCTATCTAGCATTAGCTACCATCATTACATAGCAAGTTTTCTTTATAATACTGTTGACAAAATAGCTTTCTGAATTGGGCTAAGTATTTTCTATATGAAATGTATGTGACCTTCATTGGTCTATCCAGTAGATCACCAACTAAGTGGCGTATTTTTCTAGTGGCCACTGCATACAGTCTGAAAAAAAAATGTCTGAAAACTAGTAAAAATGCTCTGAGGATACCCTCTAAGACCACACAAGCATACTTCTAGCATTTTTAGTTTCATCACAGCTAAGTTCCTCCAGAAATTAAAACCCCAATGTATTGACCATTAATGACATGCTTGATGATGAAGTGATTACTAAATATGAGGTTGCTGTTGATGCTGTTGATGCCTTGAAACCTCAATCTAAAGAACCTCATACCAAAACAAAACAACAACAAAAAACTCACAGCAAAAAAAAAAAAAAAAAAAAAAAAGCACTATACTTAGGATTTTAATTCATTCATTACAGAATTAAAAATGTGATCATATTTTAAGTTTTCAATTCAAAATATGACTACTATGCTAATTCAAAAACAAAACAAAACAATGTAAAACAAAACAAAAAAACACTTCATGTAGCACTAGAAAAGTAAGGGCCAACATTATTATTCTCTCACAAGCAATAGCATAAATTAAAATATATCAGACAGTAGGATTTATATTTAAACAATTTAATAATCTAGCAAATGCTAGAAAAAAATCTGAAATCTGTTTTTATGAAAATGTAAATAGAGAGACTTGTTCAATGCTCGCAGGAACCAGTAATGGACTACATACTCAGAGTTTCTCCTCAAAGAAAAAGAAAACTTGCAGAACTAGCAAGTCAAGTCACCTATTAAAGATCTATTTACCTGTAAGGCATGAATGCAGTGCCTCGGTCAAGAATTGTCTGCTTTCTTCATCCTAACAAGACCCTCACTTTCTGGTTCAAAAGCAAAAGAACCATTGATCTTTCTGACAGCCAAGCAAAATCAGGCTTAAAAATTACAAAACGAGTACAAACAGCACCCATCCCCACCCCCCTCACAAGTTTACGCAAATCTACTGGCTCAAATTTCTATCATGCTCTGAGTCACACAGTAAAAAGAAACAGCAGATATTTGCCACAAAGCATTGAATAGACACTAAAGTAGAGAGATCACCTATTTGCATTTCCACTGAGTACAGATTTTCTTTGTCGAATGCTAATGGCTTACAAAGTAAGGTGCAGGTCCTTGGCTTCTATACAGCATGAACTGAAAAGAAAACAACTGCTGTATGTCTTCACAGTAAATGCCTTCATTTGTTTTTTTTGCTGTTCTGCCAAGATAGTAGGCATTTCCCCAGTTCATTTTATAAGTATTATATTTTCCTGAGCTTCCATATCTTTGCAATTGCACGACTTCAAGAAAGGAAAATGCTTGCAGCAAGAGCCTTTGTCCCTTGTGCAGGCAATCCAGGGCACAGGAGAGACAAACAATGTGAATGTAATGCTTATCATGTTGCCCATACACTCCACTGCTGGGAACAGATATGTTTTCAACCTCTAAACAAAGATCACGTACCCTACCCCACCCGCAGAATAATACATCTGAACATGCACACAAAGGTCCTGTGTACCCAAGGCTGAACTCACACTGTTTTTAAGATTTCTTTATTTTAATTGCTGCTACTGTTATGGTTTGATGTTACAAAAGCATATTTTATAAGCTTTATCTTCCTACCTTCCTGAGCAACAGAGGAGACTACATTGAACTTCCCTTCTCTTCAATTATGGAAGTAACAAAGGCAATAGTTTTAAAATAAGCCATTGAATTGTTTGTAGTAATACAAGCAGAAAATACATTTGTCTGCCTTGATAATTTAAGAAGGAACTTTTGCAGAATCTCACCCTCTGTTCTACCCTAGCTTTTTGACCGGTATTCTTAAGGGTTGTGGGTATACTTAAGTGCTGCCCAGAATTAAAAAATACAATACTGTGAAGAAATGCGTCCAAATCAGTTACAAAATGAAGTTCAGCTACATGGCACAAAATCCTGGAAGGAGTGAGTGCAGTCTAAAGCAGCTAGACTTTCAGTGGAACACAGCCAAGTGGATATTGAAAATAAAATGATTATAATGGATAAATCACATCCAAGGTAGCACTGAAATTTTATATAGACCCACTAAAGCAATAATTCCAACAAAGCCCAAATTTCAGAGAGGGCTAAAGCAATGAAATCAGAGGGCCATATTAATCCCTAGAGTTATTCGCCTGTAATCAAGTTAGCTAGGCAAGAGCTTTGTTTATTTTATTATTTCAAAGAAAGCACCAGCTGAAGCTGCACGCCACACTGGATACAATCAACAAAACTATACTTCCCTTTTCCAAGGATATCCTTGAAGGAAGACCTCTCTCCAAAGCCGTACAGAGGATACTCGTTAGCAAATAGTACTTGATAGGAAAAGCAGAAAGATTTCATATTCCTCAGTATTCATATTAATTCTGCAGATTTATTTATTTATTTATTTATCCATTAAAGCAGCTCCAAGGAGGCCATACTTCCTGCTACTTCAGGGCAGGTCACATTCTGTTCCAGCAGGAGGGCTCACAGTGTATATTCAGCCACATCCCCATGGCTAGGACCACAATGAATTGCACATTTATTTCTCAGGAAAACGGTATGGTATGAGCTCACAACTACTAGGCCCTCAGCTAATATGCACTGCTGCAACATCATAGAGTAGGACAACAAGCTGTGGAAGTTACTCCTACTTCCAAAGATGCAGAGGGAGAACTGAACCATCAGTTTGCAAACTTGGAAGCATGGAGCAAACTGAAGCTCACACTATATCCCCTGTCCCTGCTATTCAAAGTCTTCTGTAATACGGTCTTGGCTTTATTCCAAAGATTTTAATGCATTTTCTTGGAATGATAGATAGTAAATTTTCTTTAACATCCAAATTAAGCAAAGCAATCAAGTTTCTCTTGTATTTGTACACATATATGTAGGCATGCAATAATTCTCATAGGAATAACATCTAGGTGTAGGTGTAGTTGAGTGCAGAATTTAGCTCTTAATGATTACTATTATTGAATCAACTTTGGCACAGGAAATTCCAAGCAGAAAAAAAACATCATTCTTCATATGATGAGGAGTAGTCTTTGACTCTAGAGGTCTGTCCTAGCTAAACTTATTCAGGTGAAAATTCATAAATATAAAATTGTATAAAATAATCAATTTTCAAAACGTATTACTGGAAGATGACAGATAAAAAAACATGAACCATTTATGAATACTTCATATGCTTTATGTATGTATTAGAGAAACTGAGGCAATTTGATTTTTTGACACCCACTGTATACTACCTCTTGAGTAATTATCCAACTAATGCATGTTATATTTGAAACTATCTTTAATTTCTGCTTTTCTCTTTCCCTTTTCCTATCTGTTCAACCTTTCAAAATAAACTACTTACATACTTGTATCACAGTTCCACACTCAAATATAATTATGTTTAAAATTCCATTATGTTGTATACCTCTTTAATTATCCCCGTTAGAGACACGAAACAGACACCAAAGTACCTATATCTTTATATGTGTGGCATGTATCTGTATTTTAGTATATCTGCACCATTATAAACAAACTGACAGCAAAGATAAAAGGTCCTTATAGATCCCATGCCATCTATCCCTGCTAATCGCTAAAAGGTTACATTTTGATTCTTATCTTCCAAAATTAAATGAACAATATGATGTATTTTATTATCTGATTTCTAGAAATTAATTTATAGGATGGAAATAGGCTATTTTATTCTTTTAAATAAATAAATCTGATCATTACATACTTTTTTAATGCAAATAAACATAATTTTATTACACCAGTTAGTGTATCATTGAAGCACAAATATTGAGTACAGGATTTATTTTTCAACTACAGATCGAGAAAAGAGCAAACATTCTTCTAATCATTATTCTAATGTAATTATCAGTACACTGACGTTTACAATGTACACCTCTTTGCACATATGACAAAAAAAAAAAAAATAGAAAGTTCTATAACCTTCCAAAACAAGTAAGTTTTATGATGCAACACCAAAAATTTCGGGAAGCAAAAAGATTTTAATCAGTAAGTGATAAAAATATTTTAATGTGAAAGTGATACAAAAATATTCATATAATCTATGGTTGATACTAAAAATATCACTTGTGGTAAACTTCCTTATCTGCAATGTGGAACTACACGTGAAAATTACACGTTGTCATCAGTTTTGTACTTCTTTTAAGGATACTCCGCTTATTTCTGTCACATACAGACAACAAATTGCTGCTGAAACATCTTTTCATGCTAACGGCAAAAGCAGTTTTCGCAAAAATGGACAAAAATTGGTTTCTTCTGATCACAGAAAATGAAATACTGAAAAATCACCAAAAATATTTAATAATATGTTTCAGAGGCTGACCAACACAGTTCATTCCACTGATATATTCCATGATTCCCACTGTTATTTCCCCCACTTACTAATGAAAATATACTCATTAAAAGTACATAAAACTATCCACAGATGAACACTTCCAAATAAGAAAAATTAAAAAAATAAAGGCTTTAGCATTACTGGTTAGGATCAATGGGATGCTCTCAGAAACTCCTCACAGAGCAGAGTTTATGTCCACCTACAGCCAAAAGGAGAAAAAGGGGCATCTGAAATACTTAGATGAAGATCTTCATGGATAAATAATATGAAAACATCTTATGAAACAAAGCTTATATTTGTTAAGGCTTCCTACAATTGCAGGATATACTGAGTTTATAGTAACTGCTCTAAAAAAATCAAGAGGCATTGTGGTGACAACTGGGAAGACAGGGTAGGCTATATATCTTTTAGAAGTTTAAAAAAAAAAAAAAAAAAAAAAAAAAACTTGGGCAGCTGTCCAAGGAAGAATAATTGCCAGCACTTAACAGTATTATCTCCTTTCACGCCCTGTTTGCTGAGGTTACTCCTTACAACACTGACTTGTCAGCAGAAAGGAATCTGTGCTGGGACATAAGCAACTTCAGTGTAAATTTAGGAGCTCTAACCATGGTTCCTTATAAATTGGTATTCCTAAGAACTAATAAATTTTTAGAAACTAGTCATTTGTATTTATTAAAAATCTTTCAAGTAATCAAAACAGGAATATGGAAGTTTTTAACTTATTTTCTCCTTCAAAGCTCTCTGAATAGCAGCTAGAACAGCATGAAGCTCTGCCACGGATAAGGGGATGAGAGAGTTGAGATGTTATGGTAAGGGTTTGTGGGCAGACCGACATGGATGGAATTGAAGTGGTTAACTGTTACAGATCTCCTGATCAGGGAGAAACAGGTTAATTTAACAGGTTAAATCCCACTTCGGATAACTGGAAGAAACCTTACATTCATAGGTCTGAGTCTTCATAGGGGATTCTGGCCACCCTGATACCTGCTGGAAGGTCATCACAGCAAAATACAAGAAACCTAGAAGGTTTCTGGAGAGCTGGGGTGACAACTTCCTGACACTGGCAATGGAGGAAACAACCAGAGGACAGAATGCATACATATGCTACTACAACATATATTGGACCTCGTGCCTGGTGGATGTGATTTAATGGATGACATTGGTAGTAGGGTGATGGCTGGACCTTCACCCTATGGATGGTTGGATCTTGAAGGTCTTTTCCAAAATATTATCTACGATAATATTTTCTCTTTTTCTCTTTCCAACAAAATTGTTCAGCTTTCATGCTGACAATGCAAGAGGAATGGAAAGCCACATACCCTAGTCTGCAAACAACATGCAAGAGTCCTGAAACAGCATGGCCTTTACTGACACAGGACATATACCATCCCAAATGGGATTACATGAAGTAAAATGCTACTACTGGGAATATGTTGTTAATTGGCCTAGTGGAAATAATTTGGGGAAAAAAAAAAAATATGATGAAATTCCATGCTTTTCCGATTCTCTCAAAACAGATTGAAGTTCTCAGATTACACAATTTACAAAATTATGCACAAAGCCATATCTGCGAAGCAACATTGGACTAGAATTCATTCAGGAGCAGTTCACGGTCAGCATTTATATTTGTAATAATATGTTGGCTGTAAATAAATGAACGAAATATATGTTTTTTCTTACTAATACAGAAATGAAGATCTATCTCCTTTCATGTTTGCGTAGGCATCAAAGTAACTGTTCTTTAAGACCACAAAACACTTCTCTAACACTGCATAAGTTGTTCAGTATCTACTGAAAAAGGGCTCTGGGATAAAGGCAAGCCTTCTATTCCTTATTATTTTAATTTTCTACAGGAAGAGATTGAAAGAAATGAAAAATTAATTTGTGCAGAATGATAAGGCAATTCAAATGTAAGAATTTCAGTCAGGCCTTGCAGACCAGATGGCTTTTAATTTTCTGGCAATGATGTTAATTGGAAGTCAGGATGTAAACTTCTTTTTTAATCAACTTTAAGCAACAATTATTTTTTTAATCATATAAACAGCTGCACACTGGAAGTATCTCGACATCAGTATTACATTGCATAGCACGTATTAACAAGGACAAGTAAAACTATAAATAACAATAATCTTAAATTGTAGGCTGTTAGCTGCCTTAAAGTCTCCAAAAAAGATCTTTTTAAAATTGAATTTCTTATCACTTCCTTCCTTATTTCTGCAACAGCTATGTCTAAAAATCACCAAAAATATCTTAAAATGTATTTAGTCACTAAGAAGTTTTGCTCCTGGTTCAGCATAAAGAATTAAGTCTCAGTTCCCTATTATAAAACAAGTTGATGACAATTTTTGAACTTTCCTATTTTAAATACTCTTAACAAACTATATACATAGAACCTCAATTGTATTAACAAGTTAGTGATTTCATTATTCCCCTTTTTAAGTTGAAGAAAAGCTAGAGGATCTATATTAAAGGAAGAACAATGTTATAATACCAAATTTGGAATTAATTATAGGGAAAAAAATAGGAGTATATGTCTAGAACTAGGAATAGATTTTCACATTTGCCATAACTGTCATCAACCCAAAGATTAACAACTGAAAAAAAGAATTTGAATTAATGACATTTTGCCACATTTTTACATTTTTTGTTTTGTTGTTGTTGTTGTTGTTTTTAGATAGATTGGGAAAAACACAAAACTTCTGGATTGCCTACTTGGATTGCCTTTTTTGAAAAATTTTGCACTTTATTGCGGTAATGAACATAATAATGAACATATTATGACAATGAACACAACTGGTGACTGCAAAAATGATCCATATCAGCTAGACATGTACTGAATTTTTCCTTGTTCTATTTTGAAAACAGACCAATATTTTTTGTCTCCTGTGTGATTATTTTTTTTTATTTCCCAGAATACTAGAAAGAGCTCCACATTTCTGACCGGGCCTAAAGTAAACGCCAAGAATCCAACAATACAAAGAAGCCAATGTTTTTGTGAGCTTGAACAAATATTTCCTCCACCATAAGCATCTTAGTGCACATTATCTTAAAGAAAGCATGAAAAATAAGCCAGAAGAAGTACTTAAAACTGAGAATCAAAAATGCATATATATTTTCCTTGTAGCAAATAGAAATAAGAGGAAAGCATTATCAAACACAACATTAATATCATTTACTTGTCCCCTGGGCATCCCAGTATCTCCAGTTTACTTTCATAGTTGGGTTTCTCATAAGTCAGTTTTCAGACAGAAATAAAGTTCAGAACAAGTGACATAGTGCCTCTTTTTAAAGGTGTCTCTGGTTTTATGCATATGCTTTCTCTCATCACTTCTCTCCTAAAGAATTTTAAAAATGACTAGTATGAACAACTTACGACTAGACTATAAGTATGTGAAATATATATTTTCTACATTTTTGTGAAAACATCTGAATAGAGATGAAAACTTCAGTAAGCATCCTCAAATCAGAAAACTTCATACAGAAACCATATTTATTAAGACAAAGAGCTTTAAATAATCAAGCCTAAATAAATAATAATAAAATAAAAAAACAGTCCCACAGGTACTCAAATGGCAAATCAGAAGCAAAAGTGCAAATATAGATTTCACAAGTTTCAACAGGACCCTCTTCAAATTCAATAACTATAGATGTATCTCAGGCCTAACTCCAAACACCCAACAGGCTGCAGAAGCACAGCCAGCAGTTCGGGAAATGACTGTTTTACTCTTCTCAGCAGTAATGTAGCAGGATTTGATATATGCTGAACCCAGCTTTGAGCCTATGCTGTACAATTGAGTCTATGCTGTACAAGAGGGATGAGGACAAGCTGGAGAGAGTTCAGCAGGGGAAGAGCCACCAGTGTGGTCAGGGGGCTGGAGCAAATAACATCCCAAAGAGAGGCTGAGGGAGATGGGCTGGTTTGGCCTGGAGAAGGATCAGGGGGAGATAACTTCAGGGGGAGATAACTTCAGCCTTCCACGAGCTAGACAGTGCTTGTAGAGAAGGAAGAGAAGGATTCTTCTCAGAGGTGTACAGTGAAAGGTAGAGGCAGCAAATCATAAAGCATTACACTTGTTGCGCAAAGGGGAAAAATTCCTCATTGTGAATATGGTCCACCACGGTTGGGTTCTCCAAAGCTCTGAACTTCAGAACTCATTGGGAAATCCATTCAGGCTAGAAATGCATATTATTTCTGATTTCAGTTTATTCTGAAAATTTTAAAGAATCCACTCCTTAAATGTTCATATTTCATTTTCTAATCACAGATTATGCTATCATCTACAAAGATATACTTGGAATAGGCAAGGTTTCCATGTTTAAGTTTGGGTATATGTGGCAAACTTTTGGTAGCAGGGGGGCTGCAGGGGTAGCCTCTGTGAGCAGAGCCCAGCAGCTGCCCAATGTCAGAGCAGAGCCAGCCAGATCCAAAAGGGACCTGCTGCTGGCCAGAGCTGAGCCAAGGAACAATGCTGGTTGAGCCTCTGGGAGAGCTGACTGAAGAAAGGAAAGGGACAAAAACAAACAAACAAACAAACAAACAAAAAAAAACCTGCTGTGCTACAACAGCTGGGAGAGAGTAGCAAGAACAAGCCATGTAAGCCATGTAGCTGCAGAGGGTCAGTGCAGCAGCGGGCAGGAGGTGCTG
Source organism: Netta rufina (assembly GCF_964035555.1). Classification (NCBI taxonomy): domain Eukaryota; kingdom Metazoa; phylum Chordata; class Aves; order Anseriformes; family Anatidae; genus Netta; species Netta rufina. Next base: position 17,038,779 of record NC_140126.1, read on the forward strand.
CAGGCAGGCAGCAGCAGTTCCCCAGCGGGCTGTGCAGGGAGAGGCCCCTGGTGGAGCAGGCTGTCCCCCTGCAGCCCATGGGTCCCACATGGAGCAGATCTCCATGCTGCAGCCCCCCCATGGGTGGAGGAGCCCCCGGTGGAGCAGGTGGATGTGGCCTGGAGGGGGGAGAAGGTAGAAGGGGGTAGCTGGGGGAAGGACGGTTCTGGTTTGCTTTTATTCTGTTAGTAATGGACTGCTCTAGTCTGTTAGTAATAGGCAATAAATTACATTAATCCATTAATCTCCCTGTGCTGAGTCAGTTTTGCCCATGATGATATTTGGTCAGTGATCTCCCAACTTTATTTATTTATTTATTTATTTATTTTTATCATATTTTCTCTCTCTTTTCCTTTGAAGAGGGGGAGGGAGAGAGTGGCTGTGTTTGTCTGCCCAGTAGGGTAAAAACACCACACTGTTATCCCTATTTCATGTCAAATCATGAAATCATATTGGAAGTCATATGTATCATAACAGCTTCTCCTCCTGGTCATGCTTTGGAAGATGGTCCCAGTCTGAAGCTTAGACTTTAAAAGTACTATATGTCCTGAAGAACCTGATTTCCAAATTTTAAAGTTGTGCTTGCTTTTTCCTCACTGCAGGTAGAAAATCTCCAAATCAACTACCTTAAATTATTAGAAACATTAATATCTGCTTCTGGATCTGAACCTCATGGGTCAGCTCCACGTTCATTTAAATGGTGCTCTTGAGATGTCCTGTTTTGGAGCTGCTTTTAACAGGGGAATCAAATGTTTCAACCAAGTTTTTCTTTAGTAAGTCATTAGCACTAGAAAAGAATCACAAATTATTTGTCTAGGAAAGAACTTTTATGACTAAATAATGAATCAGTAGGTATCATTTCTTTCACCTCACTGAATACTTGGAGCTGGGGTCATTAAATTGAACAATAGTAGAGCTTTTAGCTACGTTTCTGGTAAAGTCATTATCACAGCTGTCAGCCACTTATATCTGATTCTTGGCCAGACTGCTGAAAAACAATGTTAATAGCATGCTGTAGATGCTAGCAGTGCTCTGTGTCTATCTTTATATCTCTTTGAACCAGCAATTATTTAGAAGGGCTGCACGGAAATCTGTTTGATAATCATCCATGATGGTTTCAATGTAATAGACTTCAGAGGTCAGATCATGTCAAAATACTTCACATTAAAATATTGCTACTCTAATAAGTCTCTGTGCCATGACATCTTGACAATCTTAATGGCTATTTTTCCTTGACTCATTTACTGCATCTCTAACATTGTCTTCGGTTCCATTCTCTTGGAAAATGGCAGGCCTGACAACAGGATATTGGAGTTTTCTCCATATTAATGTCTAAAGTCAATTTAATCTTATTTATGAGTAAATGTTTCAGTCATCCTGTTCCTGTCGTCACTTCTTAGTGCAATTATTTGCAATTCACTTCATATTGCCCTTCTTCATAAGTAGATCGTTTTCTTTTTTTCTTTTTTCTTTCTTCTTTTCTTTTCTTTTCTTTTCTTTTCTTTTCTTTTCTTTTCTTTTCTTTTCTTTTCTTTTCTTTTCTTTTCTTTTCTTTTCTTTTCTTTTCTTTTCTTTTCTTTTCTTTTCTAAATATTTCATTTTGAAATTCTGAGTGCAAATTAGTTAAAATATATTATATTAAATCAGTATTTCCCTTGGTGGTACTATAAATAGGAGTACTTCTATTTTATTTGTAGGATTGTCTCGAAGTGGACAGCTTAAGAAAAAAAAAAATAATAACTGATTATCCTTTCAGAATAGAGACATACTGGCAAGAATATCAAACTAATTGAAGTCCACTTGTGTAGGAAAGTTTTCTAGCACTTAAAGTAATGAGGGTAAGAAAGAATGAATTATTAAAGATCCTTTTTAAAGGTCTGTCATGAAAATGCAGTCTTGTACAGGCCTGCCCAGTAATAAAAAACTGTCAAGCAAAATATTTCAAATAGGCTTGCAAATCACTGTTTCAGCCTCTGACCACTGCCTAACTGAAAAACATACAGAACCCAAAAATGATACATTTTGTATGTTGTTAAAATGTCTGTGTTTGTAACAGGATATTAAAACAGAAAATGAAGGAAATTTTTCAAAAACGAAGGAGGATTTTTCACAGGTCTATTTCATGCTTTTTCTCTTGAATTCTCATGCAAAAGGAGCAACAGAAGGATTAGCAGTCCACTGAAGAGATAGCTTATTTGATTCTCAGCATCAGTGAAGCAAGCAATGACATGATCATTCTCTCTATGTATGCTGCAAAAGCATACACGGAGGACAAATAGAGGAGCAAAATTTCTGAGCGTTTCAGGTAGTTCATTTTTCTTTACTGGACTAGAGAAACCTTTGTTTGATTTTAATGGTGTTTTATTTCATTAGGAATGTTCCACTGGGTTTTTGGTTACCACTCTTCATCATCTGTGTTCCCCAGCTTCACACCACATCTGTTTATGGGTTTCCCCTTACTGGCTGAAAGGCTTTCTCAGAGACATGGAACCACCAACAACTCTTGGTTTGCTAGTCCTGCACAGCTCTCAATACATTGTTTCTTCTGATTTCCTTTACTTCCTTCAGTTTGGACTTTCAAAAAATGTTCTTATTAAATCCTCCACTCATCTTCCATTACATACATATCCCACTAACTATTACTGTTATAGGACAACTGATGATCCAGGACAAATCATCAGTGCAAGCACAATGTACACATCTTGCTTCCACCCTGCTCTTAAAATCAGAGTTCTCTTAGGTAAACTGATGCACAGACTGTGGTAGCAACCTTGACTTCATTTGTTTCTCCTTTACAGAAAGCTCCATGATGGACTGTGTCAGGAGATAAGTCTTTAGCAGGTCACTAGTCATCATAAGTCTGTCCACAAAAGTCTGCTCTCACAAGTGATCACATGGGAACTGCACCAGGTCACAAAAAGACTTCACAGTCTCATTCAAGACTAAATCAGAAGAAATCATGAAAGCAAAGTCAGATGTGTTAATCCACTCTTTTAACAATACCATCCATGTGCAAGTTTTAGCAGTCGAGTAGAGAAATGCAATTTCTCCACCCACAGCTACTAGCACCACTTCAAGAAACCAAATACTTCAGTTCCAATAATGTAGTCACTGTTAAAAGCTGACAACAACCACTAGTGACTCATCAATCTGGATAGCAGCAGGATTTATCTATAACTACTGCACAGGTTATTTCAGGTTTGCCTACATAATATTAACAGCAGTGTCCCACTTTTGTTCCTTCGGTAATAGCAAATGTAGTCGTTTTTCATTTATACACTTCTGTGATAGCTAATATACAGGCGGACACAACAGACGTAAAATACAGTATGCACTTCTGGTATCTGCTGTGTTGTATACCATGTGGATTCCTCTGACTTGGGGATCTAAATAATATTAAAAAGGCTATATACATACACATACCTATGACACAGATGCAATAACCACACACACACAAAAAATACTTTTAAAATCAACTAAAGATTACAAGCAAAATTTCATTATTCTGGACTACATTTCCTTCATTTACATTTTGCCTTTTCAGAAGCACCTGCACTGCTTTCAAGAACACTAATTCACCATTCAGCATTTTGGAGCTCTGCAATTCTTAGTTTAGTTCTTTATATTATACTTCCCTCAGATTAAGATGTCTTCAATTTGCAAAGAAACCTAAAGAAAAACAAAATGTCTTGCTTGGATCCATGCTGGTGAATTGGAATTGAAAGTCTCGTTATCCAGTAGTTCTGTGAGAGTATCAGTTGTTTTTAGACTTAACAATCTCCAGTCCCATAGAATGTATCACTAAGAGAAATAAACTACTGATCTGATCTGTGGAAACATTACAGATTCCCTTTACAGTGGTGATGCAGAAGAGAGTTTATTCCTTCATCTCCTCATTCTGTCCCAGGTATTAAGGGCTATTTTGAACAGTTTTCCAGCATAAGACAGAAAAGCTTAAGACCTTCAGGCTTCATCAAGCATGAAAACAGAATTCCAGTGCAAGCCTTGCCATTTTGGGCTACAATTGAATAGCTTAAAATAATCCTGAAATCTCTTCAAAAAGCTGCTTAGAAATAGTTTCGAAACTAGCAACTGTTGAAATGCCACTTTCTTAAAAGAAAATTCCTTTCACAATTTGTTGAATTTTAAAAGTCTGTAAGTATATTGTATTCTTTCAGATCGCATATATTGGCAGTCATTCCCTATCTTGTTCTTGATATTTCAGTATATATGTATGTATGTACAGTATACATATGGTAAGAACAAATCTTACTCTCCACAGACCTTGCAGTCCATTACACATTATCATTTTTTCTGCATTTTCTCTCTTTTTTTTTATAAGCACTTAGGACAAGAACTGCCTCATTTTTCAACATAGAACCTGACCAAATAACAGTGATGCAACAGTTGAGTAACAGGGCTATGCCACAGGTGGGACATCCAAGAAGAATTTGTGTGTATCAGGAGAACCAACGCTGGGATGTTTCTGGGCCTCCATGACTGTTTTTCTGCCTCCCTTTCCTCCCACCCTGCTGTGCCAGGGGGACAGTGGATCCCCCCATGTTTTACCCTCTAATATCCTGTTAACAGACTGAAGGGCTTTTAGAACAGATATTGGATAAGTCGCTCTCTTCTAACATGGAGCTGATTTTCTATGGCTTTGTTTCAGAGAGCACAGTGGTAACCTTATTAACTACATTGTGCTTTCATAATAAAGCTTCCTACTTACTCTACTCATGCCACCCATATCTGCAGGGTATTATCCCATGCAGTAAGACCTGGCTGCAGAGTCCCTTTGCTCAGCACTGAGCCAGATGATCTGAGCCAGCAGTTGAGATACCATGAGGAGACATTACGCCACACTCGACCTGCACTGCTTGTTCTCTTCCCTTGGGTGTCCAGTGGCACTCCATGCATTGATTGCTCTCCTAACCAACTGCTAGAGCAAAGCTTAATTACCACTTATATGTTGGAAAATAATCGTGTGCCTCAAGAGACAAGGAAAACATCCAGGTTCAGTTCTGCACAGTGACAACAGATCAACTGAAGTGGACTGAGTGAGATGGACATACACACCCTTGCCCACATCCACAGACTGTGGACACCTTGTCCAATTGTGGCATCAGTGCTCTTACATTGTAACCAGATACCCTTTAGTGGGTCACATCAATACAGAAAATATGCAAATGAAAACAGAGATAATTAGGGGGAAAAAAAAAAAAGAAAAAAAAAAGAAAAAAAAAAAAGATTGGAAAATACCTCTGCAAGCCATCTAGTTTGACATCCTTTTGACATCAAGCAGTGCTGGCTTCAAAGCTGGGTCTAGTTGTCCAGGTGGATTTTGGACCCAGTCTGTCTTTGGAGAACCCAACCTCCTTGCACAGCCCTTTCCAGTGCTGGACCATGTTCACAAGGAGGAATTTTTCCCCTTTGCCCAAAAAGTGTAAAGCTTAATGATTTGCTGCCTCTTTACCTTTCACTGTACACCTCTGAGAAGAATCCTTCTCTACAAGCACTGTCTAGCTCATGGAAGGCTGAAGTTATTTCCCCCTGAAGTTATCTCCCCCTGATCCTTCTCCAGGCCAAACCAGCCCATCTCCCTCAGCCTCTCTTTGGGATGTTACTTGCTCCAGCCCCCTGACCACACTGGTGGCTCTTCCCCTGCTGAACTCTCTCCAGCTTGTCCTCATCCCTCTTCAAATAAAAGTTGAACATAATTCCCTGTTTCTATCTTATATTTATTCCAATGCCATAAAAGACATTACCACAATGTTAGAACATCTTTTCTAGATTACACTCAACAGGAAAAGATGTACCAGCAGCTCCAAATACTGAAGCACTCTGTGATCTCATTAATAGATACAGGAAATCAAAATTTAGTGGCCATGACCTTAAAACTAAACCCAAGGTATTAAATTATCCTGGGCTGTAACTTTGAAATCCAATGGTCTGACAATGGGGATGTGAATTTAATATTAGGTATTTCTTGCACCTGTGGTTAGACAATGAAGTACCTACTGGTATATTGAGATTAACAGTCTCAGATCAAACAGAAATATGGAGAGTTAGACAACAGCTAGATTTCAAACAAATCTAAATTAAAACAGATTTGCAAATAGGCAACCAAAAGTGTTTCTTTAAGAATTAAAAAAGAATAAAAAAACAAGATCTCTGTACCAGGGCACTTTCTAAGATTCTATTCTGGTCCAACTAAAACTGTTTTTTGTTTGTCTGCTTGTTTGTTTTTAGGAAAAAAAAATCATACAGTCATCAAAAATGAATTTTGACATGCAAACAGTAAACTGCAGAAATTTCACTGTAACATCTACCTGTAAAGATTTCTTAGTGCTTTTGTCTAGCTTTACATTTCCATACCTATTGCTCTAACAATCTCAGTGTCAAAATGTTTTAACTGTGTTGAAGGGATACTCAAACTGTGAACTGAATCGTAAATACAACAGTACTTGTATCCATTCACATCAGTTTCCTTTCCTTCTCTTATTTCTTTCTCTTATTTATTGTCTTATGATAAAATTACTTTACCTTTAAGACTGTCTTGGTTTGTTTTCAGTCATTCTGCTACATAGCCAGCACACATTTCAAATCAAAAATACATAGTTTTAAATTTTATATAAATCATTCACATGCTTAATTTTGGTATATGAGTTTATATGACATATATTTATATGAGGTATATTTTTGTTTGTTTTTGAAGTCTGATCTAACAATTCTATCAAGTATCTGTAATGGCACTGAAGAAAATCACTCATGGTTGGAAATACGCAACCTTGCTCATTCACTGTCTTCATCTATGTTTATGTAATACCACTAAATAAATATGCCATTACACAAACTCCTGATTATTGGCAAAACTGAAATTACTAGATGTGAAAAACAAGGGACAGATTCTGACCTCCGAACAAGAAGTTATAGGAAATTATACTAATATAAAACCAGGGAGTATATAGTATGTTTCACTGACTTCAGAAAAGGATTTGAATAAGGATTGGAACAAACCACCTAATATTCATTATCAAAAATGTTCTTTCATATTAAGAATGGTTCACCTTGGCATATATGCTATGCCATTCTACTCATGTTTAAAGTGAGAACCTGGTAACTGATAATGTAGATTCTTCTCATCAGACACCATTGTAATGTGCAACAAGTAAGAAATCAAGACTTGGATGCATTCTGTGTTGAATTTTAATACAAAGACAAAAGATTCAGATGATATACTATTTATAGAAATGGTATGCTTAGATTTATCCCACATTTTTCCTATTTTCTGCATTTTCCTTAAAAGAAAGCGTAACCCAAAATAGCTGCTGCAGCCAAAACAATAGTATTGCAATGCAACATGGTGCTCTGAACAAATGAATATCAGATGCTTCTGTCAAGCAGGAAACTTGCAGTTAGAGCAGCAAGAGCCATACAGCCCCTTTTATTCTTTCTAACACGAAGAGGAAGAAGGGCATTGGAATTTGCCATAATGCATCTTGGCTTAGCAATATTTAATGACAGCTTGAGGGAAAAAAAAAAAAAGAAAAAAAAGAAAAAGAAAAAAAAGTGGAAAGCAGCTCACATTGAGAAACTGAAAAGGGAAATAAAATGATTAAAATAAAATAGTATTGATGCTTGCATTTTTATGGCTGTTTAGCAAGATCTTTAGTCAGAAAAAGGATTCAGCATGACGTTATGCTCACTTTTAGCTAAATTCTGGTGATTTTCCACCTGAGAAATCAGTGGTAAGTCGTATTTCCAAAACTGAACTGTAGGACCTGATAAATCATTTACCAGTTTGCAATGAATAACTCAAGATTAGGTCCAGTAAGCAAATTATGCATTTCCTACATCTCTACCCTGGCTCCAGGAACCTGAGACTCAGATTTTCAACAGGGGCTATGTAACAGTAACGAAATGATGCACATCAGCTCAAGTCCTCCCACTGAAGCCAATGGCAAAGGTTCCATCTCCTTTCAACCTAGTCAGAATTGTAACCAAATACTAATCCTAAATTAATTGCTTCTGTAAAACAGAAATTAATTGAACTCCTCTGATGTTTGACTCCTATCTGAGATAGGAGAAACAAATTCCGAGCAGTTTTTCAGTCCCTGCATCTATTTGCCAGGAAAGGCAGTACACAAGAAATTAGATTGGCACATCCTTTTAAAACCTTGCTTATTAATCTAAAGAGGGCTGTGCTGGCATATAGAGTCAGCGTTCATGAACACTTCAGGGACTTTATCAACAAAAAGTTTGGTTTATCGTCATGCACTACATTATAAATAACACAGTCATAAGTCTTAGTTTGAATCACTTACAGGATTTCCTGCCAATGTTAAAAATGGCCATAGCTTATCTGAATGTGACATATCACACTCAGAAGAGGATTTCCCCACCAAAAAGGAAATATATATATATAATAATAAACATAATGTATCTATCCTATATATTACATTTATGATTTCATCTTGTAAATTAATTCTGCTTGTTAATGACTACAATAACTTACTATAATAATTTAAAGAGTTTCAATATTTTCACTGCAATATTCCATGCTATGGGGATTCACAGTATAACAAATTGACCCTGTCCTTCAGAAGAAAGGAATCCATTTTCAGTAGGCACATATCTTTTACATCTTCTATGACTTGATTTTGTTACTAAGTATTGCTACCACTGGAGAAACACTCTTAATCAAAAGAAAATGTTCTGTCTTTTGCACACTGTAGACAATGCATATTGTGTTAACAATTCTAAACCTGATTTAGCACAATTCTCTACAGATTTGTTCTGTTCTCATATTCTGTATAATCACATTAGCTTTGAAATTTAGCACTGAATGGTAAACGAAGGTGTTTATTCCTACCTGCAGGAGCCTGCCATATGACTGGAATCTAGTTTACATTATGTTCTATATAGTCAAAGTCTAGATGTACACTTATAATAAGAAAATAAAAAGCCTAAATTGATTTTAAATGGACAGTTAAATAAACTTCTGCTAATCCAGATTATTTCTTACTACTTTCATAAACCAGAACTTGAGTACTGTCATGGAAAAATACTATGCCTCAGAAAATGATTCGCAGTAAAAAGTTCCTAATCCAGTCATAATCGTCTATAAAAAATAATAAAACCAAAACATCAATAAATCAACAGCCAGGAGTTATATTAAAGGAAGTATTAGAGCTGAAATCAGAATGAACTTGAATACAACAACATTGGAAGGGTATTGAAGTATTTTGTCTCCAGAATACACACAACTGTCTGTTGGACTTGCCAGAGAAAAGTGTCTGAATAAAAGTTTTGATTTAAGAGATAGCAAGGAATGAAATGAAAGGGATGTTCCTCCATGGTACTATTATCATACTAAAATGTATACAGGTTTTACCCTTAATATGTTACAAAAGCTAAGGAAAGAACTTATTTATTTGACTTCTTACACCACAGTCCCCCCATTCATACATCTGTCTGCTCTGAACACAACAGCTTTTCTGCATCACTGAACACTTTATAGACTGGGGACTCAATTTTGGAATATTAATTTCCTTTCAGTCTTTGCTTGTTTGCCAGATTGCAAGAAATACAACTAGAAGGAAATCAACAGAAAATGTAATATGTCAGTCATAACATAAAAATGCCATTAAATAAATCTACAGATACAATATAAACACGTAAAAATAAAAAACAGAAATAATGGATATTTTGAGAAAATTATTCTAGAAAATAGCCACTTAATCTTTTCTAAGTGGAAATCATGCCACACAAATCTAATAAAAGCCTTTGAAAGGGGTCACATAGTTCTTATTTAGTTAATAACCTGCTTGGACTCACAGAAGATTTTCTGCCAAGGCTTTTGAGGAAACTAGAATTATAATGAAATAAGAAGAGGACTTTGCATAAATAACCAATTATTTAAAAGACAAAAAAAAAGCAGGGACTGGCAGAACTATCAGGTTCAAGACCATCTAAGGAGCCTGAATCTGCACATCTATGAGACCTGATGAGATGAATCCAAGTGTCCTGAGGCAAATGACAGATGAAGTTGCTAAAACACTATTCATGATATAGGAGAACTTGCAGGCCCCCTTTAGGCGCTGAAAGGCTGCTGTAAAGACTTTCCAGAGCCTTCTCTTTTCCAGGCCGAACAACCCCAACTCCCTCAGCCCCTCTTCATAGGAGAGGTGCTCCAGCCCTCTGTTTATCCTTGTAGCCATTCTCTGGGCTCATTCTAATCTGTGTCCTTGTGCTTTTAACTGTTCCTTGTAAACTATAACCGTCACTGGTGGGAACTGTAGAAAAACATTTTTTCTGTTCAATTTTTCTCCTTACTAATTCTGCATTAATGTTAGCACATCTTCTACATGGAGCTTTTTTACACAGTGTGTATAAAAGAAAGTTCTTCAGTTTTAAACAGCATGATTCTACAGTACATTTTACCTCTCATAAACCCACCTACATTGTCTTACTAGAGACCCAAAGCATGACCTCTTTGTCTCTTTCAGACATTAAATTAGATGTACAGCAGGCAAGTGAGGATTTGTCAAAAATACCATCAAGGCTCACAAGGCATTACAAATAATGGTTCTGATGGACAAGAACCTTTTTCATAAGTGCTAGCTCTCATGCTGTTATGAGAGCCGAATTCAGTGCTCTTGAACATTAAGGATAAATGTTACTTGCTACATACAGAGAGAGTGCACCTAAAATCTCTCCCAAGCACATTCACCAGTGTACTTCATGACTATCTCCTGCAGCATATCACTCATTTGGAACTAAAACTCTCCTGAGTATATTTTGCTGATCATTAAAAATTGTTCCAAATGCCCAGTTTCATACTTCGCATCAGCTGACTCCAGAGTCTAAATTCATGTAATTTAAGTCATTTCACTTGGGAAGGAGGAGGGGATAAAGATAAATCCCTCAAACAAACAGAAACAGGACAAATCCCCAAAAAACAGACCATAGTTCTCCTCCATCTTTGTGAAATGTTGCTCTTTGTATGGTTTACTAACAAGAGACAGACCTTGAAGTTAAAATCTGCATGTTAAAACATTTTAATATCAAAACTAAAGTGCCAGTATCAGAGCATACTGTAATTGTCTCTTGTCTGGTTTTATGATGGATGCCATTATTTTTGTTATTTTATTTTAGATAATAAATCCTGAAGACCTCATTGAATATAAAAATTAAGCAAAGAATAGTACAGAAAAGAAAATCTGGAAGAACATTTGTAACTAGGGAGAGACTATATTTTGTAGAATACACAACTGCTATGCAATTTCCCACAGTTGACTATGTTTACTGAGCTAACCATTAACATTTTGGATTTTAGGAGCATAAAAAGCAGATGAATTCATTTCAAATCAGGATGTGATTATCCTTCCCACGGTGTGTTTTATCAACTGAAAATTAAAAAAAAAAAGTTGCTGACCCAAGATTTAGTTCAGAGATGGGAACGTACTGAACTTGTGTGGAAAAAGGAGGTTCAAAGATAAAGAGGAAAGGAAGGAATAAGATTACTCAGGCCAAAGCCGAAAGCTATAATGTGTCTGCATAACCAGTTTTGTAATTTTTAATACTGAGTGGTGAGAAAAGTTGAATAACTCAAAGTTGTAAACAAAGTCAGCCTTCAGTAGACAGAAATATGAGAAATTTGCCAGAGGTAAAAACACACTCTAAAAAAATATATCTCCTTCCCTGAAGGGAAAGTTTTCATTACATTGCACTGCTTTCACTTGATTGAAAGATATTCCAAAAGAGACCTGTATGATATACAGAAGAGACATATCTTCTAATTTTACCAAAGACATTTTCTGAAATGCCTTTGAATACTACAGACAGCGTAGTTTAAGAGCTCCACAATGTCTTTCATTGCATCAACCATTGCATCAGTGCAGGCCCAACACTACTGAAAGGATTACCCATACAAAACAAAGTACAATAGCATCACTGATGAAAACAGGGTGGTTTTTGTTGTTGTTGTTGTTTTGTTTTGTTTTGTTTTGTTTTGTTTGTTTTTGTTTTGTTTTGTTTTGTTTTTTGTTTGTTTGTTTTTTGTTTTTTTTGTTTGTTTTTTTTTGTGCTTTTTTCTTCAGAAAAATAATTTGAGACCTGGTGGAGAAGGGAGAGCTATTTTCCCAACATACAGAATTCTCCAGAACCTTTATCTTCAAGGAAAAACTTGTCAATTTACACTCTAACAATTTACCCTTTCAAGAATAAACTTAAGACTATAAATAAACTGTAAAGCCAAGTACTTTGAAGAACCTTGTAGAAGAGGAAGCAGTCTAGCTAAAAACTGAGTTAATTATATGCTGTTTGGTATAACAGAACTTAAGTCCCATAAGTAGGTAGTAAAACATTTATTAGGAGTAAAGTCTAGATTTCCACACATGGATCAACAGATTTCATTACAAGCAAATCTGAATCTTAAAAAAAAAAAATTTACTCTCCTCATAAAAGCTGCATCCAGCTGTAATCTTAGTTTCTTAGTTTAAATTTATCAGACTAAGAAGATTTTTTTTTCAGAACATAGCCATAATCTAACTTTTTTTTTTTTTTTTTTTTTTTTTTGTAGTTTCCAGATACAGCCTCCCCAAAGGGTTGATGGCATTACAAGAGCTGCCCAGGATAACACAAAGGCAAACATATTTAGCCAATAGAGTATCTCCACAAAGGCAAATATATTTAGCCAATAGAGTATCTCCACAGCATTGAAAGTCTAAACGTGTAGACATTGCTGAAAAATTAACACTTCAAGCTGGGGAAAAAAAAAAAAAAAAAAAAAAAAAAAAAAAGGAAAAATACCTTAGCACCATTTATTTTCCTCTTCCCCAACTAGTAGCTTTGCAACCATTTAAAATTAAAACCCAGAGGGAAAAAGATATGTCAGAAAGCAGATGGGAAAGAAGGGGAAAGAGGAACAGAACTTTCTAACATATCAGTGAAGACAAAGCAGCAGATACTCATTGTCTGAATGCAGGAATGTGACTTTATGCAAGAGCCCAGAATCCTTACCTGCTCAGCACAGACAAGGACACACTCCCACCTCATATCCACTGAAATGCCTTGGAGAGTTCTCAGACAGTGGGAAACAAAAGCTCCTGACCTATGCATCTGAACAGCATACCTAAAGCATACGTGGGACCCAATGAGATGAATCCAAGGGTCCTGAAGCAAATGGCAGATAAAGTTGCTAAGACACTATTCGTGATATAGGAGAACTTGTGGCAGTCCAGTGAAGTTCCCACTGAATGGAAAAGGGGAAAATAACCCCCCATTTTTAAAAAGAATACAAAAAAAATAAGACCCAGAGTGCTAGAAGCCAGTCAGCTACACCTCTGTGCATGGCAAGATCATGGAGCATATCCTCCTGGAAACTGTGCTAAGTCATATGGAAAATAAGGAGGTGACTGGTGACAGCTGGCATGCCTTCACTGAGGGCAAATTGAGAATTTTGGTGGCTTCTGAATCAGGGTTACAGCTTTGGTGGGTAAGGGAAGAGTAACTGATGTCATCTACCTGGACCTGTGAAAAGCATTTGACACTGTCCCCTCACAACATTATTGTCTCTAAATTGGAGAGACATGGATTTGATTGATGGGTTCATAAATGTAAAAGGAATTGGCTGGATGGTCACACTCAGAGAGCTGTAGTCAATGGCTCCATGTCCAGCTGGAGACCACTGATGAGTGCTGTTCCTCAGGGGTTGGTATTGGGACCAGAACTATTTAACATCTTTGTCAGTGACATGCACAGTGGGATTGAGTGCACCCTTACCAAATTTGTGAACAACACACCTGAGGGAAAGGACAACACATCCAGAGGTGTGGGTGAGAGGTAGGGCCATGGGAACCTGATGAAGTTCAACAAAGCCAAGTGCACCCAGGACCTACACCTGGGTTGGGGTGATGCCAAGCAGAAGTACCAGCTGGGTGGAAATTTAAGCATTTCAAAAAAGCATGACCACCAGGACAAGGGAGAAGACTTACCCCTCTTCTCCACTCTCATGAGACCCAAGCTGGAGTCCTGCGGTCAGCTCTGGGGCCTCTGGCACAAAAAGGAGATAAATGTATTATAGTGAGTCCAGAGGAGGGCCATGAGGATGATCAGAGGGCTGGAACACCTCTCCTATGAAGACAGGCTGAGGGAGTTGGGGTTGTTCAGCCTGGAGCACAGAAAGCTATGGGGAGACAATGGGATCCCATAGACAATGGGATCAGGTGCACCATCAGCAAGTTTGCAGATGACACCAAGTTGAGTTGTGCAGTTGACACAACAGAAGGAAGAGATGCCATTCAAGGGGCCTTGGGATGGCTGGAGAAGTGGGCCCATGTGAACTGGATGAGGTTCAACACGTCCACGTGCAAGGTGCTGCACCTGGGTTGGAGCAATCCCAGACATGAGCACAGACTGGGATGGGAGAAGAACTCACTGAGCAGCCCTGCAGAGAAGGACCTGGGGGTCCTGGTGAATGAAAAGCTCAACATGAGCCAGCAGCGTGTGCCTGCAGCCCAGAAGTCCAACTGCATCCTGGGCTGCATCAGAAGAGGTGTGACCAGCAGGTCGAGGGAAGTGATTCTCTCCCTCTCCTCTGTTCTTGGGAGGCCTCACCTGAAGTGCCACGTTCTTATACCCCCAGTATAAAAAGGATATGGACCTGTTTGAGTGAGTCCAGAAAAGAGCTACAAAGGTATGGTCAGAGTGCTGGAGCACCTCTCCTATGAAGACAGGCTGAGAGAGCTGGGGATGTTCAGCCTGGAGAAGGGAAGGCTTCAGGGAGACCTCATTGTGACCTTTCAATATTTAATGTGGTCTTGTGAAAAAGGTGGAGAAGGACGTAAATAATGATAGGACAAAAGGGAATAGTCTTAAACTAAGAGAGGATACATTTTGACTAGACATTAGGATGAAAGTCTTCACCGTAAGGATAGTGAGGCACTGGAACAGGTTTCCCAGAGAAGCTGTGGATGCCCCATCCCTGGAGGTGTTCAAGGCCAGGCTGGATGGGGCTTTGAGCAATCTCATCTAGTGGATGGCATCCCTGCTTACTGCAGGGGGGTTGAGTTAGATTGTCTTTAAGGTCCCTTCCAATACAAGCCATTCTATGATTCTACAATTAATGAAAGAAGAAAGCAGGAAATCTGGAACGCATCTTTCATGACATGCCACATTGAAAACGGGAACTTTTTCCTCTACTTCCAAATTCATGTTAATTAAATAAAATAAAGGAAAACAGCTCAATATTACTATGTTTCATTGGCATGGCATTTGAAGAGTCCTCCTGTAAAGCCTCAATTATTTTCAGGCTGCATTTCCTGTTACCTTTAATAAAAGGCCATGTGGTGAGAGTCGCAACATGTGCTGCATTTGGCAATGATGTATCAGCAATTTATCCTAAGAACTGCAAGTATAGGACTCAAGGAAGGCTTGCTCCAAAACTAAAATTTCAAATAGCTTCCACAATTGATTCCATTCTGTAAATATTCAAAAACTTAGAAGTGGAGAACACTCTCGCATTTCTTTTCAAAAAAAAAAAAAAGATTTATTGTAGGTGAAGTTAGTCCATAGAAAAATGGTGTTATGATACCAAAATATAAGCTACCCCTTCTAAAATGGTGGAATCACTTAAAATATTATGTGTTCCCCTCACTGGTTTCTATTCTTCACTATGCCACAAATCGTATTGGTTATACACAGCTCACAGAACTCAGAACATGGAATTGTAACATTTAACAAATTTAAATTACCTTGGCTGGCATCATGAAACTGCAACAGCATGAAAAAAGAAGATAGTGGCCGTAGAGAAACGTACACAGCAGCCAAGCCTGCTCTTGAACTTCAATAGTATCTGTACTCTGTGTCCGCTTGTAAAAGTCTCTGCAGCTCTTAAAACACAAATTCAGTGCTTAAGCTCTGAATTTCCAGGGGCACTGAATGTGCACAGAGACACAGATTTCTGTTACTTCAGTTACTGCTGTATAGACTCAAGTAGTGGCTATGACTCAACACCTTGGCAGGAACATCTCCTAATCATGCTGTGTTCACCTGAGAATCAGGCAATTAACTGCTGACATGTAATTACTAACAGCCAATAAATTCACTGAACTCATTTCATACAGTAATATCACAAAGTTATTTTCTAGAGATTTCTTATTATAGAACATGCTTAAAAATTCAATTTACTGTTGAGACAGGAGAGGAAGGAGCTGGACTGCTAGCTATTTGGATGTGTTTGAGACACGAAAATGTGCAACATCTGCACACAAATGTGTAGTGCCTCATTGCAGAGCTCATGATAAATTGCTCATCTCTGTCCATGCAAACATTGCCTGTGCTGACGAAATTTTTACCTACTCTGAAACTGGTACTTTAACAACTTGCTCTTATAACTAAAAATCCTGTCATTTTCCAAAAATTAAGACATTGTTAGCAAGTCTGCCAACTTGCAAAAATGAAACTTTAGATCTCAGGTATCCATTTATGCATAGTCAAAAATGTCTTCAAAATATTGAGCACATGTCATTTACAAGTCTGCAGTCCCTGGCTAAAGAGACAGGGTTTTGCTCATTTACCTGCTTTCAAAAACATTACACAGTAACAACAAGACTTCTACTCTTTCACTCCTCAGCTTGTAAAGGGATTTTTAATTAGATTTTTTGTTTTTATATAACCAATCTTGTCCATTTTATATTTGTGTTCCAATAAGAAGTCCTAACTTTAAAGAAATTTTCCTCTAAGAGGCCACAGGTGGCCTTTTTCCCCAGTCTGGTGTTTATCAAGTGCCACATTAAGCCATGTATCTTGCCTTTACTGCTTTTAAAGAGGACACAGCTTCCTGGATTTTATTCTGGTACTCTGAAAAACTTGCACTTTTTAGTTCTTCGTGAATAAGAGAAAAGGTTAGAAATACAGGTTGTAGTTTGAGTCTTTGTTCTCTGCTCCTGTCTACTAACCCAACCAACAAATTACGGTCTTTCCTACACAATCATCCTGCATGACAACCTTGTAACTTCTGACCATTAACCAAATAATACAAATCTTAAAACACATCTGCCACTGACACTGTCCAGTCCATAATTTCAGAGATACTCACACCCTTAATGAAAGGATGCTTACAATGTTATTTCTGCGTTGCCTTGGTGATGTCATGAATTTACTTTTGTTTCTATAGCACTCAAGAAAGGAATTCTTACATAGAAAAAATAGATTTTTTTTTTATAATGCTGCTGACCTGTAGGAAAGAACATAATAACATTGTTTTGCTGAGATTTGTCTTTATCAGCTGCTCCTCTGAGTTTTATGATTTAAAATTTTCCCTTGAGTTTTAACACCCAAGCTCATCCTCTCCACCCCAAAAAAGCCAAATTGTGCACTCCCTTGTCTTGATAATTTTTCCTCTTAAAACACTTTTGCAACACTACTGTTTACTCTAAAGCCCTAAAAAAACAGGGCAGAGGATAGAGGGGAGACAAAGGCAGAAAAGAACGGTTCTAAAGGCTGAAGTAGTTATCATCCTTGATGCATGCTCCGGGGTGCACACCAATTTACTGGAATTAAGAGTCTGTTAGCAAATCGTTGTTCACTCTAGGATGCTTCAGGAGTCACTACAACAGCATTCTTCCCTTATTTTGCTTTCTTACTCTTGGCAGTAAGGAGAAAACAATGAGCAAGAGCACACTCAAAAAACCCAGCAACATCTGTAGGTATCTTATGTCCTTGAGCCTTTTCAGATTGAACAAAATGCAGAGTATGATGTTCAGTCTCTTTGTAACAGGTAAAAGATCAATTGCAATGGTTTTCTTTTTGGTCGATCAGCTGTCTTCAAAATATTGACCACATGTCGTTAACAAGTCTGCAGTCCCTGGTTAAAGAGACAGGGTTTTGCTTATTTACCTGCCTTCGAAAAGCCCAAAAGACACCACATGTACACAATATTTATTTATTTATTTATTTATTTATTTATTTATTTATTTATTTTAACTTACAAGATTCTCCCCTTCTTATCAGCTCATACATAAGGCTGGAAGGGGAAAAGATAAGACCACACGGACAGCATTACTATCAGTGTAGAGATTGCCATCTGTTCTACATCTCTCCTTTAGTAGCTGCATGTTTTCCAGCCATTTAGTTTTCTTTGGCTGAGACTGTACTTGACTGAAAGCCAGCATGCAGAAACTCACTTTAGGTAGAACACAGCAATTAAAGCAGCAAAGCAATCAAAGGTAAGCGTGGAAGGAAGATCATCCTTTTGGCATCGAGTTTATAACCACCCCATAAAAAGAGGTTGGGGAATCAATTGTGCATCTCCTTGTTTACTACAGCCAGGCAGCTACAAGTGAGAAAATGGTATTTTTGCCCATTTGGGATGACGATTTTGTTTCTCAATCTTTAGCCATTCCCAGCATGGACTTCTGTGAAAAGCTGCACATAGGGTTTTCAAGGCCACATATGACATACCTTCTCATATCACAAATTGTTCCCTTTCTTGTTTGTAAATGGCCAACTGAGATGCATTCCCGGACCCTTGACAAAAGCAATAAATCATTTTTAAACATATTTCAGCCTGCAGTCTACCAAACCCTGAGGATTTTCTTTTTGCAGACCTTCAGGGCATATTGTAAAGCCAACAGATGCTTTTGTGAGAAAAACTCCGCAGCCAATAACTTAGGCTCAGGCGAAGATCTCAGTGAAGCAGTAATTTATTTGTGATTGCAATGGCGGGCGCCCCACAAGCAGGAGAGCGCATCTACTAGTTCCAACACACAGTTTATATGCTTTTGGATGACAGGACCCTCCCCTGCTTCCCCACTGAGTGGATAATCCAGGTTCACAATCTACCTGATGCTTCACAGACAGTGCGTGGCCTTCAGTTGCTGGCCTGTTAAATTTCAAATTTCTTTTGACGTTTTTATTGCTTAAAGTGGTAATGTTTCTTCACTTACCTGACTTGACTTAACACCGTGATTTTCACCTAATTGTCCTAAGGAATCTGGTTGTCTGCACTTTACATGGTCACCTGCTAAGCTTTCTTATCACTGCAAGCATATCTCCATACCACTTTCC
The DNA here is from genome assembly GCF_964035555.1 of Netta rufina. Lineage (NCBI taxonomy): Eukaryota > Metazoa > Chordata > Aves > Anseriformes > Anatidae > Netta > Netta rufina. The sequence goes on from NC_140126.1 coordinate 17,057,889, forward strand.
TCTCCTCTAAAAAATGTAACTCTGCAAAAACAACATTTCTATTCCCACAATTCCCCCCTTTTCTTCTTTATACACCGTTGATTTTTGCAAAACTTTTCTCTAAGGTGTAATTTGGTAGATATCTTCCTCTTCTTCACTTTCTTTGCTTTCCATCTCCTCATCATCACCTTACCTGAGTAAGGTGGTGGTTCCATGGTCATTTGTTTCAATAGCACAGTTTCAGTTAACCATTGCACTAGTGCTCTTACACAGGGGATAATGCAGCAACCAACGGCTGTCAATACTCCTGCAACTATGATCAAGGATGTAAATACGCCTAATTTTTCTGCCAATTCACTGGCAAGGGTGGTAAGCCCTTGCAATGCTCTAGTTACTGTGCCACCTGGGGCAGTATTGTTGGGTATAAAAGTGCAACAATGGTTGCTCAGTATCACACACACACCTCCTTTCTCCATGAGCATCATATCTAATGCTATTCCGTTTTCCCAAGACATTTTGCTGGTGGCATCTAGTTATTCAGTGATTCCTCTTATTGCATCCATTGTATAATTTACGAACCTCTGCTGATAAATATAATTAATCCAATCCATATTCTTATTGATTGTTACCCACCAGAACAGTGGCTCAAACCCTGCAGCAATTTGATTCCTGCCTTTCTGTTCATCGGGAACTCCTCTAGGCACCCCAGCAGAATCTATCATCAAATGATACTCCTAAGTTTCTTTTACTTCTTCTGGGTATTTGTGATGTTTTTCTTTCAAATGCCAGGGTGAAGGGTATAGCTAATTGAACAAGTGCACAAGTGCCTCCCCAGTTAGATGGTAGAGTGGACCGTAAGATCTTCCCTCCACAGTACCACCAGAGATCCACCCTGGGGATCTCTAATCTTGAGCAGTTTCCCATCAAGTCCTTGGTAGCACAAGACAATTTCTCCCAGATGGTGGGTAGCACTCACACCCGGCCGTGAGAGGCAAGCTGTATGGTTACCAATAGCTGTAGAGAATGCAAGGGGAGCCCTGATATTGCTATCACACAAGGAACGGCAAAGAGAGACTTACAGGCCTCATTTCCCCAGGCAGTCTTTTCTTGGTACAATGCAATCATACATCGCATCTCCTGGGAATGCTTGGTCCACCCCCATGGGAAGGGCACAATCTGGGAAATCGGTCATCCCGAGGCACAAGCATAGCCATAGCTATGGTTGAGACTCTGGACAGTGTATTTGACCCGTTCTATCCAGGCGTTCACATCCCCATATCCTGTTTCAATCTCAAATGTTTGAACTACCACATGTCAAAGAGGGCCTCCTGTTTTCTTTTGAGATGGGGAAGACACTAAAAATTATCCAAATTAGTATTTAGCTACATATATGGTAAAATATCCTAGTTATTGTGGATGTGCATGAGAACCTAAAAATATCCTAATTCTAGGGATGTAGATGAGAACCTTATGAGAAGCAGATGTAAAAAGAAGATATTGCTCAAGGCCAACAGATGAGGGAAGAACGAACAACTCGTTAGGGAAGAATGAGCAACTTGTTGGCAGGAAACAAGGCAAAGATAAGCAAAAAAAGGCCTAAATACTGTCAACAGAAAGTCAAAGTCCAGAAAGGTAAAAAGTTTAACCTCCTCTTCCTCGTTGCCTTCATCCTGAAAAACCCCTGCCCACGACCACCAGGCTACATTGTGCAGGCGCAACCGGGAGGAGCTAAGGGTGGGAAGTATGGAAATGAGTACTTGGAAGAGGTCTGCCTTTTCGGGGAAAATAATAAATATGTATTAGAGCTCCTGTAATACGTAACAGTATATATACATGTATAAAATTGTGAGAGACGACCGGGCAGGTGCGCACTTTTTGAAGGAAGCTATTCCCAGTGCACCTGGTGCAGCACAATAAAGTATACCTACTTTACAACCTTATGGTTGTGGAGTCTTTTCTGTGCATCACTTTCCTGTTTTCTCCTTGAGTTTCTCCCTTTTTCTGGTCGCAATAGGGATTGTTTCCATACAGCTATTCTCAGTCTGGCTGTTGGGTCTCTCCCAGTTATTTGTTCTCTCTGCTCAATTGTCACTGGGCATTTAAAGCTCCATAAGCTAACACCTCACAAGCATCAAACGTGATGGACTGTGGTACATAACCCTCTGTCACAGTCACCCATATTTTGACAGGGTATACCGTGTTACTATTATCTGGTCACGCCTTTTCCATGTTGCCAATTGACCAAGGCCTTCTCTAAGGCCTATAATTACTAGAAACAAAATTAACAGTTGAATTTTCCCTGTTGTTATTTTTAACCTGTTTCCAAATAATTATGAACACAAAGAATAAGATATATGTACTACTAGAACAAAAACCCCTTGGGAGCACTTCGATTTGCTATAGGCCAGTCCTTTCTCTCACTCGCAAGCCACACTCATTAGTTACCTGTGAAAATAAAAGGTTAGTTTACAATTGTAAGCTCTTATCCTGCTCAGAGTCCACTATGAGATTTTTCTCTTTGATTTCAACTTCCAACAAGTCTTCTGTAGGAACAGCTTCCCAGGTACTAGGGTCGACGGATGCCTTCACTCGAGTATAGTGAGTCCAACCTTTTTCTGCAGTTCTTACGGCTGTTTCAGTGGTTAGTGATTGTCCTTCCCATTCAGGCCAGAGTTGATTCTTTCTAGGTCTGAATTAGGACCCAGTTTCCTGGGCGATAGTGGTGAATGGGGAATTCCAAAGGTGGGCTTTGAGCCAACAGCCCACGGGTCCTGAGAGATGACAAAGAAGACAACCCCAGAATACAGTTCTTAAGAAAACTCTCTTGTTTCGAATTGTGGTATCTCATCCCTTCTGCCCAGATAGGGCAATCCAAACAGCATCTCATGTGGTGAAATTCCTATATCCTTTCTTGGTGCTGTTTGAACCTGTAGGAGTAAGCATTTTACCCAAGGAAGTTGGGTTTCTAACGCTAATTTAGTTAATTGCTTCTTTAATGTCTGGTTCATTCGCTCCACCTTCCCAGAAGAGGAGGGGTGCCAGGGGGTGTGAAAATCCCACTCAATCCCTAAGGCCTGCTTTAACCCTTGCAGTAAAGCTTACACCCATCCAGACACGTGGTCAATTAGGACAAACAAGTAACTCAGTAAAGTCTACCTGTATACTATTTAAAAGTTTTTGCATCAGGGAGAGTTTTTGTTTCAGGGGAAAGAATAGCATTCAGCTCTATGAACAGAGTAATTAGTACTTTCAACCATATGATATTTACTTTATTCCACTATTAATATTTTTCCTTAGTGATACTATGATGGATGAATTGCATAAACTGAAAGAATAAATATGATGCTTCACAGCTAGTTTTCAATGCTCTTGGGAACAAAATAAAATTTTCTGTCCCCCATTACTTTTACTTGGGTTTTACTATTACATTTCTTTTCATTGATTCAGCATTATAATAATACACTGGACATAATTTTTTTAATGACTTTGCAAGGATTGTTCACACAACTAGATGAAATACTGAAGTTAAAATAGAGCCACATACAGAAACTGGAAACATAGAAGGAACTGTTATGCAGTGAGAAACAGAATATGAACATATGGTTAACTAATGGGAAAATGAGCAGAGACCTAGTACTTGTGAACACTGGGGTGGGGGGAAGGCATGATTAACAAAGAAGCATCAAATGAATTTATTCCTTAACTGTATCTTTTCTATCCTGCCAGCTGATAAAGGCCATTAGGCAGCTGTCCATAAATGACATCAGGGTCAGCACAAGCTAATTAATTAACATATATTTAATTCTAACTAGATTTTCTAGGAAAAAAACAAAACAAAACAAAACAAAACAAAACTTTTTCTCTGTTTCTTTTTCCTCTTTTCTATATGCACGCACTTCTCTACAAATATAAAACCCTACAGTTGAAGAAAACAGGTGAAGATTTAAGACGTTCAGCCACAGTTACCACATTAAGCCTTGTAATTGGAACAATCAAAACATGGCAGTTTGCTTTCCCAGGGAATTATGCAAGTCACACTTCATTCACTGTGCAATAAACTTGAGATTGATGAGCTTGCCGTGACAGTATATAAGCTTTAGAGGTTCCAGTCTCTACCTCTGCTGCTGACAACTCATCTGAGAGCATACCGCTGTGTATTATTTAATGCAACAAAATAGGAATGAAAGGAACAGAAGAGGAGACTATCAGTAGGATTAAAGAAAAAAGGCAAGAATTTCCCATTTCCAAAATACCTTTTTCAAAAGCTGTTAGGTAACTGCTGAAAATTCCTATAGTATTTACTATTGAAAAGGTAAAAGACAACAGTCATTAACCAAATTTAGTACCCAAAATAATTGAAGAAAATCACAGAACCGTAGTTGTGTTAATTCTTTTTTCATCCACAGAGGAATCTCAAAGTGCAGACTTCTTGTTGAGGACATCACATCTGTTGTCTGTTATTTTAACGACTTTAATTAAATCTTTGTACCAACATGCAGATGAAAAGTAAAAAGCAATCACAAAAATAGCAGATGCTTGTAAAATAGCAATACTTCTGATCAGACTTCCGATCCACTGCATGATTAAGGAAATACATATGCTTAGCAGGGACTGCACTGCTACTCAAGGTACTACATAATCAATGAAAGTCAGAGGACAACTTGGAAAACACAAACACTTTCAATAGAAGTGTTTGTGAATGCTCTTACAGGTGTGTTGTCAGAGCATCCCAATTATTTTGTATGTGTTCCTATTATCTCAGGGTACTGAGAGAACTGGCAGAGGAGCTGGCCAAGCCACTGTCCATCATTTATCAGCAGTCCTGGTGATCAGGGGAGGTCCCAGTTGACTGGCGGCTAGCAAATGTGACGCCCATCTACAAGAAGGGCCGGAGGGCAGACCCGGGAAACTACAGGCCTGTAAGTTTGACCTCAGTGCCAGGGAAGCTCATGGAGCAGATCCTCCTGAGAGTCATCACGCAGCACTTGCAGGGCAAGCAGGCGATCAGGCCCAGTCAGCATGGGTTTATGAAAGGCAGGTCCTGCTTGACGAACCTGATCTCCTTCTATGACAAAGTGACGCGCTGGGTGGACGAGGTAAAGGCTGTGGATGTGGTCTACCTTGACTTCAGCAAGGCTTTTGGCACCGTCTCCCACAGCATTCTCCTCAAGAAACTGGCTGCTCTTGGCTTGGACTGGCGCACGCTTCGTTGGGTTAGAAACTGGCTGGATAGCCGGGCCCAAAGAGTCGTGGTGAATGGAGCCAAGTCCAGTTGGAGGCCAGTCACTAGTGGCGTCCCCCAGGGCTCAGTGCTGGGGCCGGTCCTCTTTAATATCTTCATCGATGATCTGGACGAGGGCATTGAGTGCACCCTCAGTAAGTTCGCAGATGACACCAAGTTAGGTGCGTGTGTCGATCTGCTTGAGGGTAGGAAGGCTCTGCAGGAGGATCTGGATAGGCTGCACCGATGGGCTGAGGTCAACTGCATGAAGTTCAACAAGGCCAAGTGCCGGGTCCTGCACCTGGGGCGCAATAACCCCAAGCAGAGCTACAGACTGGGAGAGGAATGGTTGGAGAGCTGCCAGGCAGAGAAGGACCTGGGAGTGATGGTGGATAGTCGGCTGAATATGAGCCAGCAGTGTGCTCAGGTGGCCAAGAAGGCCAATGGCATCCTGGCTTGTATCAGAAGCAGTGTGGCCAGCAGGGCTAGGGAAGTGATTGTCCCCCTGTACTCAGCTCTGGTGAGGCCGCACCTCGAGTACTGTGTTCAGTTTTGGGCCCCTCGCTACAAGAAGGACATGGAGGTGCTTGAGCGGGTGCAGAGAAGGGCGACGAAGCTGGTGAGGGGCCTGGAGAACAAGTCCTACGAGGAGCAGCTGAGGAAGCTGGGCTTGTTCAGCCTGGAGAAGAGGAGGCTCAGGGGCGACCTTATCGTTCTCTATAGGTACCTCAAGGGAGGCTGTAGCGAGGTGGGGGTTGGTCTGTTCTCCCACGTGCCTGGTGACAGGTCGAGGGGGAATGGGCTTAAGTTGAGCCAGGGGAGTTTTAGGTTAGATGTTAGGAAGAACTTCTTTACCGAAAGGGTTGTTAGGCATTGGAACAGGCTGCCCAGGGAAGTGGTGGAGTCACCATCCCTGGAAGTCTTTAAAAGACGTTTAGACGTAGAGCTTAGGGATATGGTTTAGTGGGGATTGTTAGCGTTAGGTAGAGGTTGGACTCGATGATCTTGAGGTCTCTTCCAACCTAGAAATTTTGTGATTTTGTGATTCTGTGATTCTGTGATTTTATCTAGCAATCTAGGTAGTAATTTTTTTGATGTAGCAATCAAAATAGTAACAATCACAGTAACCTTTGATTCTACCATCAGGAAAAAAAGATAAGTTATTTTTATATAATTTTACTACCTGATAATTTTCATCAATCTGAAGTAATCCCAAAAGACACAGAATGAAAGAAAACTGTAGAAGTGTGACTAAATGCGTAACAGGCATTACTGTTTTCTCCTCTTTACACCAGTTTAGTTTTGCTTAACAGTTGATAAAATGTGGTACCATTTGATAACACACAAGAAGAGAAAAAAAACAGGTTGAATTAAGTTTACATTGGATAGCAGTTTTATGATGATTACAGGTCAATAGCTTATGGCAAACAATAGTCCATCTCCTTAGTGACAGACCTGCTAACCCTCATCACTAGGTGGGTATTCATTTGATATAAACATAATTTCCAGCCTTGCAAGATAGGATTTAAATTATTAAAAGTATTATCTTTTACCCCGAGGAGAATGCAGTTTGAAGAAAATTAGGCAAACCTTCAGAGTCAGGAAGGAAAGTGGTACAATACAGACTGTAGAAGAAGACTGTAGCTGACTCCAAACTCCAGGTTTCGTTGTTTTTTGGTGTTTTAAATGAGTTTCATATGCAAATAGAGTGAATTACTAGATGGCACATAGAGGGAGATGCTAGGACATCCTACAGAGATACTTGTAAAAAGGTCCAAGTACAGCCCATCACAAGACATAACACCACGCTGTTTTTTAGAGTCACCTTCAGAGACCCCAACTCAGGCCTTATTAGAAAACCACACAGCCTCTACAAAACATCATTAATCACTGCTTTACCTCATTTCATAACCTCTTGTAGCTTCTTTTTCTTCTTTCCTAAAACAATCCCTTCCAGAGACAGAGAAGCTGCCATTTTGAGAGATGGAAACAGAGAAAGAAAGAAAAGAAAACAGACAGCCTAATTTGCTCTATCAAGAGAAGATCATTAAATAAGAGTATCTGAACTGGGATGATTGCTTTATTTTGAACACTGCCTTGCAAAACCCCTGAGACATGAGCATTTACTGTCTAGATTGCGCTGTTGAGCTGAGCTCGTTTCTCATGAGGAGACTAACAACAGCTGAAAATTGTTTCAAGAAGGAAGTTTAAAAAAGAACCAAGAAAACTTCCAGTACTTTATTTCCTGAAGCAATGCAACCACAGGAAGGGCCAGAAGCATATGCTTGTAGATAAATGATCACTTGATTAATTATTTTTTTCTCACTGTCCACGTGTAAATTCTTCCCCTTCCATCCTATTTCATTTGCTCTTATGTTACCACTAAGAAACTATTGTTACTAAGCAATATCTAGGTCTCAGCATGTGTCATGTAATGTAGATATAGAGTCCTGCTGGGAAATCAATGATATGCAATGTTCTGCCCCAGAAAGAGATGGAAGTTGGCTATTAAGTGACATTATTTATAAAGCACATGCAGTGAAAAGAATGTAGACAACAAGAGTGTGACAGCCTTTGTTTAAGTTTCAAGCTTCATATGTAGAAAACTCAATTATTTATGTACCTAACAGAAGAATTGGGCAGTATTGCTTCTATGTATTTTCAACAGCTCACTTCCATTTTGAAGACTGTTTTCTCAAGACTCTGTTCTTCAAAATAAATCAGAAAAAAAACCCCACAGCATATATGCTGAAAGAATATCTCATCTCATACAAAATTTGATGTTTCTCTCAATTCTTTAGCTAAAAATACTGGATATGTTAGTTTATTTTTAAAAATCATCTTATAACCAGTTGTAACGTGTGCTTATTCTGTGTGTAAGAGGAAAGTATCTAAGTGTCAGTTTGATATTTCTGCATTGGCCTTCTTCAGCTGATCCCTAATACATTTTCTTTTTCCTTTTCCTTTTCTTTTTTCTTTTAGGACTCACTGAAAGGGCTGTGGGCAGCAACAACTTTTGTCAGTTCTATGAAGAGGCAGAAGAGAAGAGAACTGGAAATTTTCTAGTTATTCTGCATATTTAAATATTAAAAATACAGAAATAAACATGAAAATAACAGAAATATAGAAGGACGATCTACATCGCATGGGACAAAAACCTCTTGGGGTCTCATTTGGTCTTTTGTGGATGTTATTTAAGATGCATCTCCAGAGTATCTGCTGCAGACAACCCAAAAATTTCATCAAAATATCTTAGATACATATTTTTTTCCTATTTTGAAAATCAAAACATTAACATTAACCCAGTCTCAGCTCAAAGATGAGACCATCACTTTGTGGCAGTTGTACCACCTCATCGCATAGGCTTTCCTAAAGTTAATGCTGCTTGTCTCTTTCTGTTAACTGTGTTCTCAAACTATATTCAAGACGTGTCAAAAAACTTATTATTTGAAATCTTGCAAAGACCCTTTTTCTTTTAGACTGAAAATGGGAAAATGATACTGCAAACTGCTTTAAAGTCCACAAGTACACTGATTTAGCTCTACAGAAGTATTACTGAGGACATTAGTAATTCAGTATGGATATAATACATAGATCCCATGAACAAGTTCACTACATGTAATCATTACAGAAATTGACTGAAAAGCAAAACTTCCCCAGAACTAGGACATTTTCTTCCTTTTTTTAAATTTTTATTTATTTATTTATTTTAATTTTTTTTGGTCTTAATCATGTCAATTCAAAAGGGGTGGGAGGAAAATGGACAAATGAAATTTTCACAAATCCTACACTGCTAAGGGAAACAGGAAGGCACCTGAAGATCTAATTATCACTTTCTGAGATGTTACAAGGTTTTCCATCTTCAAGCTACCAGAAGCAACATCCCAGGGGCTTCAGTATTGTTCATAGGCTGTCATGAGGAGAGTTTGCCATGTTCTGTCTCAGGTAGCTTTATAATAATAATAATAAGCCTTACCTTGCTATATAAGGTAACCAGATTTCATTTACTGTGAACCAACTTGTACTCAGTCACTAAGTTGGAGAAAACTAGCATTTCATGGAAAATTTACATTTGTTATTAATTCTTTTCAGGACTATATTATTTGATTTTTTTTATTATTTTTTTTTACTGAATAAAGCAATTACATATTCATTTAAGGAAAGCTCATCATAAGTTAAGGGCTTCCTGATGCATATTCACAGCATCCTGTTATTTCTAGACTAGCATGCAAATGTGTGCAAACATGCATGTATGTACGAGATATATTACATGTGTTACAAGGAAATAAAGTGTACAGCATAGATTAAAAAAAGCTCATTTTGCACATATAATTACAATTCTTTCTGAATCCACTGCCAAAGGAACAGAATATAAATTGTAAAACTCCAGTAACAAGAGAGCAGTGTACGAGTTCAGGGATAGCTTTAATTCTGAAATTTACTGCTCTTGTCAGCCTACTCAGAAACTTAAATAGTACTCAACTGTTTCACACATTCTGTTTCAAATTCTTCATATCTCCTGTTACTCCTGGTGGCCAAAGAACAGTAATGCTTACTGTGGAATTATCTGCTTTTCCATAACAACTTACAGGAAAATATTTCCATGTTCTACAAAAATCTCTATCAAACTATTCTTCTACCAGTTATGATATTTGTTCCCCTAGAAACACCTTCCATGTAACTGCTTCTTACCAGTCTTTAGTACCCAAGCAGTTACATCATACGTTGATATTTGCGTATTTTTATTAAAATTGTTTAATATTTATATTGCAAACATGCCAAGACCTCATCCATCATGCTGTTGTTCTATCCACTGCAGACACTCTGACAGACACAAATATTACCCATTAATAACCTGCAATTTAAAATGACAATTAAAAGATGATAGGTAGAGAAGGAATGTACAATTGAATTACACAATATTGCATTTTTCTCCATATATACCGTGTACCTGTCACATGCTTATTCCCCTCATGGGCCCTTCACTCCATCAGTGTGAGCCTTCTCCGAGGCATCACATCAAAATTTGTTCTGAAAGAAAGGTTCAAAGGATGAGAGGATCATGAATTGAAGTGCCTGAAAGATCACTTTTGTATTTAAAGAACAGAAAACAGTGTGGAAACACTGAGTAATGGATTAGAAAGATAAAATAGTAATTAAGAAGTGAACAAATAGGAAGAGACCATGTTGTTCAAGTCTCCAACACTACTGTGCATATTTATAATATCCAACACCTTCATGTTTATCCTTTACTCCTCCCCTGACCTCCAGCCTTCTACACTACAAAGTGCAATATGTAAAGTCTTGATCCTTATAGTCTTTTTCAGTCTAATTAATTTGCTCCATGTCCTCAAGCATTTCAGTTACCAATCTATTGCTTTCTTCTCTAATATATTCCTCTGTATTACATTCAAGTGTGTGCTCTTTGAAGCAAGTATACTCTATTACAGTACAGCAGTAGAATCCTCAGGTTCACTTACTTTTATTTTCATCCATGTGGTAAATGATTACAGAGGTAAGAGCAGTTTCTCTCAAAGAGCAAAAGCAAGAGGGCTGGAGCTGTTTTCAGAGAATGAGAACTGGTTTTGGCCAAACAGTAGGAAGTAACACACAACTGTAGTTGTTATTCTGATAAGAATGGCTGATGCTCCTCAGTCCATCACACAAAACAGGGCATGAACAGTCTACCATGCCTCCCAGAGACAGCCTGACTTCCAGCACTGCCTGGAAATATTCAGAAGTATAAAAGTAATCTGTATTGCTATGAACATACAGTGTCACGTGTAGATGATTAGCCTTGGGGAGAGAAAGAACTGGGATGGCAGTGACACAAATGTGCAAGAAATCCAGAAAACAGTTTGCTTGTGTGGCTGAGCTGTCAAATTCTCAGTCAGACCCACTCAAACCATCAAGAGATATTTTCTGTTGATATAGTTTAAACTATATAAAATAAATGCTTCTAGCCCACAGATTATTTTTTAAATCTGCATAACCATGGATGACATTTGAGTTATAGGTTAGGCTTGTTACGTCAGTTAACATATAGGTGGGAGTGTTTTCTTGTTCCAAACCTTGTAGTTGTAAAATGCAAACTTCTAAGTATTGCTCGAGACTCAGTTAAGGAAGTAAGAAGACTTGCTTCAAAAAGGTTGGAACTTACTTAAGAAGGTAGGCAGGAGCGGAACCAGGAGATGAGTCACAAAAAGAGAGAGAATGATGACAAGATTGTGTGTATTAGTGTCAGAAATATCGCAGGCAGAAGGAAGAAAAGCATGCAGAACAGATTTTAGATCTGATGAGAATGGGATGGCTGGAAACATTAGTCGGAACATCCATGAAAGACTAGAGAGGGTGGAAGACAGAAAGGAAGAAATCCAGAATGAGTGGGAGGAGAGAAACAACACATTTGCAATTGCTTTTTCAGGAGTACACTAGCATCTTCCTGCTACAGAACCTTTTCTTTGTCTCCAAATGCCAATCCCATAGTTAAAAGGAATTCATATGTACCCATGCCATTGCAGTAAATGCATACAAAACTACTCAGTTTCATCAATAGTGCATATTGAAGGAATTAATTTGTTTGGAGTCAAATCTAAACATTCTTTCTCAGACTGCACTCTCACCATGGATATAAATTACTAACCTCTGTAAAAGGACTGTAAGAAAACATGCAGGAAGGGTTAAAGTTGCTTCAGGTATTAGTCATTCTCTCTTCAGGCATTTTCTGTGCATCTACTGCAGCTCTGCTTAAGGGAACCTGCTGCTTATAATGTCTATTCTGCCACTCGCCCACAGTAACTGACATTAAGGGAAAGAGGCAGCACTCAACAGGCTTCAATTTGCCCTTTAGCAATGTCCCACCTTTGCCTTTTCTATCCTTTGCTTCTTTTGCAAACACAGTATTATGGATGGAGGGGTGGAAGAAGGCAAAGAATACCTGATGTCATTGCTTACCATTAATAAAGAATGGTTGGTTCAAGCAATCTCCTTCTAAATATTCTTTTATCAGCTAACAAATAGACCTAACTTTTGGCAATGAGGGAAAATCAATTTATTTCAAAGTAATACAAATTTACCATGAAAAAAATGCTTCTGGAACACTGCAGGCTTCTCCCATTTCTGTTGACGAATTGGTTACTTAGAACTATGTCCTAAAGCACGATTGCTTCCTGACAGAACTGCGCTGTGACAAGAAAAGGCCTGGGAACGAATTTATTTGCAGTTTCTCCACACGCCATGGAGAGCTACATCATTCTGCTCTTTGCTGTGGAGTGTCTTACCCTGTTGCTGAATAGCTCTTCTGTTTGGTGAGCAGAGGAGCAACCAGAGGACATTCCCTCTCCCTGATCGTTTGCTTACACAGAGAGTGGCAGAGAAAGAGCCCCTTGGTTTTGTCATCTCTGTGAGTCACCATCTAAGCAGAAATGAGCATAGGAATAAAGGAAGTTTTTAACTTCCTCTTCACTCCCCCGCACCCTAGCAAGGGTTACGACAATCTAGCCCTAACTACTTTGGATGAAAACATCTCAGTGAGTCAGTTGTTTGCAAATAGCTCTCCGCCTTCCTTTGCATTTCATCTCTGTGGGTGCTCCATGTCTGCTTTGCATTCGGATGAGATTTTTCCTCAGCGTCTGCACACAACTAAGCTCACAGCTGCTTTGCTGCAGTTTCTCTGAGCATTCTCCTTTGAGGTCCAGCATCTTTTGATCCCAACTTTGCTTTTAAAGTTTTGATCACAGGATGTGACAGCCATTTTGTCTCCTACCGGTGATCTGTAGTTTATCCAGAATTCAACCAACAGCTGTTGAAAATACACCTTCTATGAGACATATGCTTATGAATTCAAAACTGTCTCAGACTTCCAGGTTTTTACAGATATTCTGAAGTTAGAAGGCTGACCAAACATTGTTGAACGCTGTACACAGCAGTTTTTGTTCTTTATAATAACATAAATGCTCCATAAATGCTCTAATTTTATTTTCTGCTCCCTCCAAAACCTTCTCTCCCTCCCCCCCCGCCCTTTTTCTTCTTTTTGGTTAAAGCTGTTGAAATACTACAGGTTAAGCAGGCCCAGTTGCTAAACATATCCTCTTGGTTGGTTCATTTTCTTGCAATATAGCGACTTTCTGATTTCACCAGAATTGACTCACTTCTGACACAATGTTCCAAGATGAACACCCACAGAGTGTAACATTCAGACTTTATTCTTTCCTCCACATATACTGCTACTCTCATCACTTGAAAGTAGACGTTTTCATCCTTCGGCTGACCTGGTATGCCTCCACTATACCCCCTTAGCAATCTAGTTATTACAATACGCTACTGTAAAAATATTATTTCTGAATGGTCAGTAAAGCTATGTCAATTTAACTAAAGATAGGCTCCAAGCTTGATTTAAAATAATAATAATAGTAATAGTAATAGTAATAATAATAATAATAATAATAATGCATTTCATGATCTTTTTTGATAAAGAAAAAATTACACTGAAATTTACAAAGCTATCTGGATCCACCTACACTGTAGAAACATATTGGGTTGTCCATCCAGTTATGAAAATAATATGAAGCCCTTTCAAAACTCAGGGAATAAAGTTTAACACTTTCTTACAAACATGCTAAGCAAAAAAGGCTCCTTCCACAGTTGATCAGCACTAAATGAAATCCCTAACCTCAACTATAAGTAACTTTGTAAGTAAAAAGAGAACCAAATTAGAGGGAGTGGGGGTAAAGAACAATGTTTAGCTGCACTTTCAGAATTACCAGATGGTAAGTCATGGAAGTTAAAGTGATAGAACAGATAGAATATTCTAAGTAGCTCAAGACATCGAAAAATAAAAATTTCAGAAAAGAAGGAATTTATTTATTGCATAACAATTGAAAGAAACAAAAAGCTACCTGAAGAAATTGGCTAGGAGTGAACAGACAAATACTATGCATATATTGAAAGGATGTAAATGCAAACATTCTCACTGAATACTGTGGGCAAGAGTAAGAGAGCTGACTACTGTATAAACTCTTATTACAAAACACAGTTAAATGCAATTTCATAGGCTACCAATAGAAGAATGTGTAGGAATACTGTGCAAACGAGCTAGGCAGAGGGTGGCAGACTAGCAAGATTACACATATTGTACTGTCTGAGGACATGAAGTACAAGCAATGGAATAAAAATCTATTAGAGAAAATTTAAAAATAAATACTAACAATGGATTTTTAATGACTAGAGTGATTGCAAAGATTATTTTTTATTTATACAGCATCATAGCTCCAAGTTACAGCAGCACTCAACAATATTATAACTGTTTTTTTTTCTGTCAGAAAACCTGGTAATGTTAACAATGTCTTTTCTCTCTGCAGTTTGTATTACTCTGCGCTGTTAAACTAAGCTTCAGCTGGTTCATGACACACAAAGTTAGTTCCACATTTAATGAAAATCAAAATGGTCACACACATCTGCGGGTTCATCTTCTGTATTAGACAAATTATGTTCAGTGATATCTGAAACTGCTGAACCAAAACGTTGATTGCTGTGCTTCCTAGAAACAAAACCTTCTTTGTAAGCTATACAATGACATCCCAAGAAACAAAAGCCATAGTCCTTTTCTCTTTTCAAGATTATTCAGCTCACTGAAGAATTTATTTCTTAATTCACTAGAAAGTCTTTGATGAAATAACTGGTCTGACAAACCACAGATAACTTCAACAGTGCAAATGCAGATTGACAGATAAGTAGGAAGTCAGAAGATGTGGTATCACCATCATATGATATTAAGTCTTAGGCTGTACTCAACAAGTATAACAAGACACTTTTCTAAAGTCACTTTGTTCTAAGTGTACCACTATCCCCCTACTACCAGTAGTGAAGAAATTATTTAAACAGCACATTACCAGTGGCTTAAAATATTTCCTTAGGAAAAATATATTTTGCAATTTAAATTTAAAACAAAAAGATGAAGTATTTTATATGCCTGGTTTAAAGAAAAACTTCAAGGTGGTTATTCAAATTTACATTCAGATGGCAAGATGTACTAGGATTTAACGATAAAATAAATTTTGTGGGTTAAAAAAAAAATCCCCAGGTATGTTTTGATATGTTTTTGTTTTAGAAGTAAATTTCAAAACATCTATACTAGGACATTTGTACTAAAATATTAATATCTTTAAAATTAACAGATATTTGCTCAGAATTCATTCATTTAACTTAAACTGAAACAATGCTGGTCTTTCACCAGAATGTGACCAAATCTCATTAGCCTAACTAATGTGAAAATGTTAAGCTTTGCAGTATTTAAATTTTTTTTGGACAGCTGCATACTTCACCTGATTCCTCAGCAGATCAAACAACATCAATAATGAAGCTTTGTTAAGCACTCTGAGTACCTGCCTTCAGTTTATTGAAACATATGCTGAAAGAGCTGGTGGACGTCATCGCGGAACCTCTCTCAATTATTTTTCAACGATCCTGGGAATTTGGAGAGGTCCCGGTAGACTGGAAGCTGGCAAATGTTGTGCCAATTTTCAAGAAGGGTCAGAAAGAAGACCCTAGCAATTACAGGCCTGTCAGTCTCACGTCAGTGCCTGGTAAAATCACGGAGAAGATGGTTCTCGAACTTATTGAGGTGCACCTGGGGGACAAAGCAGTCATTGGTCCCAGCCAGCATGGGTTTGTGAAAGGTAGGTCCTGCCTAACTAACCTGATTTCTTTTTATGATAAGATCACCCGTATGGTGGACCAAGGGAAACCAGCTGACGTGATTTTTTTGGACTTCAGCAAGGCTTTTGACACGGTTTCCCATAGGATCCTACTGGACAAAATGTCCACCATACAGCTAAACAAAAACATCATACGATGGGTGAGCAATTGGCTAACGGGCAGGGCCCAAAGGGTTATGGTAAATGGGGCTGCGTCAGGCTGGCGGGCGGTCACCAGTGGGGTCCCTCAAGGCTCCATTTTAGGGCCGGTACTTTTCAATATTTTTATAAACGATATGGATGTAGGAATAGAAGGTATTTTGAGCAAGTTTGCTGATGACACCAAACTTGGAGGAGTTGTGGACTCGAATGAGGGTGTAAAGGCCTTGCAGAGGGATCTGGACAGGTTGGAGAGCTGGGCGATCACCAACCGCATGAAGTTCAATAAGAGCAAGTGCCGGGTCCTGCACCTGGGACGGGGAAACCCTGGCTGCATGTACAGACTGGGCGATGAGACGCTGGAGAGCAGCCTAGAAGAGAGGGATCTGGGGGTTGTGGTAGACAGCAAGCTGAATATGAGCCAGCAGTGTGCCCTGGCAGCCAGGAGGGCCAATCGTGTCCTGGGGTGCATCAAGCACGGCATCGCTAGTAGGTCAAGGGAGGTGATTGTCCCGCTCTACTCTGCGCTGGTGCGGCCTCACCTTGAGTACTGTGTGCAGTTCTGGGCACCACAGTATAAAAAGGACATGAAACTGTTGGAGAGTGTCCAGAGGAGGGCTACGAAGATGGTGAAAGGCCTGGAGGGGAAGACGTACGAAGAACGGCTGAGGTCACTGGGCCTGTTCAGCCTGGAGAAGAGGAGGCTGAGGGGAGACCTCATCACAGTCTACAACTTCCTCGTAAGGGGGTGTCGAGAGGCAGGAGACCTTTTCTCCATTAACACCAGTGACAGGACCCGCGGGAACGGGGTTACGCTGAGGCAGGGGAAATTTAGGCTTGACGTCAGGAGGGGGTTCTTCACAGAGAGGGTGGTAGCACACTGGAACAGGCTCCCCAGGGAAGTGGTCACTGCACCGAGCCTGTCTGAATTTAAGAAGAGATTGGACTGTGCACTTAGTCACATGGTCTGAACTTTTGGGTAGACCTGTGCGGTGTCAAGAGTTGGACTTGATGATCCTTAAGGGTTCCTTCCAACTCAGGATATTCTATGATTCTATGATTCTATGATATGATGCTATTTATTTCATTCATGCATCAAACAGTGGCACTGTTTAACATTAATTCTGTCGCTTTCTTCCATGACTGTACTTACATACACTAATGGCATATACAGCAAAGCTGCAGGAAAGAAAAAGTTATCTGCACCGATTTTTTTATTTTTTAATTTTTTTTAAGAAATTCTTAAGTATAAGCCAAAAAGAACAATGGCTCTCAGCAGAAAGAGGGTAAAGCTGATACAACCTGCAGGATTCAGGAAGCTCCACACCAGACCTGATCAGAGATGTCTGCACTGACTTTCCACATACGAGAGAGAAGAGGCACAGTTGAGCAATTCTGCATAAAGTTAACTAAGCTCACCCTCTTAGTCCAAGAACCAACCCCACTGGATGAAGAAGCAGAGGCAGCAAAGGGGAGAATGATGAAGACATACTAAGGTATTAGCAACGACAAAGCAGAGGCAGCAGTCCCAAAGTCATTACCGGGCAAGATGGAAGAGGCTCAAAAGAGAATTGAAAAGCTCAGTCCAGTGTGATCTGGAATATTTCTCAAGAGCACTTCCTTTACATACAAGCTGGGAGTGCCTCAGGAAACAAAGAATTGTATCTGTAGCCTCTGCCCTTGTAGATGCAGCATCTGGCATGCACTAACTTTTCTTTCCTATTGACATTTGTCAGAGCACTTAAATAAAACGTCCTTGACTATTAGGAGAAGGGGCATATTCAACAGCTTAAGCATAGCAATAGCATGTTAGAAAGGAACATTCAGTTCTTGCCTGTGCTTGTAAGGCAGAGTCATCAGTATATAGTATCACACATTAATGTTGTTCCACAAGCGTCTGGAAGACAGAAAAGGCTACAGAAGCATCCAAACCTATTTTGGCAGTACTCTTGAATATTGGGACAGATATACAGAGGACAAAATCACCACAAAGACCAGAGAACAAAAAAAAATTAAGCCTCATTCAAACCTACGTATATATTGTTAGCATATTGTCTCATTCCCCTGGAGCACAGACAACATTTCTACAATGCATTATCAAATCAAGTGCATTCCTTGATACCAAAATCGATGCAGGGGCATATACTTATGACTGAATATGTGACATATACTCGGTAAGCAGTAGGTAAGCTTATATTTCAATGCATGCTAAAGAAAATCTCACTTTTATGACTTGGTGTAAAATGCACTCACATAAATGAATGTCTCAGTTCCAAAAAAAAATCGCTCAAAACCATGCTATTATTCAATAATCTTGTATCTGTGTGTATCACATATACATATTCATTTAGGATACAGACACAAGAACAAGGTAAAACTAACACAGATCTCATCACAGTTGCTGTCCTGGTCAGAAAGGGGTATTTGAAAGGCTAATTTAAGTGGTATGGATGAATACTGATAACAAAAATAGAAGCAAGGAAAATATCACCTACTTACACTTTTACTCCTCCCATGCAGAGTACAAGTATTCTTGTTCATGGTGACTCTGACTAAATCAGAAGTGTTCTGCAAGTTTCAGAGGAGATGTTTTCTCTCTTGGCTATTCCAATACCAGCTGTTATACTGAAAGCAAATTAATTTATCCAGTTAGCATCAAGGTCTTTGCAAGTTGTACAACATCCAGGCAAAAGCTGTTGCTTCACAGTACATATAAGTTGCAAACAGTCCTAAGATCCAACAGAGCAGATGTTTCATACACCACTAAACCACACAAGATGTACAGTTACACTGAACCATTCAATAAGCATATCCATGAACAGCGCGTGTTTTCCAGTCACTAACAAATGCAGGCCAAACCCAGAAAATTACAGAAGATTACAGACTTCTGAGGAAGGGCCTTTTGACACAGATAATTAACTAGATATTGGCAATATTGTTTGTAATAATGAAATAAGCCTTATTAGATATTTTTAGCCAGTCATTCAGTCTGAGGGGAATCTGTTAACTTTCACATTATTTAGACCAGCAGATATATGCTAAATCTAGGGGAAGAAGGTCAGCTAGAGTATTTTTCAAATCCAGGTGCCTAAGGATGCTTAAACCCCCAGCTGGGTACTTCCATATAGGTGACAGAATTTGACAAATTGGCCTTTGTATTACAATAATAACTAAGCATGAGCCTTAGCAACTGGTAATGACATGGCACAGCAGCTTTGAAAAGCAGCATTCATCAGCCCCTGGGTAAGTGCACAGCAGTCAGCATGGAAGAGTAGAGTTAAAGGGAAATTCATATGCTCTAGGATGAGGCAGTTGAAAGCTTTATATTCTCATTTAGGCCAGGTATATCTCTGCACACATTTTTTCCCTCCTCTGTCAGCCAAAGATGAGATAAAGTGCAATTTCTGACCAACAGAGCTGTTCTAGCAAAATCTCCTAATGTAGACTCAATCATACCAGCAAAATTACAGGTATGGCTTATTTTCCTCATGGGCAGGCACATCACTGATACAACTCATACGGCTACAAGTAATATTTTGCTAGGTTAGACTTCATCTGCACCAGCACAGTGTTGCTGGCATAACTTGCTGTTTTAAAACGACCAAGTTTTTGAGACTCTCTGAAGCCCACTTCTTCAACAACAGAAAATTAACTCTTCAGTGCAGCACAATACCAAAAGCCAAAGACACGCATGCAGACACACACACACATACAGGTGTAGTTTCCCTCCCCAACACGAGAACATGCAACAGATCTAAAAGTCTGGCATTCCTTATTAAGAAAACCACTCGATATGGTGCATGATCAAGTCTCCAGCATATTACTTGATATTTTGCTTTATTTTCTAAAGTGTCAGTTCCTTCACATAAATAAACAGAAAAAATAATACACATGCCTTGATTATTTATGTATTTAATTATTCATAGGTGGCATCCAGTTACAAAGAAGCAAAGCCAGCTGTGGAGGACACAGAAAATATTTCTTCATATTTAAATATATATTAACCCACACTGTCGTTGGCAGTTTTACAACAAAATACAGGCTTTAAATTTCAACTAATGATATTAATTCATTGAAAGGAGCAAACTCTAATATAAGTATTGGATCTGCATATAGGTGATAAAGACTGTATGTGAAAAATCCTTTTAAAAGTTGCATCAGTAGATTTGGGAGCACATAGTAGGTGATAAGCGGAGATTGCACTGAAAAAAAGTATTATCTTAATTTGTGGGATATTTTTATAAGCTTTCCTTAAGAAAAATTGCATTTCCAGAAAACTATTTTATTATGAATTATTCCTGTACTAATAACAAACATAAAATAATACATGCAAAAGTACATAAAAGACATATCTACATTTTATGGAGATAAAATGTATTTTCACTGACAAAATTTTTACTTACTATCTCTACATACAAATCAGTATACACAAAACGGTGTCTTAGATTTACTTTTTCTGTTTCGTGTAGATACAGAATGAAACAGATATAAAATCAGATAAGTCACTTCTTAATCCATTCCAGCAATGCTCAAAATTCAAAAAAAAGAAGAGAAATGTTTACTTATTTAATTAAGTTAATGCATTTAGGAAAAAAATCACCCAAATCACATAAGATTTATGGGACCACAGATGAAGCCAAGTTTCCATCTCATTCACCTCATTTAGCTAGCCCAGAGGAGCTCCCAGCAGCCAGCTTGGTGCATTTTGGTTGAGCAGGCACGTGACCATCTGGATAGATCATCTGCTACATTCAGACCTTTAAAGCTTCCCAAATTTTTATTCAAGATGCTACGAACCTTATTGCCATTGAACATGACAGATTTGATCAATACATTACCATAAGAAACAGCACAAGCAGAAGTTATTCATGTGGACTTTAAGCAGAACGATATATACACTTTCATTTCATCACTTTCGTTAATAAGTCCTAGTAAATACTATTGAAATAGAAACTGCCAAACATCATTAAAGAAAGGAAAAGAGTCCTTCAAACAGGAGTTTTCTGATATTGCTTTGGTTTTAAATAATAAAGGCATTTTTATTTTTCAGCACTGAAGATTAAGAGATGACAAACTACAAACAATTTCCCATTTGTGTTCTGTTTCTAGGTTTACATTTTGGCTACTCTTTCAGGACATTTGTATGTAGTGGAGGTCCGTTGAGTAAAACAGCATATTCACACAAAGCAAAATACTGTAACTCACTTCAAGAATTTCCAAGAAGCTAGGAAATAAAATACCAAAGAAATATTCAAAAAGGAGAAATGAAAAACAACCAGAAATTCGGCCAGATTGCTTGAGTAGATTCCAGGCTGACTCAAGAGATTTTAAAAGTAAGTGTGAAAAGTTCTTGTAATATCTAGGGTATTGTTGTAAATACGTATGCATGTTTAACTCACAGAATCATAGAATCGTTGTGGTTGGCAAAGACATCTAAGATCACCTGGTCCAACCATCCCCCTATCACCAGTACCACCCACTAAACCATGTCCATAAGCACCATGTCCAACCTTTCCTTAAATGCCCCCAGGGACAGTGACTCCACCACCTCCCTGGGCAACTTGCTCCAATGCCTGAACTTGTCACAGGGGGAGGATATTTTCTTTAGAAAGAACTATTGAACAATGCAAAGTAATTCCTGCTGCACAGTTTCTTGACCTATCACTCTTTCTGCTTGCCTAACATTCCTTTATATTGTTTTAATATTTAAATTTTTCACTAAAACTTGTAAAAGCATATATTAAATAGTCTGCAAATCTCTTACTTTGTTTTGCTATTTACGACTTAACCATGAACAAGCTGAGTGCTTTATGTTTGTGTATAACAGGCGCCCACCCACCTTGTACTATGCATTTAACAAACAGCAACTAAGGTGAAGGCACAGTCTTCTGTGAGGGGTTAGCACTCTGCATGCCAATATACTACGCTTGCTCACTCTTACATGCCTAGCTTAAGTATTTTAACCTTAGGTGCTTATCTAAAACCTCAGTAAATGGCCTTCAATATAGACATTCAGAATGACGTTATCTGAGGGAGCATACAGCTGGCAGCTAGCAAGATTATGGTACTAATTAATTTACCAAATCTGATTCTAAAGGCAATTGCGTCTGTACCAGATCTTTGTTTAATGAAATATAGCTCTTGACTTTTTTTTTTCTCTCCTCCTTTTTGTGTGACAACAAACACAAATGTTACAGTTCATCATTTGGAAAAGATTCGTTATCTATAAAGATTTTAAACTGATTTAGGTTGCCAATCACTGCCTAAAATCTTCCTTTTAAAGGTGCAACAGGGACTTAAGATATCTCTTAATCCCTGTTGTCAGTCCCCATCCATACCCATGAGTGAGATGAAGAACTCTTACACTTTATCTCTGACACGTTTCTCTTTCTGAACAGTTCTGGGATGAGAAAGTAGAGAAAATTATTTCAATTAAAAAGATAGGAGGGGAAAAAAAAGCCCATCATCACACAAGATTAGAGACCTCTCGAATTAGCTACCTGTCTCTCTGATCTGCTATAAGAGACCTCACACAGCTCTGAAAGAGGCATGCTGTTAACAGATTTTTATCTCAGAGACAAGCACAGCACAGTCCCTTTACAATAACTGAGGATAAAAATACAAAAGGCCTGAGCTTCTTTCTCTCTGCAGTGTGTATGAGTCATTCAGTGACCAAGACTGATTCTGGAATGCTTTAATGCTGGTTTGTTTAATTTCTGCTGGAGATGCTGCTTAGGGACATTGTTCTTCCCCAGCACAACAAGAGGATACAGAAGAAAAAAGCTGAAACAAAAGAGCAAAGACACTCCAATGAATCTATCGAGCCCCACTGATGAAATTTTCAAGAGCAGCAGACTGTGAAAGGCCTGGACCACTGGAACAGACACTTGAAAGAAAGTAAAGAACATAAGGAGGAAAGAGGTTCCAAAATAAGAATGCATTTAGGCCCATCTCCTTCAGAGTACAGACTCCATTTTTATTCATCCCTCCTATGTTTAGCAAGAGAATTTATTTCTCTAGTTATTATGACTGAGTAGGAAAAAAGAAAAACAGCTTTTATAGATAACTTGTTACTAAGATATGAGATCTATAATTAAGAGACTACTGGAAATAAATTCTTGAATACTCAAGACTGAAGGTATTCCTATCACGTTACTGGCATTTATTTCCTTAACCATTAGGAAACAACCCAAAAATCAGTCAAACTTGCCTACTTAGACTAGCTTTTGCCTGCCTTCATTCAACATCATGTATTTTTTATATTGTCCACTTCACACTACAGCTCTTTTTCATAACCATGGATTTCTTCAGTTAGAACAGACAGCAATTTAAATACTAAAGTGCAAGTAACAAATTAGTTACATTGTTCTACAGAAAACAAATATCCAGGAACCAAGGCTGACAATTGAACAACCCTGCCAAAATCTCAGGTATTTAAAGTTACTTTAGAGCAGTCCAACTTCCATGGAATGTCATCATATCAAGCAGAATTTATAGAACATCTGTCTTTTCATACGTTTACACTGCTATAAAAAAAAAAAAAAAAAAAAAAAACAATTGGCATGACTGTAAGCATTCCGCATTCTATACATTTGGCAAAATGCTGAGCAAGAAACAACATGTATGTTGTACCACATGGTTAAATAAAATGTCAATGCAATATCAGTAAAACAGCAAAACAAAACAAAACAAAACAAAACAAAAACAAACAACCACATGCCTTACTTGTGTTACAAAGCTAAAGAAAAGCTAATTATTTCTCCTCTTCTTACATTCTCCAAAGTCTAAAATCACCACTGTAAAAGCCGGTATTTAAAAACAACAATGGAGTTCCGTGGAAAAATTTATTTGTATACAACATAAGCCATCTCTGAAGACTCTGTAAGAATTGGATTTAAACATGGTAAATAGACCCACAATCATACTTACATGTTTTTTGTTTTACTATTTTAGCTTTTGGGGAATCTCCTATTACAAAAACCTTCTTCTGTTAACATGAATGATACATAAATAAAATCTCTCCAGAGAGAAAATCAGTTTTGATATTGATGCAGGTGACATCAAAACTGAATTTCAGTAGAACACACGCGAACTTTTGTCACAATTTTAGAAAACTGCATGTCTAGAATTTCTCTTGAATTTTCAAAGGGTACTAGTGCTTGCCGTTATTAACTTTAATAAAATGCTTCTACAAGTATTTATTACAAATCTAGAAATCAACTAACAGTTTTACTGTCAGCCCTCAACTGTTAAGTACTGTACCTTTTTTCTTCTGGAAATGCAAAACCCCAAGAAGCTGTTGAACAAAATCAGGCAATATTAGAAAATTATTTTCCTATATGCTTGCTCCAATAATTAAAACACAGAGCAAGTTATGAGAAAAAGTTTTCAGGAAACTTTTACATCATATGCAAGTAGTAGAAGCCTTCTATTTTAGGAAGCTATTTGAGAAGGCATATTATGATACAATGCATGTTTTATTGTCAGACGATTTTGAGAAAGTGCTACTAGAAACGGCATTAATCACAGCTGTGTGTTGGGTAATGAAGATTAGCCAGCAGGATGCTGGGGTTTTAACATAAAATCTGGAATAAAATTACTGTATCAGTTTATAAAGCACCAAAGATTTCACAGATATTCCTATTGCTAGATTATCTGTTTTGTTCTGTGCATAAAGTTATAAAGCCTGGTTTTCAGGAGACAAAGGGAATCTGATTTTAGCAGAATACAGCTTGACCTCTAGGGGGACACTAAAGTCCACTTAGTGCATTTTTTTTTTTAATACAACTTCCATCCATCCAGAGGTAAGTGCACAGCACTTACTCGTCCAGAAAAATGCCTTCGAACAGAAAGACACAGATGTGAAAGCTGGGTAACTCAGTCTGGCTTTTAGGCTGGGGCATGGGCAATTTTGAGTAAGAATTTTTCCACTAAATATATTTTCCTTGTGACTATATATTTGATGACTGCATTTATAGACTTACAAACCAGTATTTTATTTGCACTGAGTATTTGCAGTAAGGGACTCAATGCTAGAAATTATATTCAGACTCCCCCAAGTATGTGCAACCCTACTGCATGTACAAGGCTAATGAACAACTGTGATCACAAATATTTGTGCACCTTTAACACATTATTTTTACAATCAACATTTTCCTTCTTTTTGTAAACAGTAAAAAGATATTTTTTTTTCCAGTTTCTTTATCCTATCTTAAGTGCGGATCAAAGGAAGAGAGAAAACAAGGGGAGAGGGGGAAGAGAGTTGTTTGTTTGTTTGTTTGTTGTTTTGGTTTGGTTTGGTTTGTGTTTTTTTGCTAGTCCTCAGCCTCTTCTGGCAGAGCAAATAAGAGTAGCATTAGATATCAACACTCTTGATTATGTAATGCTAAGTTCTACCTAATTAGAATTTAAATAAAAGGATGCCATGTTTCCCAGTCTGCATAAACCTTTTCATACTGAACAGAATCACTGAATATCCTGAGTTGGAAGGGACCCACACGATCACGAGTCCAACTCCTGGCTCTGCACAGGACCACCCCAAAATCAGAACAGATGTCTGAGAGCGTTGTCCAAACAACTCCAGCAGCTCAGTGCTGTGCCCACTGCCCTGTGGAGCCTGTCCCAGTGCCCGACCACCCTCTGCGTGCAGAGCCTTTCCCTAATCCCCAGCCTGACCCTCCCCTGTCCCAGCTCCATGCCGTTCCCTCGGGTCCTGTTGCTGTCCCCAGAGAGCAGAGCTCAGCGCCTGCCCCTCCGCTCCCCTCGTGAGGAAGCTGCAGGCTGCCACATGTTTTATAGTGGCCTGACAAATTAGACTTACCTGGGAGCACTGCCTGGCACCAAGGCCTAACAGCCAGCATTCAAAACATTCAGTTTAGCTTCCAAACCTTACAGTGACTTGCAAATTACCACAGCTGATGAGGAAGGCACTGGCAGGCCAGAGCCCAGCCAGGCCTGCAATGACTCTGCCAGCAGAGCTGCTCAGCAATCATGGCTCCCTGGCAACACACAGTCCCGGTCCTGTCCCATCCCGTCCCGTCGCCCCCATGACCACTCACCTACACTTGTATATCCCGGACATTGGGTGCAGAGGACAAGCTTTAAGAGCAGGAGCAGAAGCAGTACACTGTGTGTGTGGAGGCTGCTGCCTGCAGCCAGTTCTGTCCACCCCAGTAAGCTGCTGGCCCACAGGCCCCACCGCCCTGAGGGGAGAGGGAAGGGAACGGCCCCAAGGGCAGCTCCTGGTTTTCCTCAGCCACCTTTCTGCAGCCTGAGCTCTCCTGGTCAGCCTAGCAATTTGTCATCCTGAACCCATGTCACATGAATCATCCCTGTCACTCGCCCGAGCTCTACTGAAGAAGCTTCATTTTTTTTCACAGAGCGACCATTTGAATATTACACATGTGAGAGAATACAGTATGTGTCCCGACACAGTCAGGTACAGCTGATCCCAGGTTGCGTAATGATAACGCTGAGGAAGCTCTCT
Source organism: Netta rufina (assembly GCF_964035555.1). Classification (NCBI taxonomy): domain Eukaryota; kingdom Metazoa; phylum Chordata; class Aves; order Anseriformes; family Anatidae; genus Netta; species Netta rufina. The sequence goes on from NC_140126.1 coordinate 17,084,428, forward strand.
TTTTAATGAAGGAAACGGCTTTAAATAGCTGAAATACACTGCAAGTTCTCAAACACGTTTTCTCTTAGCATTAAATGAATACTATACTTATTTAACAAATATGGGATGCATCCTGAGATACCAGCCCAGAACCTCCCACACTGCTCAGCATGTAGGATCTCCTGGCACATACGTATCAGCATAATAACATTTCATGCTTTGTTTTCTGACGTTTTCCACATACCTGCTAACAATTCCACTTCCTCCTTGACCTCTGAGCATAAAGCTAATGTACTCCTACAATGTTTACTTTTGCCCAAAGATCTCATTCCCACATAGTACTATGTAATCAGAACCCATCATACAAGTTTGAAGTTTGACGCCACCACCACCACATGCAACCAGTTCACATTTCAATTTCATCTGTTATTTTACCACATTCTACAGTTTTGCAATTTACACAGTTGTCTTTCACATCGTGAACAATTCTCACCAGCAAACTTTTCTTTTTTCCCAAAAATCATTTTTAGTATACAGAACAGCATAAAGCTCTGCTTTCTTGCAAGCTTACATTGCAGAGGTAGTAATTCATCTGTCCACTTCCAGGGCTTCTTTAATGTTCTGTCCATTGTTGTCCACTGTACCTCTTTATTTAATAACATCCTCTACTATTACTTAAATTTTGGACAGACCATTATGGTTTCTTGCAAGAAAAGTTCTCATAAGAGACTTCCCAGGATCTCCTGTATGAAGTCTTTGCCAAATGTTCTTTTAATCCTTGTTCTCTCTCTTCCATTTCTCTAGCTGATCTGGAAGAGCATTTTTAGGAGGCCTTGCATATTCATATCTTTGTTCCTGTTGCCTTTATTGGTCTTCCTTACTGCATTTTGTATGCAAACTACTCAGATTTTATAATGCTTTATATTTTTCTCATTTGGGTAAAACCTTTTGAAGGATGTCTTTTCATTTCAAGCTTTATGTTTATCCCCCCATTTCACTATGTCAGCTTCCTTTTACTTTATAAAAACTGCAAACCATACATTCAAGTTATTCCAATTGTGTTATTTGGCTTCTACTAATTGTACAATGACTATTTCTTATTTATTTATTTATTTAATAGAAACATATCCTTTTTCTTCTACAGCATGTCCTTTAGTAATGATACTGTGTTTTTTTGGCCCTTCCAAATTTTGTATCTGATAAAAATTTTCTAACTCAACTTTTCTTCAAAGGTACAAAAATACCCAGAGGAATGTATCATTTTGAAACACGGTCTTTCAGAACTGTTGGTCTTCCCTCACACTTAAGATCTAAGATATAACTTAGACTGAGTGAGTTTAAAACCCTAGTACAACCTCTTGATTTGATATGTCACCTGTCTATTTTGAGGTTCAAATAAAGTCTATCACCCTAGAAAGAATAAATCCCTCACTAGAGGCATAAATCCCTCATTCTTACTCTGTTTTCTCAACCACGTGATAAAGGTTTGTCCCTCTGCTTCTCCTTGCAGATCAGCACACTTCTCCTTGCAGATCAGTGAGAAGCACTTCAGAGTACTACAGTGGAGATGGAGTATTACACAAATTTTAAAATCCATTTCTGAAAGTGTTTACGCTATCCCCATCTCATCACATTTTCATTTAATGAAGGGATTGCAGTAACACATCATTTCAGAATAACACAGCCTCCTCTCCTCTCCTCTCCTCTCCTCTCCTCTCCTCTCCTCTCCTCTCCTCTCCTCTCCTCTCCTCTCCTCTCCTCTCCTCTCCTCTCCTCTCCTCTCCTCTCCTCTCCTCTCCTCTCCTCTCCTCTCCTCTCCTCTCCTCTCCTCTCCTCTCCTCTCCTCTCCTCTCCTCTCCTCTCCTCTCCTCTCCTCTCCTCTCCTCTCCTCTCCTCTCCTCTCCTCTCCTCTCCTCTCCTCTCCTCTCCTCTCCTCTCCTCTCCTCTCCTCTCCTCTCCTCTCCTCTCCTCTCCTCTCCTCTCCTCTCCTCTCCTCTCCTCTCCATTATAAGTGCCTCTGTTAGAATTCATTGATGCAATTTTAGCACAGAAAAATCATATTTGATTTCTCAATTTTAAAATGGAATATTACATACTTCTCCACAAAACCTTGGCATATGCTATACCCTGGAAAAATGTTTTAATTGCTGTAAGATGTCACTAATTGCTTTCTGCCTTTCGCCCATGCCATGCATTCACATTATGATCTTACATACATGAACTTACACTGACCCCCTTCTATATGGTGTTTTTTGTGTCTTTTACAGACAGCAGCAGCACCAACATTGATATGTGCCTTATGGTACCATAATTTCTTCATGTTTTGTGCTTTTCTCAAAACCATCATAATTTCAACTTTTCTGTCCATACGTATTACTGCATGTATTTCCTATTTTTCATAGTACAAGTTTATTAAAAATTATTTCCTGAACCCCAAGCTGCTGAGATTCACACTGTATCATCTCAGGGCATTTCTGAAAGAAGAGGTCCAAGCTGAGGTGCTAGTGAGGCACTCAAACTCAGAATTTGGCTCAGTGCCAAATAATACAGTGCATACAATTCACAGCGAGATCTGTGTGATGTGAGCTACAACCCTTGAAACTTTTCTATGCAAGGCTAACATTTGTACCATTTAAAGCAGATGTGTGCAAGTATGAAGTCTTCATACAGGTGAGACTTAGAAATAGATTAAGAGATTTGTAAAAGGTTAGAAAGAAAACCTTCAAGTATGATAATTTTCTATGTCATATAATGATAATAACAGAAAGCATGGAATAAAATAAAAGATGCTAAATCTAAAAGGAGATTGAGAAAACAACCTCATTGGTATGATTTTAATATTATTTTGTCTAACAGTGAACTACATAGTGAGGTGATACTGTATGCTAGACAGACTCTTTAACACGTTTGTTCCAGAGCAAATTGTGCTGCTTTGTATTCTTGTCACACGTCAATGACACTCAAGGTCAAGTTGTTAATCCCTAGTTTGGGAACTCTAAACATAACAATGTTACAGTGACAAGGATCTTTGCTTTCATAAAATAAGATGCATATGTACCTTTGGATGATATTACGTAATTACATATTAAACTATCCAAAAATGAGAAGTATGTTACTCTGAAATAATTCACAGCTCATTCAAAATGAGCTGGTTTTAGGCTTAACAAACTTGAATATGAAAGGCTATTATTCCATAAGATTGAAGTGAGAAGGTGTACAAAATATAAGCTTATATTGTTCTTCTTTTGACTGAATTTAATTGAAGGAGATTGGAGCTAAAAAAAAAAATCAATTTGTTTAAACAGCTCAATATTTAAAAAAAAATCATAATTTTTGATAGACATATTAGATTTTCATTACATAACAAATTTTTCCTTTTTATTGTGTTTGCAGTCTTTGTCAATGGGAGACAATGTCCTTACATCACAGGAGTTAAGATGATCTATAGAGAAACAGAGGAGTCCTCATGGAATAGCTAAAATGCAGATTTATGATTACACGAATAGTTAATTTGCTAGAGAATAATAATAACATATATATATATAAAGATACTTGGAAGAAGTGCAAAAGAAATGACTAAAAGAAAAAAGAAAAGAAAAAAAAAAAGAGAGAAATTTAAGAAGTTGTGTTCAAGCCCAGAGTAGTATCCTGTGTTTTCCCCCCTGTTTTTATCCAGCTGGACAGCAGCTTTCACAGATACAGATAGCGCAGGCTTCATGGTATCTTAACTTTTCTTATCTCCTCTGCTGCAGATAAGATTTCTCATAGTTCATGACAAACTCCAGGGTAAGTATCTGATTTTGAATACAGAAAAGATACAGCTAAATCTTTATCTCTGCAAGCCCAGGAAAGGCCACATAAATTTTCTTTGATTGGATTTTTTTTCCCTTTTCTTTTCTGATGGAAGACAGCAATTAAGAAACATACATAGGCCTCTGTTTTGCTGTGTTTTCTAGTTAAAAATCCTAACTGCTTCTTTTGGAGTACTGACTCTGAGAGGAAAATGAATAATAATTCCATGTATAAAGTATACCAAAATAATCACAGAAGCCATGAGAAATTGAAGCCATCACTTACCTACTTGTGACTGAAAAAAAAAAAAAAAAAAAAAAAAAAAGAGTATCAAGATAAAGCATGCTAAGTCATTTGCAAGAGGACTTCAAGGTCCTTAATTTCAGAACTGGAAAATACTTCTTAGCTCCAATTTACATGCCCAGACTCCTTATAGAGTACATGTTAAGAAAATTAAAAATATGATCTGCCACTAAATAGACAACCAAGTTAACCTAGAACAAAGCCTAATCAATTTAGAGTTAATTTGAAAGACGTTGCTTCTCATAGCCAGAAAAAAAAAAATAAAAAAATAAATAAAAAAATCTGATCTTTACATTAATGAGGAGAAGAGCAAAGAGGAGGATGATACCTCCTTTCAGATTGGAAAGATTGTTGTCTTTGCTGGTTATCGTTCTTCATTACTTTACAAGGTCTAAATATTCCCAGAGATACGGATACAGGCTCAGCTTCAGCTCCAGCCCACTTTGGAAGAGGGCCTTGAATACTCATTTTGCACTTCACAGGGGAGTGCTCTCTGTAACATGGAACGTATGTCTCATGGATTCTGAAGTATATCTGCCTTCTGGAGCTCCGTGTATTACTATAATCAGGTATCTTCGAGAGAGGAAATTTAGTGCTCTGTCCTGAAAAACTGCAGTTTCTTTCTGCTTATGTTTTAGAATGGCATCATCAGAAGAAAACAAAGAATTCTAGTTAGTTAAGCTAATGTATCAAATAGCAAGATGCTATCTACTCTAGACAAATTGCTAGTCCGGAGTAAACTAGCTTTATCTTGCTGAACCATAAATAAGATAAATTCCCTTACATTTTCTTTGGGGTAAGAACAGACATCGTAATTTCTATGAAGAAACTGACATTCACCTTTCATACAGACACTGGCTTAGTGCATAAGAATTTAATCACTAGCCCATAACCCAGGAATGATTATTAGATTAATCCCGCCAGGCAAGATAACAGAGAAATGTTTAGTGTGAAAGTCTAGGTATTTTATACTAAATTAATGGCCAAACTGTTCAGTCATACCTGTTCATGGTATAACGCACAATCAGGAGCTAGTTTTACAGCGATACTCATGAAATTTATATACCCCTATAGATACTACCAGGTAACAGAATTGAGGATCCACATTTTAGTTCTTTGCAGCTATACAGACTCTGAGTTAAGAGACCTATTATTTACACACAGAAGGCTTAGACTTCTTCCCCTCAAGACAGTAGATACACTGCTGAATTTTTTCTATGCAAAGTTCAAAAAATGTTAGGAAAAGTGAAACAAAGCAAGAAACATGAGATAAATGCAAACAGAAGAGAGCAGCCACAACAAGCTTAGTACAATTACCATGAAGTATAAGTGATGGTGCTGACATTTCTGTGAGTTTGTACTTTTGAACTGATCATGTTCCCATCTGAGCTGCCACTGCAGCAATAACCATGATGATCGCACACAGCCTGCGTGACCTGGCCCACTGAGCCAGGACTTTACCAGCTGGTTAAACCTGCTGTACTGCATGGCTGGCAAACAAAGAACTTGTCATTCAGTGTGTCCTTGACCTTTCAGAAATGTATGTTTTTCCCAGATGAGAAAAACAGCGTGAGTTTATGTTAGTAGGTTCTTCAGTATTATGATGAATATGAAATACTGCAGAACTGTATGTAAAAAATGCAAGAATATTTGTGGGTAGTTTCTAAAGCTGTGTTTTTTTGATAGCTGGATAGTATAATAATAATAAATATGACAGTAAACCTACATCAGGCACAGAATTGCATCTATTTTCTAGTTCTAGCAACCTAACTATATACGGTGCCAGTAAGTGGTTCTTTAGAAAGTAAACAAGCTTAATTACACACCTTTAACATCATTCATTAGATTTCTGTAGCTCAGTAATGGATGAAACCATTCTGGTATGATTGCAGAACTGAACTTTAAATCCACAAGTCTATGTTTTCATATTAATTTCTTGATTATTTTTTTCTATTCAAGGAATAATTTATTTTTTGCTTGGTCTTCCACCACAATGGTAATAAGAATTTTTCTTTCATTATGTTTCTCCTTAAATATCTAGATCTGTCTCAATTACTATTTTAAAAACCACTATTATAGCAATCATTACACAAGCAGTGAATTATAAATTCTGCTTTTCTGAGCATTGTTGTCATTTCAGGAAGTAAAACCTCATTATATTACAAAATAAAATCTACATGCCTATTTTGTCCACTATCTAGCACTAAATTTTAAGTCCATGCAATATATATTAAAAAAAAAAAAAAATCTAAAGTTTTTTTTGGCATTGGATTGTTCTGTCCTAACTGAAACCAGGACACAAGTTAACCACTAGAATCTGTGGTTTTAATAAAAATAAACAAATAAATAATAACAATAAAAAAGAACCCTACTGCTTTATTTTTGAGCACTTAGTCTGAAAACAGATTTGTGAGGCACGTTATATTTTTACATCTTCATATATATTCAGACAAACATACATTTGCCTGTGCACAAATATACATTGTGTTTATATTTAAATATACATTTGTACTTGCTGTACTTGTATGTATAGTGAGTGGGAGATGGAATTCTGAAATGCAAACACAGATCTCACACTGTCTAACTGGAAAGTGACTAAGATCATTTGTGTGACTATTATTTCATGAAGCACTTAAAAAGAGGCCATTAAAAATTAAAAAAAAAATAAAGAAAGAAAACAAAAGAAAAACCACACAAAATGATTATACCCAGAAGGGATTTAATTCACAAGGGAAACCAAACACGTGGAGGTGAGAAAGCATCTGATACTATGTAATCAGAAGAAAATATTTTCTCAGCTAAAGAAAAAATCTATGTTGATATAAACATCTGAACAGAAAATTATGTATGTTTAAATTTGAAAGCCTTGGAAACATGGATTGTTTAAAATCCTTTCAGTATGCTATAACTGTCACAAAACATACAGTTAAAATGAGTATTCCTTATAAACAGTCCAGACAAAAATATTCATAATATGGCTATTTCTTTTCAGGCTATAAAGTCAGAATGTTAATAACCTAAAAGTGAAAGGAATAAAAATAATCAAAATGGCAGCTTTGCAGTATAAGTAAATGTTAAACATGAGCCCCTAAGAACTGTCTCAGAGAAAGTTTTTCTTTGTTTCTTTCTCTTCTTTTCCTGTGCTATCTACATATCTGTGTTCCAACGAGATATATCATACCTTACAGGAAGCTATTATTGGAAAACAGAAATCTAATACTACCTTGAAAAAGTGAAGGTAGAAAATTTGGCCTTTTCTGTCCACTTTCTTCACGGATCTTCATCACTTCAATAAATTATTTCAAACTTTAACTCAGCTCAAAAAGCTCTAACTCAGTGTTTAACTCAATGTAAATAAAGGCAAAAATCAAAGGAATACAGAAGAGAGATAACACACAAAAGGAAATGTTGCTCTCTAGCTGCTGTAATTTATAGAAAAATTTCAAAGTACTTGCATACTTAAATGCAAGAAAAAATATTCATTAAAATATTATAATATTTTTGACCTTTAAAGTATTTGAATATGTATATCTTGATACAGAAGCAACCAATTTACACAGAAAAGCTCATAGTAAAGTGGCATCGACATTATCAGGTACAGATGAAGAACAGATTACAGTTTTTCCCTGTATACAAAGAAATGCCATGTGTCCATCCCTACCCAATGCTCTACCTTCTTTTCCAGAGCAACATCACTGCTACATCCCTATTTAACGTTTGACATACTATGGACAGCATAGTGTCATTTCTTTTAATTCACCAGAACTAGTATTTTGTGTTTCAGCTTCTGTTTCCATTTGTTTGTTAAACTGCCCTAAGTCAACGTTTCCTAAACTTTCCTCTCAAGAAATGTGATCTGCTAACGTGCTAACTGCATTGAGTCCAGCTTCTTCTTAAAGTTCCTTGTGTTTGTTTGCTGTTCTCTGCTGTTCCCTTCTTTTCATTACTTTGAATAAACTGCCCTCCATTTTCACATTCCTAGGGAAATCCCACAACCTAGACAAAATCCATCTGAGCAGTATTTTATCTTCCTTTAACAAGAAGCTGTAACAAAATCATCAGGCATCTGATGGACAGTTACAATCATGTTGTATTCCATCCCCAAAAGATTTCTGAGAACCCTTCCTGCTGCAATATCCAATGCCTTGATTTGTTCTCCTGTTGCCAGCAGAAAGCACTGACTACCCTGTCCTTCCGAGTTTGGTGGCATGCCAAGCAACCTCAACACCATAGTGCCTCTGATTGTTTTCCTGGCTTAAATACTGTCCATGGGATTTCAGCAGATCCCATTACTTCTGTATTCTGAAATCCTAACCAAGCATATACATCTTTGATTTATGGGGTCTCACATGTCTTCCTTCTTATCTGTCCTTTTATAGTAATATTCCAGTCAGACAAGTTCTCCCACACGTATCATTACGTCAGTAAAGTCGTAATGTCAATTTTGTGTTAGGACTTTCAGTTCCTTTTGCTTTGTTCCTCACTCTTCCTGTATTAACGCTGAGTCTGATTTAGAGTAAAGAAATAATAGGCAGAGTAAAAGAAAAATGCAGTAAGTTGGCAATGGCTTTAATGGTGGGGATTTCTCAATTTTTCCTTCAAGCACAGAAGATTTTTTTAAAATAGATTCCAAAAATCATTTTCATCATCTAACTTGTTTCCCTTTGCTCCATACTAAATTTCTGTCTGGAACCTATCGAAGCATCCTTTCCACATCTGGCTAACAGCTGTGCAGGAGGATAAGCCCCTAGAACTGATAAACTTTTGAATGATAGCTAACCACTGTCATTCAAAACTAAGTTTATTCTAAGGAATTATATAGATAATTCCTCTATCTATATAACTGCATGACACTGGAAACATCTGTCCTTGCACCTGTATACAACTTCTGCTGTGAAGAATGCTATGATTTCTAATGATTGCTAATGATTTTCAAGAAATTAGAAGAAAATAGGGAAATTATAATTGCAGCTTCCCCTGGATCCACAGGTTGGAGTCAGTTAAACATGTCAATTCTCTTTTGAGATTAAACAAGCCTGAAGTATATGAGCAAGTCAAAGATACAGGTTCATTATGTAGAATGCGGGATTTAAAAAAAAAAAAACTTTACTTCTTTGTCAATGTCCTCTCAGTGGATCTTCAGGGATTCTGTAGCGTAGGAGGTAGAAATATGATCAGATACAAAGTACAGCAAGTGCTGCTGCAGGTAGAGCACAAGGTAGATGAAAAATTAGAAAAATAGCTTATGGTTTAAGACACTGGGGAAGAGCGGAAAAAATTGATTTCTTTCCTCCTTCTCTCACAAAAACTACTAGAACTTCCTGAGTGCATACTGAAGTGGTTATCAAAAATGTCCTCAGGAATGAAAGGAGTGTCAATAAGTAGTTTGATAATACATTTAATTACAAAATTTTGTGAACCACTTTATAAAAGTCAAATTTTCTATTTGCAATCTAAGATTACCCCATTTGCACATAGGAGATGTGCAAAAATTCACAGATTATACCACTGAAGGAAAAAAATAATCCATGACAGCAAGGGCTTGCTTGCT